>NW_020799118.1:5639634-5766339 GCF_003259725.1 Athene cunicularia | reverse complement strand
CCCCCCCGCCCCCCCCAAATAAATTTCCCAAGTTTAACTTTCAAGAATCAAAGGAACAAAACAGCAGAACTAGAATTATATTTTCCACTTTGCCACTCTTTCATCTGGTTCTCATTTACTGCATTCAGTTGCAAAAGAGACAAAAGGACAAGCAAAATTCCCCATCTGTGGGGAAAAAATTGAAAACCACTTGACACTAATTCTGTAAAATACAAATAATTTCCTAAAACAGGTCTCTTGGTTTTATTTTTAACCAATTCTACTTGCCCCTGGTGCCTGTGTCACACCAAGGCAACCCTTTTACTCTCTTTAAAAATTGGCCTAATTCCTCCCTTAATCAAGAATCAGAAATCATTTAATTTGCACCGCAATGATAGGTGTGTGCTGGCTGCCAACATTCCCAGTCCCTTGGGCAGGAAGTCATCCCAGTCAAGAAGAAAATATTGTTTTTATGAAAGTAACATCGATATTCAGTTAAAATCACTGCCTTTCAAATATGTTTTTCAAAACCACTGACACCCTGGAGATTTTTCATTCCCACATTTAGTGTTGAGCGTGGTGGCCACACTCTGGCCCCTCTGCCAGGCTGGGGTGAGAGGAATCTACAGGCTTCACCCAACAGTGCAGCTCCCTAAGGGTGCCAATTCAAGACATCAGCTTCACTCTGACACACCAAAATATGCACCCCTGCAGCCATGTTATTGCCATAGAAACGAATCAATATAACATAACTCAGGCTGCCAAGTCATCTGTTATTAAAAAGCTCCAGACACTGAAATTTTCAGGAGTGACTTAAGACTCATTGCCCACCCTAATCTTTAAAAAAATCTCCCTATACAAGTATATAGAGCTTTATTGTACAATTCCTTTGCCACAATACAACGAAGACAAGACCACATTAAAAAAAAAAAAAAAAAAAAAAACCACACACAACTTACCTTCTCCATGATCCACAGCACCTCTATATGGAACATTTAGACAATTCATTTTATTTGTAAGGTGAAACACAAGCCTGGAAGAACTGGCAGCTCTACATGTTCAGATTAAGCAAGATGTGCTACAGGCTATGTTTGATGCTAACTGTTTTTAATTAATTTTGGAGTGTAACCTTTGGATATTTACAGGCTAAAAGAAATTATGATTTTTTTTTCCTGTGTCACTGGTACGTGCACAATGAATTGTTTATGAATGAATCATCACAAACAGACAACCCCCCAACAATACATGATCTTTATTATCTTTCTTCTCTAGTTCAAATATCAAGTCTGCCACCACTTTTCTGAAGACACTGTAGTTCAGCACAAAAGGAGGTGGCAGTAAAGAGACAGAAACCTAATTACTTGCACATAAAATGATGAACACATCTGCCAGGTGCTGTCAGAACCAGCAAAGACCATGTTCAAATAGCTAGAAGTTGCCCCTAAAAGCTAACAATTCCCAGGTGCCCCAAGCTTATAGGCTCACTGGATACCTTCCTAGGTAGCCTTTAATCAGTGATACTTTCTCACTTACCCTGTCCTATCTGGCCCTGTCTTGTTCTGGCCTTAGCCCTTGTTTTAAGAAAATTTCAGAAGTTCACTCTGTTCGATGCCTGCTTTCAGTGAGAGACCCTCCTGCCCCATTCCCCAGGCACTGACCCATCTGCACTGCAAGCACCGTCAGGCAGCAAGCCCTGCAAAACAGCTTTTATAGCAAAGCCCTCGATTTGCACCATTAGTTGCCCTCATTAGCATGTGATTCCTAGGAAAAGGGGAGATGAAGAAACAGACTCCCAGTGACCCCCCTTCTCCCTGTCCCAGGCAGGTACATTTATTGGTCTGTTCATATCTGGGGGCTCAGCATACTGAGCCAGCCAAGTTGGTTCTGGAGGAATTTTGCACAGGGAATAAATGCCAGTAAATTTGCTCTGTTATAATATCACATCATGCTTGGAGGCAGAGAGCCTTTCTTTCCAGCATAGCAGGAATAAAAGTTAGTCTTTGGAGGCAGTTCATGGCTTTATTCATCCACCCACTGAAGCAGAGGGCTCCTTACTTGCTGTGACTTCAGGACAGAAAAGCACCCTGCACTTCAGGCTTAGACATATTTTTCATTTTTCATGTCTACACATGACGAATATGGACAACCTCTCTGATAATTACATCCATACAAATAAACAGGTTAGCAATCCCATCTTGTTCAGGAACATACTTCTCCCTGATGAAAAGTTCTCTCAAGAACAGCTGGACAAAAGGAGATACCTTATGACATTGCATTTCTCCCTGTCAAATCTCAGTGTGCTCTTTAATATCGCAGTGTAAATATTTGTAATGCCATACATAACTTTTTCTTGATCTAACATTCTGTGCACCAGGTCCTAAAAATTATCCCATAGAACTGATGTTTCTTAACACCTTCTCACACACTGTAGACGAGCAGGATATTTCAAATACTTAAGGAGATGTTAATGGAATTTGACAGTTTGCATCAATCTAAAATGTGTCCAGTCCTCAGAAGAGTAGTACTGGAAAGAGGTTGTGACAGTTCATACCAGTGTCCGCAGAGAGTGCCTCAACCAGGAGGGAAATTACCTTCAGGCCTTGCCAATCAGACATGCACTTCACCACAGGGAATTACTGCTTCTGGGTGACATAAGCTATACAACAGTATTTGTCAAACTGACAGCTTTCCACTTTTGCATAGCTGCTTTTTCTGTGCACGTTCCAGCGGTGGCTCCTGCAGCCATTCACTTCATCTGAACTGAATCCCAGCCTTCATGCAAGAATCAAAAGACTTCACCACTGACACAGCAAATCCTTCTTTATGCCACATAATTCCCCATGCACTTGGGTCAGTTCCCAATTCAATTGGGAGCATGTCCCACATGTTTCCTAACACTGTTAAAGGCAACAGTTCATTTCTGTTCAGGATCATTGCTAAGAAACATTCTGTTGACAAGATTATCCTCTATTCACAGGAAGACCATTCCAAGAAGAAGTACAATTGATCCTAATTATCTCCTACACAAAGCATGAGAGCTCACGAGCTGGTCTAAGGGTACAAAATTCCCTTCCGAAGTCTCACATTTCAACTTACACACTTTCAAGCCAGTGGCTACTGAAGATGGAGCAACAGTAAAAGAAAGAATTAAAAAGTAGAGTTTATATTAAAAAGAGCTTTAACATTAGCAGAATATGTCTATTTGCCATCTGCATCATTTTTATCAGTCAGCATACCAGGTAGACTGTGGCCCACCATTTTTTCAGAAACCAGTGTCTGCCTGTAGACATCTTACTGTTTAAAGCATAACACAGAGACCTCAAAATCCAATGCCATTTTCTGTGTAGACTAAGAATACATTAATACTATAATTACCAACCAACACTCAAAATCTGTGTTGATAGACAAATCCATATATACTACCAGTTATGCTATTAACTGACATACGATATATAATAGTATCATATCTGGCCCAGATAAATACTTACTCACTGCTACTCTGAAATTGCACAGGTTTCTCACCCTCTCTGCTAAGGCTTTTTACATACAGCATCCACTCAGATCCACTCTGCATGCAGTGATCTGGAAGTGGTAGTGGAAAGGCTCAACTCCACACAGCCATTAACTTGTCAACAGAATATAGAGTAACACAGAGCTGTTCATGTGTTGCTGCTTCTCCAGATGAAGCCCAACAGAACTTCACTAAACCAAATAATTTCTATACCTAGAGTTAAAATAAAATTTGCTATTGATGGAGGAATGACTAGTGATTCAAGGGCATCGTTGACTGACTGTTTTTATAGGGACTTCTGTATGAAATCCTAGTCATTGCATAAATAATTCTCTCAATTTTTAAAATAGATTCCTACTGTTTGGGGGGATGGGACGATTGCATTCATTAGAACATTTTCACAGAAATCCTTCAGCTCCACTAAACTCCTTTTAGTTCAAATAATAGAACACAATTCCCAAACCCTCCTCTGATCCAAGAAGCCCCATATCTGTAGCACTCTGCATTTTTCATCTGAGATTTTCCTTGAAAGCACTGACCCAGGTTTTTCTTGCCGAGATACTAACTAACAGTGAAAATAGAAGAAACAATCCAATCAAAAAGCATAGTGAAAGTAACTGCTGGGACGTTTACTTTTGGAGACATACAGAATATGATTCCAAAAAATGACGTGAAACTTCAGCCTCATTGAAGAGAAAATCTGAGAGAATACCAAAGTCCTCCTTGAAATAGCTGATTCAATATGCATGGAAAATCTAGATAAACATCGCATGATCACTCTGGACCCTCTGAGACATAAACAATGCCATTAAAAAGAAACATTTACTTCCACTCTTGATGGTATTACCTGAGGGATAGCAGCTGCCTGATAGTCCAGTGTTTATTAGAAGCAAGTAGCAAGTTTGGCAATTGGAACTGGCTCAACCCTCTCACATTTTTGTAATTTTATAACACCATATGGTCACTACAGATTTCTGTGACTATCTTCCGGTTTAAGTTCAGCTGTTTCACAGAACATTTAAGCTGAAGTTAAACATATTGAAGATATAATGATAAGCAACAAAGATATTTTAGTGGAGGCTGTAAAATTACTGAGAAGTGCAGATTGCTATTTGAATGAGTTAATATTTGTTAATAAAATACTTAGTACCTATGGTTTTTGGGGTCTGGACAACCAGATGAAGTGTACACTGACCCCCACACCTCACAAAACCACAAGATGAGTCCTGGGCTGAACTGAAGCGTGACCCTGGGAGCACGATGAAGCCCCTCTGAATCAGAAGATGGGTACATCAGTACGTCGTATTCAAAGCTTTATAGAATTTAAAAGCATTATGTGCTGCCTTCAGAAGTGAACAGCAGACGAATATACTAGTATATGCTCACTATCATTTATCTGGGTGAAAAGTAATTGTATTTTCCTAAAGCTTATGAGAATGAAGAAAAGCCAGTACTAGGAGGGTATCATGATTCTGCAATGGTATTGTCACTTACATTAGCTTTGCACCCCACATTCTGCTACACTGTGCAGACTAACCCAGTCTTTCGCTGCCTCTGCCTTCCTCCTCCATCCCTTCTTGCAGAGCCAGACAGTGCTAGCTACAGTCTTTCTGTTCCAGCAACAAAGAAAGGAAAAGCTGCAAATGGGCTCTAACAGAACTTCCACTCCATGGCAAAGCGACAGAATAAAGCTGCTGCATAAGTGGGGTCAACATCTCCAGCCAGGAGGCTGATGAAGGAGTACCATACTCCAGGAGAAGTGGAGCAGGAAGGGAATTCACACTATACCTTAAGATTCATAGTGTTCTCCAGGGACAACCAAGCCAACTCAAATCATCTGGGAATTCAGAATTTAACAGGCAATTTTGCCTCCAACTCTTCTCCCAACATCCCTCTGAAGTTTCCTTTGACCACAGCTCCATATCATATTATTATATTCTGATTCTTGTTGATGTTGAAATATTTTGGAATCGGGGTCATGAAAGATTGTTGCATGTTTTTATTCATTTACAGCTTGTCCTACAATTACTAAGGCAGCAAAAAAAGCCTCATGAGAAAGGCAACAGCCATAGAAGACCTAGCACTCAACAACAGAGTTCACCGAAATTGGCACAAAAATTCGTAGACCTTTTCGTAAACCACTTTCAGGTTCTTGGAGTTGAGTCATTTGTCACTCACTACTCATGCCAGAAGCAGCTGCTGTAGTCATTTCACTTCACTACATGGAGCACAGCTCCTAGAACAGCCTCTGTTAGGAGTGCTTAAGTTCAGCTGTTGTTCATCTTAAAATATATGAAAGACTTCCTAACCTCGCTGTCAGCTCGGGCCCTGCAGCCCTCCTTGACCATTGGACAACAGAGTGAGTACAGCTATGCAGAAAGGCTGCTGTTACAAGATGTTTTGTAACTAACATGTAATTGTGGATCTTGACTACTAATCAAAATCTCATGTCTTCCCCTCTTTTTGCTTTTTAAACAGATTTCTGTACTGATTTTATGGACTAGATTTTGGATTGGGTTTCTTCTGCTTCTACTTAAGAATTTTTCCTTCTAACCTCTCCCCATGTAAATAGGCACCTCTCTGCACCAGGAAGAACCATCAATTTATACTTAACTGTATCTTTGCAATGTTTAAACAAATATCAAAGGAATTCAGAACTCAGTTTCTAGCTTCAGTAAATGGCCTCAGCCACATAGTGATAGTAATCAGCCTGACCTCCACTGACAACATTTGCATTCAGCCTACCAGTTACCACTTCCAGTGAAATTACCCACATGCCCATGCTTAAACAGATTGATCTTCTCATAGTGGAACCATGCTTCTAAAACAGAATGCTGGCAATAGGACAGGCAACTCAAGTCATGATCAACTGGCATACTAGGTGCCAATTAAATGCCACTGATTTCTCAGGGAATTGAGCGCAGCAAGAGTTCCAGTTAATGAAGTCCCACATCAGCAAAATATATTTTCTGAAAATGCATCGCAGAAACATTGCTATGACATGGCAATCTGTTTTGTAAACTTATTTACAGCATAATTTATTGGCGATATCTACAATAAGGCAAGGTATTCACAAGTCCTCGCTTCTCCATGTCAGAGAACAAAAATATATAAATCATAGAAAAGAGAAAAACCCAAGAGGGTATTTAAAGTCTGCTCTTATTTTAGCTCCACAGACTTAAACAATGAGTTCAAGCCTGACATTGTGGCAATGCAATGGGTCTGGGCCTCATTAATTTTTAATCAACCTTTATCCACCATAGCTTTTGAAACGAACTGTTACTAATGACTAGTCATATGTCAGTCTAATGAATGGGATGCAGACTTCCATTAAAATAATGAAATTAGCTTGTTTGGACTTTTGTTCCAGTTCCATGGCACACAGCCCCAGGTAATTACAGTTAGCACTACTTGCCCACATTAGTCTGTTTATTTACTTAAGGTCTTTAGTCAGGACATCCCAATTTAGCTCATGTCAGCTGTTTTTTATGAGTCTAGGAGTACTTGTCTTATTAACAAAGAGATAAATACATGCAGGCAGTGCAAAGTACTAAAACATCACTTATGGACACATGAAAATAGAAACACTGTGAAAAAACAGAATAAGCAGACTATCCCTAGCCATATAAACACATCTAAAGGTTTCCCTGTGGCAACAGCAATTACTTTTAGGAGACAGAATAAGGTCTGAAAAGCATCTTTGCTAAGTGTAATTTAGCCCCTTCAAGCAACCTCTGTCCTTTAAGATCCTGAGTATAGGCTAAAATAAATTGAGCTAAATTTTTAAGTGTTACTGTGCTCTAGAGTGCCCAAATCATGACACCTTATTTTTTAAAGCGTATCAGTGTGGTACCTCAAACATGCCCCTTAAGAATGAAGGCACCTTCAGCCTAGCTTGCAATGAGAAGCTGTTATTGTTAATATAATTAAAACACATTGGAACAACAATAACATGACTAGATTATACTCAAGACTTCACTAACAAAAGTTACTCTGGCAAGCCTCTACATCCCATAATCACAGATAACATCTATAAGTGATGTAGTTCAGGCCTGTAGAGATGACTTCTGGAAGAGCTGGAGGTCTTCATGCGAGCATGCAGGACAAGACAGGTGAGAAGTTACTACACACAGCAAACCTTACTGCTAACAGAGTACTTTCTAAATAGCAGCCTCTAAAAAAAAAAAAAAAATCTGCAATAACCTCAGGTGCCAAAGCACGATTTGTTAAAGAACAACTCAACAGCCATCACTAAAACTATCTGACAAATGAATACAAATCTCTGTTGACTCCGAATGCATTGTATTCACTTTTATAGTTTTAATGTCCTTTAGGTTTTGTGTGAACTATTCTGATCTGTACTGAGTCTTAAAATAAAATCCGGTAGTATGACTCTTCAGAGAGACAGAGGCCACTCCTGCTTGTTCCCTCAGAGCCTCCTAGAAGCAGGAATCAGCAAACCCTCTGCAGACACGGAGCCTGCCCTGCACATAGGGCAAAAGATTTCCCACTCCCACGAGTCAGAGCTAGGAAAAGACAGAGCTTCCTTTTCCTGGCATGGCAAGAAAGCCACGACTGTTTCTACCCACCCCAAAATATTTTACCTGAAGTAGAAGAGCAGACAAACCAGGGATTTTGCAACAGCAGACACCTTTCTCAAACAAAAGTTTTCCCAAGACTTTCTCTTTACCCCAGAGGCACACAATATTGATTGAGATCCAGTAGCAGGTTCAACTGCTCTATAAAAACCCAGGGGAGATGATGCTGTCAGTTTGGGGTGACTACTGGGCAGAGCAGGGACAGACACCGATTTGTCTCTTCTTGCCCTGACCAACAGACCCTCACCTCTCCTTTCCCACACCCCTCCAGATATGTCAGAAGGATCTTTTGTCTCATTGCTGGTTGAAAAACACAGTCTTCACAGGATGGAGAGGGAAAAAAAAAAACCACAACTTTCCTTTTCATGTGTTTATGAATTATGTGCCTGCAATAGATTGTGTCTATGAACACAAAAATCCATCTTTAATTATTCAGCAACTCCCACTTTCTGAATTCAGTTACCAGTCTCAAATTGAACAGAATATTTTCATAGCCACAATATGAATCTCTGTGAAACAGAAACATTTATTTTTTTTCTTTCCTCAGACACATTCAGCCACCCTGTAAACAGACAGTTCTGGAGCAAATGCAAGCCAGGACAGAGCCTGCGATTTAATAGAATTTAGCAGGAAAGACTCCGAATTACTCCAGCTGACAGCTGTAACTGATGCCACAACATTTCAAAAGTGACAAGAGAAGTGGAGTGCGAGTGCTACGTCCAGTTATAGTTGCCATGTCTGAGCTGCATCCAAAGTTGGATTCTCCCAGCTCACAGTCTGATGCTTCAGCCTAACAGTGCAAATGCCAGTATTAAAACCTTTAAAAGCTTATAGTTTAAATGGGCATTCTGTGTTTACAGAGGACTGTCTACTGCAGGAGAGCTCAAGGATCCACCTTCCTGACCTGTTCAGAGTACATGAGACTTGATGACTATTTGACTAATATAAGTCACTGTTGATAAGTATTTTATGTTTTTCCTGAACCTCCAGACTACATAAGCATTAAAAGAAGATTTGTGAAAAGATGCAACAAAGGGAAAATGATATCATGTCTGCTGTGCTCTCTACTGTTAGCTTCCCCCCGAAGAACAAAAAAGCATTGAGTTTACTGTTGTCTTTTCTGGGACAGCCAGGCTCAAAAACAAAGCAAGTTCGTATTACTGTTTTGTCCCTCCCACGTCAAGCCATAGGACACATTGATCTTGGCTAAATTGATTTAGCTCAATCTGCAGTCTTTCTCTTTTTATATTACATTAGGCCCTGATCCATCTTTCAAATTACCTTTGGCAATTAACTGAGGTGGCTAATTCTGGAACTTAATTGCTCTCTGTTACTCATGTAATCAATACAGCCAAACCACTGCATTACCATTCTAGGTAACTCAGGTATAATAGTGGAAAGTTTCATGGTTTAATCCAAGCCTTAGAGCTCAAGAGTCCCTACCAGAAAAAAGCCCAAGTAACTTTCCCATATTAATGGAAGAAAAGCACAGCACAGTGAAGAACCAGAGACCTACACCATCACTTCTTAAAAAAGACTTCTTCCCCTTTCACCAAGGCCCTTTATAGAAGGTCAGACAAGTGATTCCTGATTAATTCCTGATCAGGTCTTGTACTGCACTATGTCAGACAGGGTGCTCCTGTCTGAGCTCTACCTCGTGCTCCAGGGAGGATTTAGAAACAAGAGAACCAGGTGTACAAGTCACTTCCCAGCTCCCATTAGGTAAAAGTGAAGAGATTGAACTCTGGAGAATGATGTTTTGGTTTTTTTCTTTCCAAAGACTTTGGTAGATTAAATAGTCATGTTACTTATGTAGATTTCCAGTCCCACTCTGAATTTTTGGATTCCATGAGGGTTAACCAGAATCCAACCTGTGATGTGGGCAAGAATTAATTCCTTTTGCCATGTCATAATTTCTTGAACACCTGGAAAAAGGTATTAATAATAATATCAATTATTAATATTAATAATATTAAAATGTAAAAAGGAGAAACAAATGTTTTAATTAAAAAACCAAACCTGAATCAATTAGGTCATCAATTACCATGAAGAAATTAGCTTTTTAAATGTCTCTGCGTAACTGCTCCCTCCTCCCCAAACCTCAGAGAGAGGGGAACAACTGCAGCTCACCGTGCACCAGACTGGGCAGGATGGCTCGGCTGAGCTCCATACCGGCTTCCCAGCTAGATCGTGATTTGTCAGACTTCTCACACATGGGACAATTACACTTGCTTTTCTGATTGCAGCTGCACACTGAGCAGCCCACAGTGACACCTCAGTTTCTCTCCTGGACTGATACAGACTATTTAGATCTCAATATGGTATGTTGAGTAATGTAATTTTTTTCCTCTGGTATGTACTAGCAACAGCTGCATTTAACAAAATCTATTACTTTTCACTTTTAGAAGTCCCCGTGCTGAAATCCTCAATTTAGTTTTTTAATTGGGAACTAATCTGAAAAGTTACATTTGCAAAAATTGCAGTATTTTTCAAAATAACATAGAACTTGTAAAGAATAATGACTGCAAAACCAAATAGCTAAAACATGGGATTTAGAGAATGTATTTGCAAAGTTTTATGAGATCTTCTGTAGAATACACTAGCAGTTAAGAGTTATAAAAACTAAGATGAAATAGGAAGAATATTCCCTTTCTTCTGGCAATATATGAATTGTCTGTATTTAGAATTACTGCCATAAATTTTCAGCACTGTCAAACAAGCCTGTACATTTAATAGCATTCAGTGATTACTGGGAGGAGGAAGACTCATTTATAACATACCATAAATACATACGGAAAATGAATTTTTAAATGTCATTAAGCTGCATCTCACAGCTATGTAGCAAAAATAAATAAAAGAAAAAATCATTCTTTTCCTTGAAAGTTTTTTGTAACATTTGCATTTTGCTAGGTCAGATCTAAAGACCTAGACCTGCTGACCTGAAGTCAGCAAGATGACTGAAGACAGCTTCACACCAGGCTCAAGCATTCAAAATCCTGGATTTAAACATCTTTGGAGTATCAATGCTGCCTTCACTTCAAGGACTATTAGCAGGCACAACTGGCTTAATCGGAGGATTTGTTGCGTCCGTACTATGAACCCGACTCTACAGGCTTCTCTTTCTCAGGCTTCCCAACAGACAATTGCACCACCACTCCCCACCCGCATCCTGCATGAGGAGCCAGATGCAGGCTGACCTGGATACAGTCCATTAAACAGAGCAGGACCATTAAGAATCGAGGAACTCTGCACCAGACAAAAATTAAGAACATGTTCAAAAGATTATAGCATTACAAAAAATACATTCAAGCTTTTAATTTTAAAGTAAAATAGATGCAAATTGCAAGTAGTCTTGAAGTCTGTTGTTCTCTTGCAACAACAAAACCTGTTATCCATTGGTTCATGCTGACACATCCATCCACGTGCCGTAATTTACACACACACAGCACTGCTGAGCTAAATCTTTACAAGCCCCCGTAGTTATGGGCAGCAGACATTGCCCTCAGCTCCTGTATTTTTCCCTCCTTACCTCCAGCTGCTGGAGGTGAAGTTCTACATGAGTTGGCTGGGAGGGAAGGACAGACTGCTGCTGAGCTTTAGCAGTCCTGAGTGTATTATTAGTTTTCTGTTAGGCACTGCAACCCTGGAGATGGGCATGGAGAAATAGTGCCTTCATAACCACACGAGCACATCTGTATCTATTTAACCTCCTTCTGCCTTCGTTGTGCAGAAAATCTGTCAATTTATTTTTTAACGTGCAGTGGCACAACAATAAAATTAACTGCAAACTCAACACAAAATGTAACCATGTGTTCTATGTTTTGCGACACTTCCTGGACACAACTATCTCAGAGGTAGGTCATTTCCCTGCAACATTTTACCATTCTTTCCAAGAGGAAATCATAACTAGAAACAACCTTCTATAATATAACCCTCACAGTTATCACCTAAGCAACCTTCAGCATTTAATTCAGCCAGCATGTTGAACTTAAGACCAGTGTAACTACAGATCGTTTCAACAATTCTACAAAAAGATAATTTCGCATCAGAAGTTGCACTTTTTTTTTTAAAGTAGAAGCCAGTAATACATTTATGTATGCCCCTAGTCTATATTTACATGGTTCCCCATGTCAGTTTTAGGAGCTTCATCAGAGCAGTGAGGTTAGTGTAGGTGTATGAACGCCCATGGGTGCAATGCCCTGTCCCAAGCTGCAGCATGCATCTCCCCAGTGAGACAGGACAACTGAGAATCCATATCAGGGATGAGCTGTGACTGCCATCAGTCTGCAGGGCTGGGACAGGCTTCCCCAGGGGTTTCTGCCTCACCTTTCTTGACAGCACTAACTCCCCAAATGCAAACCATGAATTTGCTTAACAGGTTGCAGATTTCATCCACATATTTGCTGACTCTTCCAGAAGTTCTTGGGAATGCAGACAGCATTGCAGCAATAAAAACAACAAACAACAACGAATTTTCATTGTTCCAAGACTCACTGCAACTGCTCCAGGCATGCAGGCAGGTGTGTGTTCCACAGGCAGCCGTCCTAAAGCTCTCATAGCTTTTCTCAGCTGCTGTCATCCCAGTCAGTAATTTCCAAAAGGTATTAGAATATTCATAGCTGCTTCCAAACAGATTAGGCATAGGCAGTAAATCATATGAGATTAACTTGGCAAAGCATTTTTATCCTTTCATGTGCAGCTGTTCAAATTTCTGTAGCAAAGGAGATTGTTTCGTTTGGCTCTAATATTTGGATTTACCTTTGCAACACAGAGATGTGGAAGGTATGAAAAGAGATCAAGAACTCAAGTTTTACTTAGTAAGTAGACATATTTTTTTTTTTTTTTTTTTTTTTTTTTTTTCTTCTCACTGAAGCACACAGAGATGCCTGTAGTGTGCAGGCATCTCCTCTCTGAGAAAGCAATGGGAAACTTTCCCACCAACTCCAGAAAAAGAGCAGATCAATAAACACAAGGTTAACAGCAAGCAGGAGGAAGAAACAAAAAAGTGCCTTTTTTTTATTTTATTATTTTAAAAAGCTACACCAATTAAAAAAAAAAGGCATATATTAAGCAGGAATTGACTCCACCTGCCATACAGACACCAAACAGCAACAGCCCAGCACCTTTAAAACCTGGACTCTTAAGATATTTACTCACCTAATTTTAACTGAAGCAAATTCAACTAGATTCAAATTCAAGTTTTTTGTGATACTATTTTTGTTCTTAATTGAATTAGGGATTAAATCTTCTAGCTGTTTTTAAATTTAAATAAAATATTCTCTGAAAACGTGATACTAGCTCTGCAGCTGTACTGATTTGCACTGGTGTGCACTGTGCTACAATATACACCAATAAATATCATGTCAAGCATCAACATAAATGTTGAGAATTTTTGCTCATCTATCATTGTAAGATTCCATTGCACCCAGCATAAAATGTACGTGAATCTCTGATAACACATCTCATGACTGAGATTAACAAAATAAAATAAACTCTGCTACAGCTGCTCTGATAATGAACTTTGATCATACTGCCTGCTGTTCCAGGACATTTACACATAGTGAGTACATGCTGCAGTGCTGACAAAATGTACTTGCTGTCAAGCTTCTCAAATGGAAAATTCTTGCACAAGCCAAAATCAATCTGCATGAGAGTTTACAAGGGTAATTCCTGCCCTTCTCACATTTAATAATGTGAAAAGATTAATGAAGGGACATCAAGGCAACACAAGACCAGATGACAATTCGTTTAGAAGAACAAAGTATACTTTCAGGTTGCACAATGCCACACTATACTTTCAGTTTAGTCACCTCAGTTCTCAAACTTTTTGTATTCAGGCATTAAGCAATCTCTGTGTGAAGGCTTGTCACATGTTCCATCGTTTATTTCAGGATACTCAGATACCTTATATTCCTTTAGAGCAGAGTAACTCCACACTCCTGAAGAACCATACGGTAACATAGGCAAGCATCATCCTAATGCCCATTAGCACTTAAGCAGGAGCCTTTACATCCACTTCAAATACTCAGGCCTAACAAGTGAAGAGTACCAAATTACCAATAGTTCACTAAAATAAAATAATTTCCAATTCTCCCATCTTCCTCCAAGTTCTCTTCCTTCAACTCCCTGATGTCCTGCAGCTATCAGAATTGAAGCATGTTGGCGAACTCTTCCTCCTCAGAGCCAAACCCATAAAACAGGTACTTAAATGTTAAAATTAAGCTGAATTATGATGTCATTAGAACTAAAATACCATATTCCAAGTGCAAAAGTCTGCACAAAAGTTGGAAAGCTGCTAGCTTTTTCTCTACAGAAAAAATAAGCTCATCACTTGCTGAGGCGCCCATTCGGACAGAGAAACCAATACCTCTGGAGCTCCTGGGTTTGTTTCTCATTGATTTCTCAAATATAATTACCCAGCTTTGTAAACACAAACAAGATTTGTACCAATGAGCACAACAGCTCTTGAAGTCTCTCCGATTCAGAGAAGGATTCTACCAAGGTTAATGAACTTGAACTTTGAATCAAGCCAACATAAAATACAGATGAAGAGCAGCCTGTCTTGTAATGTCCCTGTATACATCTGTCCAAACAGACCATTACTGTCCTTGTCTTCCACTCCAGCACACACTACATCATCCCAAGGCCACTTCTTGAACTCTTCCAGGACAGGCTGAGCATTATAGGCCCAGTTCCCCCCATGCATGGGCAGATGTTTGGAGGTTGTGTGCAGACTGCTGCGGCCCTTATCAGTACCATTCAGTGAGAGCATGTATACGAGTTGTGTGCTCAATCTCTGTTAGCCTGGCTATTGAATTTATTCAAGGCAAAGGAGCTGCTTCCACTTCGTTTCCATGACAACAACCCTAAGAATTTTGTCTTCATGTAGGTGAGTTATTGCTTTTTGTGCTTCCATAGTCTGTGCAGAAAAATTAACATAATATGGTCTCAAGAAAGACAAACAAATCTTCCTATCCTCCCATCACTCCTACAGGCAGCAAATTCTTAGATTTCATTACCGGAGGTATAAATGGGTTGAAAAGCAATCCTCATTCCTACAAGTATTAACACTGGAGAGATTTAATTTCAAAACAACTTCAATTAAAGAAGATTCTTTTGATGTCCGTGTTTCTGTACACACTGACAGAAGAGAACTGCCTAGCTTATTATTGCCTGTCTTTCAATGTTAGTCTTTTGAAAGCAGCTTTGAGATATTTATCCATAAATTATGGTCACTATTCTCATCCATACATAATTTCAACTCTTACTTTATTGGTGATGCATTCAAAACACTTTCAGTGCTACAGAAAAGTAAGTTTCCCCAGAATGTAAAGATCAGAATCTACATAAGACAGATATCTGAAAGCAGAGAGGAAGGAACAATTACAATATGAACACTGTTGACTTACCCTTTGAATTAGTTGGGCCCAAACCCCACAGAATAAATACAAGGCTGAAAGTATAATTTCCATTGAAATAAGTGAAGCTGCTCTCCTGTGAAAAGTTGATCTGAATTAAAAGGTCTTCATCACAGGAGAAGGAAACTTCAAAAGAGTCTTGAGATGAACAAGTTTGTGTCTTTGTTAAGAAAACAGTATTTAAGTTAAGGGGCAGGGGTGGAGGTGGGGTGTAGAATTTCTAAGTGGTCCAATTAGCAAAATGTTGAATGTGTACACCTTGTTCCGCATCATTCAGCCCACACTTAAATACTTGAGATACTAAATGAGTACAGAAAACTGCTTTTACAGAGGAAAAAAAATTAAGAGCATTCTCTTCCCAGTCTTGTCTCCTGAATTATAAGGAGAATCAGATCCCCATATCCACAGTGCTCTTAGCAAAGTACATAGATTATACCATGAATCAATCAAACACTACAGCAATTTCACATCACAGCACAACTGGGACATTTTTATCTCAAGACATGTGACACAGTGAGACTACAAGTTGTTGCAACTCCATTGACCACTAGAAGGGTTATTACACCAGCTGAAAATTTGGACCCACTACTAGGGATTTTTTTTTGTTTGATTGTGACTACCCTGGAGTTGACTCAAGGAGTAGCTGCCAGCTCTGATGGATTCTGGGTTCCTTTCAGCACTTCAAGATAGATGGGTTCATAAGCGTGACATTTATACTGTTATGAAGCATGTAAGCCACAGAACAATGAATGTTTTAAGGTCAGTTGAGAAGAAGAATTCAATTCTGTAAACACTAAGGGCACAAAGGTTTTTCTTCAACAAGAAAAGGGGGCAGGGGAGGCACCTGTTGAATAAAGTATGGTCAAAATACTGAAGACCCAGAAGAGGACACAAAGGGAGAAAAAGCCTGCCAGGTACAGTGCTTGCAATAACTAACCTGTACAGCACACACCTATGTGCACAGCTGGGCTGGCAGCCAGGAGGCTGTTTTGGGGTTAACCCCAAACCTGGCTGACCCAATGAGACTCCACTTAAAGCCATGTCTTCACTACTGGTGTCAGTATATTTTAGGACTTGGCAAAACATCTTCACTGGAGTATTTAAGAGTAAGTGTAAAAGGCTACTTTGATCTTTATCGTCCCCAACAAGATTCCATAAATACAAATTTGGGCTGAAGTTAACCAAACTTCCCTACAAACTACAAAATACTAAATCTTTGCTTATTGAGTAATTCCCTGCAATCTTGTGGTATGAGTTTTACTTGGGAAAAAGCCTCCTACCCAGCAAAGATCTCACAGAGAGGGGGAAAGGACACCGAGAAGGTAAACCCTGGTGGTTCTAAATGGCAACCTGTGTTTTCCAAACCATATTTCACAGATGGATGCCTTTAAAATATAACAGCTCCCCAGAGTATAAGATATCAGCCACAGATGAGCTCTCTATAGACAACTTCAGGTTCACAATCACAGAAATCAAGAGTTAGAAAAGAGCTAAAAGAATTAGAACAGGTTTGTTGATATGTTTGTCTAGTTCAACCTTGGAAAACATCAACTCTGACTTCATTTTCACCACTTGTTTTTCATCTGTCTTCTTGCCTCTTGCAGTTCTCTTTCATTTTGATAGGTAGGAGTTCCTGAACAGAGACACACAGGTTCTTCTTGGACCTGAGACACACCAACATTTCAGACATGAGACAAGCCCTAAACCTGGACAACTCATATATTTGAACACTGGCTTGTACGTTCAGAATATACCTGAATGGAATAGTGTGAGATCTTGATTAATTAGAATGTTAGTAATTCGTAGAAAACAGAGCTTTCTAGTAATGAAAATAACAATTTCAGCTCTGCAGCAGTAGTGCTGGAGGCCAAAAGATCCCTTCCCCAGATGCAGACTCCAGTGCTTTCTGAACAGCAGACTGGTAGTCAATACTAAGCGATCAGCCAGCCACTTTTTCACCTAATTAAAAAGATGCTTAAACTAATCATTAAAACTGGATATTCACCTTTTGGTGCACCACAATCATGTGGAAGAGAGAAGATTTCCCTATCAGTCTGAAAGATCAATTTAGAATTACAAAATTCTAATGATGCCAACTACAATACTTTAAAAACACAGTTTTAGTCTGGGAGACAGAAAGGTCTCAAGTTAATTTTTGTTCCAAATCTGTCAGTCTTGTTAATTAGACACAAAAATGTGAGCACATCTTATAACTCCACTTGAGCAATTGAAGAGGACAGCAGATTACACTAGTTAATCTTTAGAGTAACCGCGAAACAATCAGGAACCATCAGTCTTGCATAAAAAAAATATGTAATTACTCCTCCTGGCGTAAAGTCACAAGAAAAGAGTAAATGAGGTTCAAATAAAGAATTTGGGTCTATACACAGCTGGGCCATCAGATCCCACAAGGTCTTTGCCACTGACAAACACATGATTAATATAACACATAAGGATATAACAGAGGAATAAAAGAGGTATTTGCTGCAAAACAAGTCATCATTCAGAACACTGAGGAGGAAAGAACTTGGCAACTACTGCATAAAAGGAACTGAAATCACTGGCAAATTAATGAGAAAGTACAGTAGGTTGTACTGAGAGAGGTCTATTCTGTTAACGTATAAAGATTTCCAATCATACTCAACACTGGCATAACTCCATGGATTTCAGCGGGCTCCTTCTGTGCATGCAGGACCTCTGCTAAGCCAGCCAAGCAGTGCCAGCAATCAGGAATTTGTTTTCATTACCTCCCTTTCTCTCATTAATTCTTCACCAATATTTTCAGCCATCTTGATGCCCTTAAGAGAAAGTGATGACTGGGAGTAATGGTATTTAATTTTTGAGAGCATATGATTCTAACTTCTTACAAAAGCGAGAGTAACCTAGCCCACTTTTCTATAAAAACATCAGAATCAGAAGAGATTATATTTGGCAGTATCAGTCCCCATGCTTTGTCCTTGCTCCCTAGATAGTCAAAATATCACTTTCTGGTTGTTATCAGAGCAAGGACACCAGATTAGAGGAACCACCGAGTCTGACCCCATAGGTGCTACTCCTTACAACTAGAGGCATAAGGATGTAGGCTCATCATCACTGAAGTAATTAACCAGGTTAGACCCACTGGGTAAACCTACACTTTCAAACCCGATAGTCCTGGTTAGTGTGGGGAGAAAAGATACCTACTTGTTTCCATTTAACCCTTAGTCAAGCATGTAGAGTCAAACACAAACTAGATTTAAAAATATTGATTAATCCTGGATGATACCAACACATTCAAAAGATGGGTAGCATGGTCTTAAAAGGAGGAGGGAAATACTAGGAATTAACTGGTAATTTGCACAGGAATAAATGCAAAAGTCACAAACAGGATCTTCATTAGAGATAATCCTAGTCAGAAATGTAAGCAAACAAAACCACACAAGCTATCACTCTGAAAAGCAAGAGCTGAGGAATGTAGGGAGAAAAAAAGGATTAGGAAACCATGAAGTGGCAGAAACAGATGGGCTTTTTTTGAATTGAACTTCACTTGGTTCTAATCTGTCTAATTCCCATTATTATTTTTAGGCAGAAGAAAGTTTCATTTTCAGAACATAATTGCCTTGCTATTTTCTATGGTATTGCAACTCTCACTTTGTATCCTCCATGTATTATTTTTGCTCCTATGCTCTTTTCTTTTTTATATAATTTACCAAGACTGATTCTTCTTTTTAATCCCTTTGTAGTCTCCTATTTCACTGCTAAAATGTTGCCTTGAGATGACTGATGACATGTTTGACATTTACATTTTACTGGAAAGAATGTAGATTGCATCTTTCTTATCTGTTCCTAAAACATTTCCTCCGTTCTCCCACAACACATTTTTGGGAACAATAGTTGCATCCCCATCAATTTTCTTCAATTCATTACACACTTCTTTGAATACTGACTTTTCAAAGTTTAATATTTTTGTGCCACTACTCTTTGTACATATTGTAACCTCATGAATATTTCAAACCCAATAGCATTATGATCGCTCAACCTTATAAAAGCTCACCAGCATCTATCTTATTTATCATACAAGTCCTGCTTCATTTCCTGGGACTACATCCAAAATATCCTGTGAAGTGGGTTGGTTTTTTTTACTTGCTTATATAAATTATAAGAGAAAACAATCTTACACTACCACATGTATCTTTTCTCAGGCATTAAACAATTCTTATTCCAGTCAAACTTGAAGTAATTGAAATCCTCTGTGATCAGTGCTCCATCCTTTAATGAGTCTCCACAAGTGCATAAATATTTCTTGATTTTCCTGCTTACCCTCTCATGAATAGCATGCTTATGATCATACCCTTAACCATTTCCAGACTGTATTTTAATTCTAATATCTCCAGTTTTTTCTTACTGACTTAACAATTAAGTCCAAGCATCAAACAGCCCCTTATCTGTTTTTCCATTTGCCTGTGTACCCCACTGCTGAGCTCCAGCCGTAAAATTCTGCAACATTTAATTAACTAACATTCCCTAAAAATTTCTCAGACCCCCAGTTTACATAGGATTTTGCCTTTAGCAACCTGCAAACAAGGGTGAACAAAAGACTCTCTTTTTACTGAAGCACGTAATTTAAGATCCCACTCCGAATGCACTAGAAGTTTTTTAAAGCATCAAAAGGCAGAAGCTCTTACTGTAGCTCTTACTCACAGCAGGCTGGAATAGTTGCTGTTTGCCACAGTGATTTCACTCACTAGGGTGACTTGCAGAGCATGGGCTGTTTTGGTCGAGGCCACAAAACTGTCCTCGAAACAATCCTGCATGCTAAGGACTCTAGCAGGAGTCAAGGTTGCTGCATCCTGTCTTTCCACTTATTCCTCACCTCCAGGAACACTGGTTCCTTCCAGCAGCAGAACTGGGCTGGGATTCTTCCCATATCTAATGTCTGACTGCTGATGTGAAGAAGGAACCCAATGGCTCCATACGCACATGGTGATAGGAGCTCAGAACCCCATCCAGCAAGCTGAGAATTTGGCCACAGCAATGAAGCTTATATATAAATATGCCTACAGAAAAATCAAGTAGTACATCAGTTATTTCCAGATAATGACGTTATATCCATCTGCCAAAATCTATGTCTGTTAGCCAGAGAGTGCTGGCAAGAACGGATGAAGAACCAGCCAATTAATGAACTTCTCTGCACACATCTCATGGAAAAAATACTGAATATTTTACCACCTCCATGGCAGAGAAGCAGCTCCTCTGGGGAGCCAGCTTCAGCTGTGTGCGTAGCAGTTCCCAGCAGAGACCATCCAGAGGATGGGGTGCAAAGCCCCTCTTGGCTTGTAAATATTTCTCACAAATTTATTTCTCACCAAACTCAGTCTTTACACAAGATCCATAAGATGTCATAGGTTAAAATCTAATTGTAGCATATTAGCCTGGGATTTTGCTTTCTAAACTAAGTAACAAGAGCCCAGGTCTATATCTGCTTCAAAAAGCTGCTCTAAAGGCAGGAGAGACAGAACGTAGCACAACATTTTGGGATCTGTTGCTGTTTTATGGCTGCCTGGAGGAAAAAAAAAAAAAGCAAAGCAGCTCAATACACTATGACAGGACAAAGAGCTCTCACCTTCCAGAGGAATCAGGCAACGGAAACTGAAACACGCCACTGCCTGGTGTGGCATGCAGGAAACTAATGAGACAGAGCAGGAAACTCTTTCTCCTTTTTTACATAGTTTCTTTAAGAGAATGAAGATGCCTTATCCTGAATTGACACTCAGTAAAAATCTCAAAAACAACTGTGATCCAAATAATAAAATCAGTTGCTGAATAGTACAAACTGAGGGCAAATAAAACTATTTGCTTAGAGAATTCCAATAGCTTCATTTGCAATTTTATTCCCACTAGGCTTCTCTAATTAAAATCAGATGAATTTTCAAATGATGCTAACATCCTCAACAGCTCATATTCACTAGGGTCTCCATCATTTCCACACAGTCCCCAATCTGTCTGTCACCTCTCAGTATCAGTCATTAGAAACTATTAATCAAGATCCATCTCTCCAGGTTCACCTACAAAAATTAAGGTCGTTTACTCTCAAAGCTCTTGGCTGTTATCCTAATATGAGTCGGAAGTTACTCTTCCCCAGTGCTTCTCTGTTCTGGGGATAAAGAGAAGTAAGAGCAGGGAGCACTATGGGACTGTTGGCAAGTTTTTAATTTTTACACCACAACCTTTTGAAATCTAGGGTGAGGGCTTTCCCATGCAGCACCTGGATATGCTCAAATATACATAATGCACAAGGAAATAATCACCCAGTTGCCCACTTCCAGTTATCACATCCCCACAGTACAAGATTTCCCTCTAAGTCTCTCAGCAAAGAAAGTGCTTTTCATTTAATTTCTTTTTTCAAATACAAGGCTACCCCAGCCTTTCTGATGCACTTTTGCATTTCCTTATGGAGGTAGCTTCATTTCAGCAGCATGGAAGTCATCACTGCACATTGTCTGTGAAGTGCTTTTTCCAGGATGAAAGTCACTTAATGGCAAACTTAATAACGGGGTGGGCTTGTGTCATTGTGTTTAAATATCACTTGCATGCTCCTCTTTTAATAAGAAAATTAATGATTCAACCATATAAGTTATTCAGGCAATATAAAAATCAAAAGTTATGTTTGGGAAAAGACAACACTAAGTACAACAGTCTCACAGGATAAGGTGGGTATTTTCTGTGCTTTAAATGGAAAGCACAGCACAGCTCTGGGAATTCACATTTAGCTGAATCAGGGTTGAGCAGCCACAAGGCTTTGAACATTATTTGGACTCTGACCCTCTGAAGAGCAGCACAAGAATACACAGCCTGCAATCACCTGTACCCCAGGGCCACCTGCACCTTGTCTTACCAAGGTAAAACTGATGGTGGTGCAGTACAAACAGTACAAAGACTGTTATTTTTAAATTATATTATAAAGGGCACAACAAATAAATTAATAAAAAGATTAAAATATTAAATGGGTTATAGGTAAGATTTTAGTGTTGGAAGGTCTTGGGCTTTCTCTCTACACAGCAGTTAATTTCTCCATAAGAAAGCAAGTAGCATAAAAAAAAAAAAAAGGCACCTAGGCTGTGAAAAGGTATTTGTTGCCTTAGATCCAGCTGAAACTAGACTCTGCTTTACACATAGCATTCATCTACTGCAAAAAACTCAGATAAACAATTCCCTTACTCACCTATTCCAGTTCAGGTATCTGTTCTGTGTATATTTGGTCTAGAGGCTCCACGAAGAAAGTTATTGATCCTTTTAATCGGTAAGGACCTTGCTAAGTGACAAAACTGTCCACCCACTTTCCCTAATTAAGAAAAATCCAATTACCACATACAAGTGTAAATTGTGAGACTGTAAATACCACCCATCAGTCTTCAGGAATTGGTACAACTGGCATATATGTTCCCAAACCATCTGCACAACGAAGGATTCATTAAAAATGACTTGTCAACTTATGTACTAGTTTGTAGGACAGCAACTTGCCAGAAAGTATTAGCATTCAGAAATGCTTACAAACCAAGTCAGTATTACCTACTTTCTCATCGTGTGAGTGACTGTGGTCATAGAGGGTTTCTAGAGTCTGAGGCAGACAGTTCTGCTCTAAAGTCAGGGGAGCAGCCTTGCAGATCGATCCTCTTTCCACAACCCCCAAAAGATGAAGTGGAAGAGCTCAGGAGGAGGTAAAAATGTGTAACAGTGCTGCAAAATGTAGTTGCTAGAGGGGGAACAGAGCAAACAAGTGCTCTCCCTGATACTGGAGATGACATCATATCACACCTTGGAAACCACGTCTCTGAAATGCCATTCAATGAAACAGAAGCCATGAGAAGGAATAGATCTGCAATGTAAAATAAAGGTTTGAGGGACAAAGCAAAGATTACCAAGCCTAATGAAGAACACAGAAAAGTCTTGAAAGAAGAAATAACAGTGGAAGAAGAGATCCTCTTAAATATTTAAAGCAAGCCCTCCACTCCTTGCTGCAATGCAAACCAAAATCAGTGCTCAGAGCAGAACAGGGCTTTCTTCCCTCTCTTACTCCCATGCCTGAAGTTCAAGAACACTGCAGTATGACAGCAAGATGATTCTGCATTGAACAAAGTGATCTTTGAAGAAGGACTACAGAAATTTAGGTCTTACTCAGAACACAATGAAGAAGCACAATGCACACCTGTCACAGATTAGTTTTTAAAAAAGAAAATAATTAAAGTCTGTTTTATGAAATATACAGATTTAAAATTTTTAAAGTTTTTATTTAAACACAGAAGAACAGCATAAAGAAGGAAAATGACACTGAAAGACAAAATATCCAGTAAGGCAGACAAGGACAGTGATAGCAAGACTGAAAAGCAAATGGTTAAATGTGAAAGATGACGCCAAAGGGAGTATAGGAGCTTTAGGTAATCAAAAAGATTCAGAAGGCTAGATAGTAACATTAAAAAAAAAAAAAAAAAAAAAAAGGGGGGGGGAAGTGGCCATATGAAGAAAATGTAAAGAAAATAGAGAATTAACTGCAAATGCTAGGGCTAAAAGCAAAGGGTAGGAAAAAAGCTTATGTCATAAAGAGAACTATGGGTAAGGGTGGAATATGGGCTCTGACACGGCCTTCCAGATAACTCTGTTATATTTCTACAAAAGTAGGAAACCAGAATGCCAGTGGGGAGATCAGGCCTGAGAACTCCACAAGACAGTGTCAAGTACAAACTTGCTACTCAAATGCAAAATACCATAAACTGGTGTGCAGTCTCACTCAATGTATGGGGTGCTATAGAGCAGGAATGGTCTGGACAAGGTGTACAAAATAAGGATAAAACACGCCTACCCCTTTGTTCTGGCTAACTGGAGACATCAATGAAAGCTAGAAGTGAAAGCTATCAACTTCCATGAAGATTTTACATGATAAACACACACCCCCCTCCTTTTTTTTTTTTTTTTTTTTTTTTTTTTTTTTTTTTTTCTTTTTTTCTGTGTGAATAAATGCTACAAGCTATGCTTTAAACAGTTTTCTGACGATGTGTGAACACACCATACAGGTGGTCAGACCTTCTGGGAGCTCATGGCACCAAGAGGCAGGATCCTTTTGGCACACAGCTTTGACCACCATGTGATCCTCCTAAAAATGTTCCCATCACACCAAACACATATATGCTCTCTTTGGTGTTAATCTGCTAGACCAACAGTCTCCAAAACCGGGTATGCTGTGTGATGGGACTTACAAAGGACTGAGACACCCAGCAATTGAAAACACACAATAAAGAAGAGGTAAGGTAAAGATGTTTCAAACACCAAAACAAAATTTCTTGATTTGTGTAGTGGACAAAAAGTCGTTCACCAATACACTCAAGTCCCTTGTCTGCATAACTCAGTACAAGAAAAGACCGATTGAGGTGACTTGTTAAGCTAATGTATATCTATATCTTGCAATACTCACGGTGGATGCCATGCTTGTTTTACAAGGATTAGCTTAATTTCTTTTCCAGCTCTTAAAATTTGAATACAATTAATTTCCTTTGAATATGGCAAGGTCTGTTTTACTGACTGACTGAATTTTCTTAACTGACAGAAAAAAGTACTTAATAAAAAAATAACTTGTCCCATGCACAGGATGCAGGACTCTACACCTCTTCCAGCCCTAACAGAACAAGCTCAAAGTCCAAAGACACAAAGAGGAGTCTGGGAAGGGTATAAGCAATAGAGCATCAGGCCCTATGTGGCCCATCCCCTGTATCGTTTACACTCCTTATAATAGATATAATTAATCAGCATTCCCTACCTGTATGCTGCCTTTCAAGGATGATCTCAGGTGAGTGTGGCTGGAGGTCAGCTAGACAGAGGACTCTGAATTGATGGCTGCACCAGGCAGCCAGCATCATAATTTATTTCCTTTGCTGGCAGGCACTAACCATTCCTTCTGCTGAAGAAAATAGTCAGTAATGGAAATCCTGCCACCACCTTAATTATAACATCTCCAGCTTGATGCCAGATTAATGAGTAGCAGTGGAATAACATCTTTAAAGTTTGACTAATGATGATGTAGGTAATGACTGAAGCATGAAGGCACCTGCACACAGAAGTGCTTCAGGTTTGGACCAATTTGTCCTATTACATCTAACGATATGACAAAAAAAGAAAAGAAAAAATGTGACTTGAGAATTGAAAAACTGATTTAAGGTATTTTATTTCCTTATGATGATAAGGTATGGGAAACCACCAACATTTAAAGAGAATATTTTTAACCTGAAAAAAGCTGATTTTCTCATTTTACAAAGAAAACAAAAATAGATTATTTAGGACACCAATAACCATACATTATTGTTCTCTACTTTTGTGTAAAGAGTGCAATAAGGAGAAAGTTTTATTATAATTCTATTTTGCCTAGTTGTTTCATCAGCACCAGCTTCTGCCAAAGAATGAAAACTGATCAGAAAAAAAGACTTATATGGTAAAATGAAACTACACAAACACACCCCTCTCCTTGAAGTAAAAATCTGAGAAAGATGACATTGAAAAGCTTTTCCATGTTCAAAGGACAAGTCCAGCAAAACTAAGGAAGATTAACTGCTCCAAAATATATCTATGGTCAAGAACCAGGAAAAGAAATAAACAAACCCTTCCAGCTCATCTTTATGCATCATAAAACAAATTAAATTAGGTTTTTGTTCACTGTGTTGTGCAAAAAGTAATTTTGTCAAGAGTCATTGTGATAAAGTCAGGCTGCTTTTCAATCACTGCACAAACAACTTTCTTCTCAAAGGTTATCTTCCAAGGAGATTTAAAATACAAATATATTTCTATGAAGTTTATGTCTTTCATACCTAGCATGTTTACTTCAAATGTGTGCTGAGATGCTAAATCTAATGATATTGTTGATATTGTTCTGGTTTATACATTTTATTAAAATTAAAGCTGCAGGAATTTTTCTCACTGACATATGACAAGGAAAAGTACACCTTTCTTGACTACTTACTAGCAAGATTAGAAGACACATCTTGAAAAAAATCCTAATAAATCTATGTGTATAAATAGGAATTTTGTGTATTAGCCCACAGTTTCATAAATATAATGGAATATAGATATCAGGGGGATATTTACACCTCTTCAATAAAACCAGAATACTAGAGGAGAAGGTATTCTGATGGTGCTTCAAAATCTTCAATTACAAATTTTGCCATAGTGACAGACTCCTTATGAACGTCTTCTCCCATGTTCACATAAGGAACATGCAAAGTTATGCCCTTTCTACAGAGAATAACATTTTTAAAAGTTTGCTTTATTCTTTATGTAGATACATGTCACATTTATAAAGTACACACCTCACCCTAACAAGCTTCGACTGCTATTTTAGCCATAGTAAGGGGGTTTAAATCGTTGCCAGTTTTTCAACAGAAATGCAACAGTAGATGAAGAAATACAGGACTGATTTTCAAGATTAAAGCTATACTGGTAGAAGTGAGTTGGCCTGCACACACATATATGACTGTAGACAAGTAAGATTGATAGATCTATATTAAACCATTGCATTTTGACAGTAGAATAGAAATATGCCAAATGATTTAGAGATTACTGGAAAAAAAATGTATTTGCAAGAGAAGCTTGCAATAGAAACTCCTCTCCAAGAGAAAATCCTACCATGCAAAGACGTCTGGGAAATTTTTAAATTACAAAGTTGAGGAGGCAAAAGAAGAAAAAAAAAAAAAAAAAAAAAAAAAAAAAAACGGTTTATCAACTTCAGCACAGGTAATAAATTAACTGAAAGCCAGCTTTCCACCTAAATCAAATTTCTTTCTTTCAAAAGGATATTCTAGTCCTAGAAGCAAATATTTTTTTAACCAAAGCTCTGAGTTAACAACAGATGCTCTTTAATATGTTGAATGTTAACTCTGTACTTTGAAATTACTTTTATTTTGAACAATGCAATTTGAGATCCAGGGCATAAACACAAGGAGGAACAGCAGCCAGACTCTCTTCAGCTGAAACACTAATAAAGCTCAGCAGAGTCACACCAAGGATGCGTGCTGCCCAAGTGGTGTTTATGAGGTCTCTCATCTATTAGCTAAGTCCCAGTGAATCATTTCATAGGCTAGATGGCATTCTACTTACTACAGAAACAGAAATTCATTTATGTTGTTACCTTACTTTCTCACAAGCAAATGGCACTGGATTGCTTCTCACATTGGCATTAAGAAATGTTTCCTGGAAACAGAAGACCTGGCGTGCCACCTCAGGCTGATGAACTCCCCCTTCTGATCCTACCGGCTTCTAAAGGCCAGCCTAGTTATCACACAATGCTGCTGGAGAACTCCTACCTGTAACTTAGGATGTTGCTTGTCAAAATGTAAGGAAAACAAAGACGTAATCAAAATTCAAGAGATACTGATAATATTGCATAAGTTTGCCCTGCGAGAAAATACACGCCATCAATTGAGCAAGAGTCAGAAAATATAAATCAAAACATACCACATATCTACTCTAACAACTGAAAAAATTTCAGAATGGCATTAATAACCTAAAGGCATCTAGAAGATGTGTTAACTATAGAGTAAAAGACTGTTTACTGGATACATTGTAGCCTTTACAAACTTAACATCAATTCCTGAAAAAAAATCAAATAAATTTTTCAAAGAAAATCTGTGAGGCGCACTTTTTTATTTATCTGGATGGAAGACACAGATTTAGCCAAATAGAACAAAGACCTGATAAATATATAAAATTACATTATGCAAGTACATCAAACATTTCTGTCAAACTATATTGAAATTATCACTGAAATATTGAAATTATCACTGAAATACTACAGAGTTGTTTAAGAACATAACAGGCTTACCCTAATGAGAGAAAAATGGCCTAGCACCCATTTATGTCAGATAGATACAGAGCTGCCTTTATCTGAGCTGCACCAATTGATGCAAGATAAAGCTCTCATCCATTCCGTGCAGACCTTGGCTACAGTTCTGTTTCTGCTAGATAAACTCTGGGTGAAGACAAAACTTCCCCTTCTTTCAGAGAAGTTTCAACAAGCAGCCATACTACAGGTTCTCATTTCCAAGGTCTCCACAGCATTACCTTTACACTTCTGCTCTCCACTTCTACATCTCATTATGTTGCAAACACATCTTTTTCTCCAAAACCATTTGGTGGAAGAGGGTTAACATCTTCAGTGAAAATACTCCAAATACAATACCATGGGAATCTCAGCATGTATGCATTTGCTCATCATTAATGGTCATCTTTCTTCAGAACAGACACAAAGTAAATTGTAAAAACAAAATAAACAATAAAACCACCCCACAACCTTTAGAGCCTAAAAAATCATCATCTAAGAACGAGGATCTCAAAGTTCAGGTATTAATCACACATTGTTCTCAGAGAAGTGCGATACACGTTTCCTGATTCTTTCCTCATGCACACAGAAAGAGCAAGCTCTGCCTCTGCTGCCAAAGCATCTCTTTGTGACAGCTGAAGCTGGTGACTCCTTTGGGTAACATTCCGCCTGAGTGAAATCAAGTGTCACAGACTTCGACCTTCAGCAACGCCTCTTCTCTAATTAAGAAAGCATGATACTGGGAAGTGGAAAGTATTGTTTCGTTTGCAAGAAAAGGGCAGTTTTGGCTCTGTTTCCTGAAAGAGTAATATTTTTGCACATATCTGCATTTGGCAGAAAGCTGAAAGAAGAGCAATGTTTGTAAGATAACTGCAATTTATGCTTATAATCAGAGACAGCAAGGGTTAAAGGTATCATTTTAACAATACACTGTACTTCACATACAAAGCCAAGTGTGACACTGTGTCATCTATTCACAGCAATCTATGCTCCCAGACTGAACCAACAGCCATGCAGTATAGGTAACCCATAAATGTATGGCTGTTAAAAACACAGGACAGAACTAGGGCAACACAGTATTTCCATCAGTTAATCACATATTTGCTCTGTGATGATCCAATTGCAAATCACCTTGGGATATGCAGGGAGAGGATTGTAGTTATAGACTGCTAACAAATGAAAAAAAGTTAAATAGAAAATTGAGTTTCTAATTAAGAGATTCTATAGGCTTTTGTTTGAAAAATGTCTTCTGTTAAGATTATTTGGTTTTCTCCCAATCAAAGTACTCAGTTCCTTAATCCAATATATTTTGGCCTACAACTGACATTCAGTTCTAAAAGACTTCTTTCTCCAACAGCCCATCTTCATTTTCCATAACACCCCTGCCATTACGTCTGCTTTTGCCTCAACAAGAGCAGAGTACAATGCAATATGGATGATGTGATCTAGATGTTAATAGCAAGATTTTCACAAGAAAATTATAATGCTTGAGATCCTTCTTTTGAGATTCTGCAGTTGCATTTTGGAATTAGAACATTTAATCTAGCACTTATTTGCTGTAGGATCAATAATATCAGAAGAAATCATGCGTATATCTAACTTTTTTCTTTTTAAATTTTCTGCTATCTGTAGGTCTACAGTAGAAAGCTTAACAGTGGAGAGATGAAGAGACATGGTAGGTGTACTGCAGAGAAAACCAGCTGTAGCGTTCCTGGAGGCTTGATTTCAGCAAATGAGCCCTGAAATATGACCTCTGTTTTGGAATACACAGCCCTATTCTTGTTTTTACTAAATAGTCATTACCCAGCTGAACAGACACAAACATGCATGCAAAATTTGCAAGTCCCAGTTACAGGCTTACTTTAAAACTAATGAAAAAGGTCTGACATTATTTGGACTTTTTAGTGTGCCTTCCCCTTAAACTCTGAGGATAGTGCCTTTCAAGTTGTTGCAGAATTATTATGCCTTCATGTATTCAGTCAATGCTGGAATTCACCAGATGATGGGAGTGCTGTCTACATTTTTCCAACTACACACAAGTGATAGCTAGGAGGTATCTTCAAAGATTATGGTATTTAAATTAGTAACAGCTGAAAAAAAAAATAAATTCGAGGTACCAAGAACTGAGCTTATCTTTTCCCTCATCTCAAAGTGCAACAGTAAACAGCAAGAATGTGCCCTTCACCTGAATTAAGAATAATTTCCTTAACATCAGGAACAGAACAGGACAGCAAGTATTTCTCCTTTTCTTTTTTTCTTATTTCACTTCAGGGTTTTGAAAGACTAGACTTCAAAAATTATTCTGACACCAAACTCCATGAGCCTTTATCACAAATGGCAGACAACTCTGCTCCCAAACTATACCATACACACCTTCTGATAAGCATTCAGTTTTAGCTTGGCATTATCTCACACATGAAGCATCTGAGAGGTACAACTTTTATTACCCTGGTCAGAGTAATCTAATGTGACTGATCACCACCTGCAATGGTAGATTGCATTGGGTGGACCAAGACCACCTCTAGACTCCAGATTGACTGGTCTGGCATCTTCATGTGCTCAGAAATTAAATAGGTGATAGGATTTTTTGTAGCAAAACAGAAAGAATATTCAAGATCATTCAAGAGAATATGAGGTGATGACAGGGGCTGAGATGTCCCTTTTCCCTTCCAAAGCTTTCTGAATAAACCAAAGTCAAAGTAATCCGTATCAAATATATATTAGATGAACTTTGTGAAAAGAATGCTTATAGAAGTAATTTTAAAAAATAATACTGGCTAGTTTAAAAACACAAATAAGTAGAACAGTGATTTTTATAAGCTTTTGCAAATAACCAGTAGTCCAAATTCACAGCTAATATAAATCTCGTGAGCTTTGTATTAACGAAAACGATAACTCAGGGTTGACTGGTATACTACAGGTTGAATGCACCAAGAAGCTGTATTTGTCAGTCAGAACCATAAAACTGCCTTTGGTGGCTGAGCTTTACCAACAACTTTATTCACAAGCCACGTTTTCACCCTCAAATCACTTCTACACCTTAACAATCGAGTTTCACTTTTTTGTTTGTTTAAAATTTCTACCAAAATCAAAAATATTTCCCCAGACTGAGTCCATTCCAAGTTTTAGTAAATTATCTTTGTGCCGGAATCTCATCCAATGTTGAAAACACTTGGGATAGAAGAGAGACAGACATGATACTGAATGGAAAGGGTTTTTCTGTTCAGGAGAAGGAAAAAAAAAAGTTTTGAGTCAACTTTTAAGAGAAAGGTACAGTGGTTTCAGTGTAGCCTGGTCTACCTCAACAAACAGTTTATCTGAGTGTCATGAACTCTGGACTAGTACATATTGTTCTGTACTGTCACAGAAACTGGTATTCTGTAACCTTGATTGTTTGAGTCTTCTGAAATCTTTATCATTAAGTAGAAGACAGAGTGTGTGTGCACGCTTGTACAGGTACATATCTTTCAAAGCTGTTAGAAGAGGCAGGATTTAAGGTGCTCAGTGACATCCTTTATCTTGATCAATTATTCATTCACATTTGTAAAGCTGCCTTAACAAGTGTGTCCCTGAGAACTCTCTAATGAAAATAAATAGAACTAAATCACATAATCAGTTAAAAGTGAGGGCTACAGAATATCAAGAAAAATGAAACAGTTATAATAATACTTTAAAAAAAAGCCATGAACTGTGGGGATTTTTTTTCCATTCATAAATTAGATTAAATAACTCAGCCATATAATTTTTCAGCTTTCTTATCCCTGAAGTATTCCTGTCCCCTAACTAGCAGAACACAAGTAAGAAATTCAAAAAAGCCCATTCATATATTGCTAAATTGTTAGTTCTGAAAGACTGGCAAAGAACAACAGCAATTTTTCCTACCTCATGTAATTTTTACACATGTAGTATGCAGTAGATTTTAGCTTTTCTAATGATAGTGGGAAAAGCAGTGATATCAGGGGGTTCCACAAACTCACTGTGGGCATCAGTCTCTGCCTGGCTGTCAGAGATTAAAATTAAGAATGGAAATACTGGGGGAGACACTGATCTGTAGTAAAACGCATAATAGATATATCTTCCCCTTTCAAGAGCTAGTAAGAAGGGTAAGATTTGCCATAAGGGAGCATTGATGACCTTGTCACCATCTACTTTCCCAGATGTGGAACAGAAGATAATTCTAATAATTGCATTAGTTCTTGCCAGCAAACATTGCCTTCTGAAGCGGAAAGTGATGCTGCTGTGTTCAAATGAGGTTTCACAGAAAAAAGCAAGAGCTTCCACTAGGGAGGGAGAGAAAGTAAACGTGTACCACCTAACACCTGCAAAACTGTGCAGACAGAAGTACCCCACTTTACCTAGTAAAAGAAAAACATGTTTCCTGTTCCAAATTACTACACTGTGTGCTTCCAGTGACTGTTTTTAAACATAAGTGATTTCCTGCTGTTGTTTCAAGAGATCATTCTGACATAACAGCGAAGTTCAGGTCAAAATGCAAGCCATTGGAAGGAGAAGCTGGAAGGCAGCAAAAATCAGACCCAGTCATTATGATCAGTTGAAAGAATATGAGGATAACAGAGTCACCTTGAACAAGGTTTGCTCTATCCTTGTGCTCCCACTGAGGTCCTAGAAGTTCTGCCTCTGCAGAAACAAATACAAATAGACTTACATCCATTTGAAAGTTGTTTTGACTGTTTCCTTGCACCTAGCTCAGTGAGGAAAACCTTTCATATTTGCATACTGAAACCTATTTTATCATGTAACTCATTAAATCAAGGTTTACATCAGAAGTTGAATTAAATTCTTTCACACAACTATCATTCTGTAGAGGTTGCTGCTCCTCAACTACTCCATAAAACCAAACTTCTTTTCCCCTGTGTGACACTCCTTGACAACCTTCCTTACACAGTGATATGTTCCAGGAGAAAACCAATACAAACGGGGCTGCAGGTCACAGTACAGCTATCGGGCATGCAGAAACCACAAGTGATCCAAAACATGTAGCTGAAGATGCTGAAAAAGTGGTGGAAAGTAGGAGCATGGAGAATTGACCAGGGTGCCTTTTCATTCTTTGTACTACAGTTTCTGTCAGCCAGTTTGATAGCTGGAAAACTCTCTACAGTTTTCCTTTAAAGTCAAGTCAGAACTGAAGCTGGAATACAAATGCATGAGCAAGTGTAAATAAAGAGCACATATTGGCTCCTACAAGACCATACCAGTTCAACTACAGTTATCAACAGCTGTCACAGGCTGAAGATTAGGACTTGAATCAGACAAAAACATGCTAACAGTTTCTTCATGTTAAAACATCTGAAAACAATGCGTCATTAACATTGCCAACACAACCCTCCATTCAATCACCTTTTTCTAATTTCTCCTCTCTTACAAGTATAAATATTGTAGAATAGAAACTAGTGGATGCTATTAAAAAAATGGAAGCATACTTCTCTTTTCTCTGTATTGGTTTGAAAACTTTGATGAGCAATAGGAGAGATGGGAAGATCAAAAGACAAGCAGTTGGTGTGAAGCAGTTTGCAAATTTGAGGAAGGGTAATCTTGTAGTTCTGTAATGGGCTGTGATAGGGCTGAGAAAAAAAAAGTAGGGAGGGTAATTCAGTTCAATTTGGAAGAAAAGAGTAAGAGACCATAATTACAGAGGCTCTCAAATAAACAACCAACCACCAAAAATAAATTTAAAAAAAAATTATTATTAAGAGAATTCACTAGCTCTCCATAAATTACAGGTTCGGATGTCTGTGAGAGAACAGGACAACTTCCTAGGGTTTAACGGCAACCCGAAACGCATAACAAAGCACAACTTCCTCGGGTTTAAACAACCCAAACCACAGAGCAAAGGCCCACTCTGGAGGGTTTAACGGCATCCCAAACCGCTCTGTCACTCGCCGAACAAGCGAGGGCTCTCGCCCCCGAGGACCTGCTCAGGGCAGCGGCCGACCCAAGGCCCCTCGAGGAGTTTCCCTGGGCAGCGGCCGGACCCAAGGGGAGAGGCCTCGGCCGCAGCTGCTGCTCCAGGGGACGAGCTCCAAATGGCTGCCCCAGGGGCCTCCATTTACCCCCAGGCCGAGTCGGACCTGTGGTCAACAGCGGCTGCCATCGGCCAAAGGCCCCAACTGCGGGAGGCCTGAGAACGGGGGCAGCCGGCAGCTCTGCCTCCACCGGGCGGGTGCACCTGACACAGGCATGAAAGGAAAGATGAGCTCTGCTGAAACAGCATGAGGCCAATAACAAACACTTGTTCTGGTTTTGATTAAATAGCTCTCCAGTCCAAGCATCTGAGTAATTCACACGCAGTCACTACAGAGATGAAAAGCAGGGGGTTGTTCACCCACATACATACAATACTGAAGAACACAGAGTGGCAAGATTTCTCATGGAACCCCACAAGCAACACTGAGAAGAATGGATGGGCAGTTCTCCAGCGCTCACCAAGTATCCTTCCATAACAGAAGTGATTTAATTTTTACCTTTTTGTTAGGGAGGCAAGATCTGTTGCTTGAAATTGATAGTTATGTATTGCCAGATTCTCCCCTAAGTGACACATTATGTCACAATGCAGCAAAGCTATTGCTTGCATAAACTAAAATAACTAAGTGCCAGCAAGACACAAACAAGCTGGATCGTCAGATACATTTTAGCTTTGAATTGACACCAGCATGTTGCTCTGCATATTAATACGTAATCATTGTGGTAATTATCCTCCTCCAAGGACCTAAAATTAGAAGCAAACATTATCAAATGTTGTTTTCATACAGGGCTGGCTACTCTTGTCTTCTCTCTTTGTTCTTCTTTTCCTTGGGAAAATTTTAAAATTTTCTCAAACCCTAAAGCAGAAATCCCAGAGGGATTTTTGGAGCACAAGAAATACAGAACCGCCTGAACTGTCTGATGGAAAGGCGATATGAAATGTACTGAAGCAGGTTTTCTAGAGCCCCTTGTCTCCCTTGATTGACAAGCTGGTGAGAAGGACACCAGGGGCAGACTTACCTTTAAATTAAAATTGTCTGCTCAAGCAGAAACAATGTTGGCTTTGATCATTATATGAATCTGTCAACTTCTGTTTCCGTATTTGCTTGGTGCTGTTAGAACCTACATCATTAGTACAAATAGCTATTTACTTTAACCTATCATTTCATAATCGTTATGATGTTGGCATAGTTTCAATGTACTCCTCAATTTTTAGATGACATATTCTGTATCTCGACCCTCTCTAGGCCCATTTGGCCAAAACTAAGGAAACAAACTGCCATACTCCATGCAGTTTGGTAGGGGTCTTCTTTTTTCGTTTTCATTTGTTTTTAACAAACTCTCACCTTGTCTTTGCTACAAAGTCAGGAAGAGGGGGAAAACAATACTCCAGCTAGCAAAACCGGGAGCCGAAGATCTGCTCTTTAGAGCCTGGAGTAACTGGTTTTAGCCTTTTCAACACTCTGAAGTTCATCTTTTGCACAAATAACTATTCCATATGCAAGAGGAGTATCAGGTATTATTCAAACAGGATGACTTCACTATTTCAAAATAACTGTTATAGAATCATTTAGATATGAATGTTGACCCACTTGCAGAGCAGCTCTTTTTCTAGAAGGTTGTTTTCCCTTCACTGGCAGAGAGGGATGCTTATTGCTTCCAGAATTTTGTATAGGACAGTCACCACAGTCTCCATATGAATTACGGAAAGGAGAGAAAAAGTCTAAAATGTGAGCCCAGTTGTGATTTACAAAACACATTTCCTGGTATGTTGGAGTGTAGGCCAGCTCCCAGACTCACTGCCTCTAGACTTCTGTCTGCTTAATCTTTTTAAAGGTGCCAGTATTTATACTGCTTTACCATCCACAGGTCTAAATTACATACCAATGTCAAGTGTGACACAAAAACATGGTCTCTTGCATGAGTAAGAAACTATCCAAGACAAAAAGAACATACACTCATGAGACAAGAGCAGAGGGAGAGAAGCATCTTGCCCATGCAATTCTAATTTTTACATATTTCTAGTGCACTTTGCTCTACAGGTACACTGACCTTTTCTGCCTTTTTTATTGCAGAAGGTTTATGCACCAGCAGTCCAATGTCAGATGGCACTGGCATCAGGGTAGAAGTGTCTTCTTTCATTTTGAGAAAAAAACAATTGTTATTACACCAGTAGTCACTGCACTGACCCTCAGCATCAATCCACCAGAATCTATGGGGAGGAGCGATTCAGATATCCTTGTCAGGACAAGCACCAGTGCAACGGCCTCATACAATCTCACTTGCATTCATGGTGGATACTGTGCTGCTTAAGTATGCTAGAAAATTGTCCTGGAAGTCAGAGGAGGGATGAAGAGAACATAAAGGACTTAAAGGGCTGGAAGAAAAGGTTAGCGAGAAGCCTACATGAGGGGGCATGTATCTGTGGGCTGATAAACAATAACAGCAGTAAATACAAATATTTGAAAAGTTAAAGCACCAGAGAAAAGGAAGGAAGTAATGATTTGGTTACTGTGATTCATGACACTCAAATACCAAAGCAAAAGGGCTCCTTCTACAGAACATATTAGATGGGCAGAATTCAGAAGAAAAAGATGCATCTTTCTGGCCCTCCTAGGCATAAAACTACCTAAAGGCACAGTCTGAGCTGTGGTTAAAAAAAAAAAAAAAAAATCACTAACCCTGTGAAGAAAATGTTCAATTAAAACTAAAAACAATGCAAATGTTAAGAGCTTGAACTAAATTAATTAGTCACTTCTTCCATTTCAGATCTGCATTTAAATATGTAAACATTGCAGCACTCAAAGATTTATCTGATATAAAATGAGATTCCTTGTAGAGGGGCAGATGTTAAAGTTGTTCTTGTGATTTTTGTCACAGATGTTCCCCTCACAGTATATTTAAAATGTCTATCCCAGTTCTGAAAATCCACGTTCTCATACCAAAATGAGGGCAGCTGATACAGGCCATGAGCACATTTGGGGATATCTGCACAAACAGCCAGGAACTGAAGAGGAAAGGACTTTTGCATCCGCATGTATCCAAAGAACATTCCCAACGTGCTACAGAATGGGGTATACCGCACCTTGGCTTCTGTAGTTTTTCCGATGTAACTAAGGAGATAACTAATCGATCATCTCCAGACGGACTGAAAATTCTGTGATTTATTACCCATATTACAAAAACGCCATGAGGTCTCAGAGCACAGGGTCTCTGCTCTGAGCATTGCACAGTCTTTCACTAGGAGCCTGCACCTGCCTCAGGGAACTGCCAGGATAAAGAGATAAGAAGGTTAAAGGGCGTGCAGTGTCCATGCCAGTGGTCCCCACACTGACATGGGATTCTTGCAGATTTCAGATTGCTAACATGCTTAATGCTATTATTGCTCCTTAACAACACACAAAGGCAGCAGCAAGCAGCCCATCTCTTACTGCTCTTACAGTCTGAACAAAAGAAAACAATGACATTTTGAAATATGAGAGAATAGAAGGGGACAAAAAATTACTTCTCCCTGAGAGTGCAAAATCAAGGACAGGAGATGAAGGGAGAATGTGAAGACCTCTCCAAGACTTCTCCTAAAATAAAAGTCAGCTTGAAGCAGAGCACTGCAAAAAATATCAAACAACAGCCTTGTAGACTACCCTAAACCAGCTCCATCACAGGTTGGGGGCAAGATCAGAAGGGCACCACAACCTTCAAGTGTCCAGTTTATCCTGCAGGGCACCTGTCACTCGTGTAGTCTCCCTGAAGCCACAGACATTCCCCTTTCCAAGCAGGTCAAAATGGCCAAGCCAAGCAGCTAGGGTGACCTAAGCAAAGCAAACAGCACTTGAAAAATATCTGTTTCTTAACAGTTTTAGGGTCTGATTCACCTGTAGTGATATTAATAAGGAAGGAATACTATTAAAGTTAATGGCAAACAGTGAGCAGAGACCAGGCAGCACAGCTTTAAGAAAAGAGAATCCAAAAGATCATTTTGTTGGCTTGTCTTCACCTTACCAGCTCCCAAGCACTGCAGCAGTCAAAATGGGAGCTAGTTAAGACATCAAGACAGAAACATGGGCAGGAAAAGCTACTACAAATCTGAGAGAAATAAGAATGTGCATCTCCTAAGGGGAAGTTCAGGAATGAAAAATGCGTATCTGTTGTAGCACAAGTCAGATTTTCTACAACGTCCTAAGCAGCTAGAATCAAAGTAGCCTGGAGCACACTGTCCCATTTGGTCTCCCACAGGTGTGTGGAGCAAGCAGAGGAGGGACAGAAGTGAGACTAGAAGCAGATTGGGGAAAGACATCTCACAAAATGACACCATTCCTCTCCTCTCTCTTGCATAAACCTGTTGATGCCAAGCTGACTAATAAAGAGCAATGGTACTGAAGGGAACAGAAAAAATAAGGCGGCTTTCCTATAGCCACAGAAAGATAGTCTCTTGCCTACAGAATCCAAGACACTATCAATGTGTGACAAACTTGGTGTCTTACAGTCATGCAACACATGTACTATAGAAAACAGCAGTAAATTTGTTTATAATTTTAAAATGAAACACAGAAAGGTGCAAAGTATGGACAACTTCATAATCACATTTCTCTGCATCTTTTCCTATGCCTTGTAACATTAGGAATGTTCAGAAAATTGGAGACAAGGTAAAGGGGGGTTAGGGAATGCTGGAAGGGATTCTACAAGACACAGATGAAATGTTTTAGTACCTAGAGCTACACACCTGTAATACCTACTGTGCAATCATCTCAGCAAGTAACTACCGGCAGAGCAGCCATACACAGAGGTTTAATAAGCTAAATAACTTTCTTCTGTAATTTGTCTTGCAACCAACAGTAAGTGCAAGGACATGGACACCTAAACACTGGATGAGAAGTGATTTTGATTTATTTTTAGTTAAAAAGCAATAATGATATGTATTTTCATCATTATCAGTTTACAACAATACGTAAGTGCTCAGTGCATGCTAGATGGATCAGACCAGAACCACCACCTTTTCCTGCCCAGCAAACTGGAATCCTTTTGGAAGTCAGACTAGGAAATCATGCTGTGAATGATGTAAACCTTTTTATTTTCTTCTCACTAATGCAGCTACCACGGCTCTTCCAAGGAATTTCTCTATTCTGGACAATCATTAAAAACTTTCTTCCGGATGAAAAAAAATAAAAGGGGAAAAGGTTTGTGGACTCTCACAGGCTCTTCAAGGCCTCCTGCTTCAGAGTTCACCCGCAGGAGTTAACTCCCCTCCTCCTTTTGCTCATTAGCACCACCGTTGGCATTTTAAAAAAAAATGTTTTCCTCTCGCTAATCTCTGATCTCATTTATCTTGAGACTGAAGTTCTAACACAGAATTTGTCACATCAGAAGCCTTATTTCCCTGGCAACACACTGATACAGATACAAATATCAAGCAAGAGACAATAAGCTATGACTGGAAAACAGAACTGTATTTAGAGAGAAGCATTGTCCTGCATAAAGATTCCCCATCTGACACACAATCATTCTCACTCCAGCTCTAAAAAATGTTCTCAGAACAAATTTCCTCCCTCTGTTTTCTTTCCATCTACTTGGAGTGCAGCAGATGCAGTGCAATTTGGGAACTGGCAGCCTGGAACAATTTTCTCAGGGAATCCTCTGGCCACTCCATGAGGATAGTCCTTCACCACAGCTGCAGGGCTCGGGGTGAGCTCCCTGCCTGCAGTACCTGAAAGTGAACAGGAAGGTACAACATCCCTCCTTCATCTGCCTTCTCCCCTTCCCAGTCTAGCAGTGATCTTGCCCTTGATCAGGGTATGAGTGATAATAAATAGATCTGCCACGTAGACTCCTGGCTATGAACTCCCCATGACACCTTGGGGATAACAACCCTCATGTGACAAAAGTTGCTTAAAACACCTGCCCTACTGGGAACTGAAATTTTGCCATTCTGTTTTTCCCAGGCTCAGATGTTTATGAGAAGCACAAGCAAGGGTGGGAGGTGTTCCGGAAGAGAGCTTGATGCCCAGCTCCCATAGGGCTCTTAGGCAGCCCTGGACCAAGTCTCCCATGAGTAGTCAGTCCAAATGGATAAATACATAAGAACCAAGACCGCAGGAATTTCTTCACTGGAGTTTTACAACAATAATTCAGTTGTAATTGGAGAAACTGGGACTCATGGAACATTTTCCTTCCCACCAGGCAGATGAATCTATGATTTGTATTCTCTGATTTTAAATGAGATTCTCGCCCATCTTCAGTGGATTTGATTGATACTGCACACAAGGCCTCTCAGTAAAATGATACAGTGTAGATCAAAGCATGAAAGATAATTTTCCCTGAAATGTATGTAGCTAAGGGTAAGTTATGACTCTTTGTTTCACAGTTTATGGAACACAATTTCATTTAAAGCCTAAATCTGTCATTTCAGCATTGTTTATCAAAATGTGTCCAATAGCCTCTCCCTCTAGAAGAACAGTGTCATCAAAGGTAGAAAACCAAACCGGTACAAAGACATTATTTCAAATATCTAACCATAAAATAAACTCATGGAGAATAGCTTGTGATTTGCATAAATATTATCCACATATGATGCATTTGATGCAAGCAAAAAGTAATTCATCTGCAAGTTAAATACCCAGAGTGGCAAAAGGTGCTGTAAAATTTATGACAGAAAGACTGCTTGATGTATACCTAAAGATGCAATGAACTGCCTTCACCTGCTTGTATATCTATATTTCATAACTTTGTTTTATTCATGCAGGAGCTGAAAGATATTCTTAACAATGATCATTTTTAAATCTTCTCTCTTCATTACCAGGCTTTTGGCTCACTGGCACTTTGGGAATAGATTTTTTCCTCAAAATAATTTCACTGCCAAATTGCTATGTGCAACATAATTAAAGCCACTCTTTTTTTTTTTTGTCATTACACAATACCAGGTTGGTTAGTTTAAAGCAACCTTACAAACATCCCTAGCACTCCCCCTCCCCCCATAAAGCTGCATCACCAGAGTTAATGTTTACAAACTTAATAGGTTAAAGTGAATTTGGGAGAGATTTGAGAAAGAAAAGCAGAATTGTGGTAAGAAAACGTGTGGGAAGAGAAGAAGAGGAGACAAAGACAAAACCAAATTCAAGCTATTCTATGCTTATATTTTAAATTTACAGGGGAAGTTTTTCAGAAATAAATTTAATTAGGGACACCTTTCTGGAGAGCAATAAATGTTATGTCAATTACCTCAGCCCTGATATAACTGAACTGGAAATCACATGCCAAAACCTGTCCTTGGCTCTTGGATCCTTGAGAATTATATTTGTGCTCAGCCCGGAGTGTTTCACTAAAGCATACACAGGTCACAGATTAAGGATGAGAGTAGTTACTCATATTTTGCTTTTTCCTAATACCACAGGGATATCTACAAGACTTCACTGTGTTCAGGATGCTTCCGTGGCTGTTTGATAATATTGTGGTATCATATCACGTAGCTGTAATATATGTGATGACACCATATATCATCATACCACTACAGATATGATTCTGCCAGCCACCAAGGCAAAACAAATCAAAGATGCGGTGATACATGATCTCTTGATCCTGTCCTGCCAACCACACATACACACAAAAAAATCTTCTTGGATCAGCCAACTCCAATACAGACAAACAGCTAAGGGAACAGGATCTGGCAGCCTTTCTCTCCATGGGAAAATTCATGATTTCACAATCCATCTACACTCACATATTTAGTTAAAACACTTGCTCGGGTTTTCAAGCTCAAGAGCTGAATGTTGAAGATGACACATTAAGCAAGTAAGTTACCATGCAGAAGGAGCATTCAGGATGTAATGGGACAGAGGACAGATGCTGTGAAGAAGTGCAGAACAGTTCAGCGCACTCGTATTTTTAAGGGTCACAAGAAATTCAAGGAGTGTGCAATACATTCTTGAAACATATTGTCTAGCTTCCAGCCTTGTGGGAAACAGCAAGCAAAGGCTCATGAGACTCTGAACCAGGTCATTCCCTTTCCTTACACAGAAGGCTGCACAGATCTGGGATCTGGAGATAAGGAAAGCCAGGTGGCTCTCCCTCGGACATGGCTGTCTCATGTGCAAGCTCCTGCACCATCACCACCACCACTGTTCCCATGCCTCCTAAAGACTGCTCAGTGAAGTTTCCATAAAGATGGAGGCATTTCAGCAATGCTCCTGAGGAGAGGGAGTGCAGAGAGGCACTGCCAGCTCCTTACCTCTTCCCAGCAACAGAGGTAGGTTTTAAAGATGTTTGGGTAAGGGTTGGAAAAGGGATGAAAGGTCCCCGTCCAGCCAACTATCAACGATTGCTATGCTTTTCCCCAGAAGAGCATCAGACCAGGGTACACCTCACCCGTGAGCATTACTGACATTGTACAACCTGTGCACTCAGTGACTGCCCTGCCTGCTTCCCACAGCCCCAAAGGAAACCCAAGCTGATACATCTCTCTGAGTTTGGACACACAGCCTCATGGAAGGATGTCACAAAAACTGTCAGTGCAGAATGCTGAAGCATTTTTTGGCTTACCAGCTATATGGGAGAAGGGAGGGAGGGTAACATGACTTTTTTTTTTTTAACCTACTCCTCCTTCAAAAGTTCTGCTGTGAAAGGGTCACCAATTAACAACTAAGGACTACCATTGTCAATGGGCTGTCTAAAGGCACTGTGGGGAAAGACACCTGAAAAAACAGTTTTAAAACAAGGCTTCTTGTTTAAACATAGCATAGTCAGCCCTGTTCTGAAAAATCTTGGCTTTAGTCTCTGTACTTTTTACAGCTTTGCAAAAATACACTTTTAAAAATATATTTGGAAAAACAAGCAAGCATCAGTTACTTGCAAACAAGAACCTGCTCCATGAAACGGTGTCAAAGGTTTTGCATAAAAATGCTAAGAGATCCTTCTCTCTACTGTATCTGAGTGAACTACAGCAAAATCCAAAAATTCCCCTAATCTTATCAATCAAAAATATTAATGTAACCATTAACTACATAGAGGTAAAGTGGATTTAATTAGAAGTTGTGTGGTTCAGAAGTTACAACCATACAATAGCAAGTGAGCTTGTCATTACCACTGACACTAGTAAAAGAAGGTAGTGTGATCCTGCTTCAGGAACTGGGGACGGGGGAAAGGATCAGAACTACAATTCCCAGAGCAGAGATTCCCCAAATATCGACAGCCTCAATCATTTCAGTACCAACAATCCTTAGAAACAGCAGCACACACTTACTGGGAGCCAACTTACTTTGTTTCTGCTATTCCCTCTATACAGATAGCTTAAATACAATAGTCTGATCCACTCTAGTTCTGCTCTCTGGAAAGGCCTCCTTGCCTGGAAGCATTCTGTAGTCCTTTTGTACAGGAGGATTCAGTCCAACTAAATTCCTTGCCTTAACACCACTATCTGTGCAGGAACAGGGTTGTGCCGGTCACAGATGAAAGTCCAGCCACGGAGGTAGAACAGCTCCTAGCTGGGAAACCTGGTGTTCAATTTAAGCTTCAGGAATGGTCTAGATAAACAGAGGAAACTCAGTCACTAGTCTGTGTCATCTCCCTCTGTTTCAGCCCTGTGGCTTTCTCCTCCTACAGAAAATAAGCAGCTCACTGGCTGAAACATGAGAAGACTAAACAAATCCCACACAGAGCCACAAGAAATACAAATAGTGCTTTTGCAAGAAACTTTCAAGAGGAAAAAAAAAATTATATTCACTAAAATAGCGTGATTAGTGTATTTGCAAACAGACTCTCTCCCCCTACAGGGCAGCCTGTGGGGGAGTCAGCAAGCAGACGTATTTAGGTGAGATATACCAGAAACCAATTTTTTTTTTCAAATATAGTTCCTCAATAGAAACAAATTCAGGTTATTACCAAGCATAAAACCCTGCACAAAGCTATAAAAGCAGGGCTTTTGTCCTGCTGCAGAGGAGGAGAAACAGGGTTGCTTATTACCCTGTGAGAAGTGCCTACAGGAATCCTGCAGCAGGTTTCATTAATGATACACTGCTTTAACTGTCAGCAACAGAGGGACTTCATTTCAAATTTATACCTGATATGGTTTGTCAGATTTTATAACCAGCTAAAGAAGTTATAAATGGCCATGGGTCACTCAGCTACTTAAACTAGAGGGAATTTTTTCCCCATTTAGCTTAATAGCAATACATAAATAAATCTGAGATAAAACAAAATTAAAAGCAAAATAACACAGATTTTCACCCTTCTGCCCTATGTCTATTGATGGAAACATTACAAGTGATTCTTTTCTATGGACGGAGAATTGAAAGGCAGCCATACTTCCAGAAATGACTGGTGTGAAGCCACATTAGTTTGAAGTCTGAAGAGTTGGACAACATTTGACAGAATCCTCCATGATTTCAGTTAAAACTCTGGTGCTTAGTTACATTCAACTTCTCACCTACACATGCAACCCTGCCACAACTCCACTGGCAGGCAGGAGTGGTGAGATGGATGAGCTACCTAGAAACACAAAATCTCCGCAAAGATCTTGAGAAAACACCTGGTGGGATATGCTCCTCCAAGACAATCCAGTCCTGCAATGAAACAATAACCCTTCCACACAGCAGGCAGTAGGACCTTTAGCACAAATCTATATTAATGCCATAAAGTCCTCTGTACTACTTTATATTTACTTGCTGCTTTGATTTTTTTATTTTAACCTCAAGATATTTCTACTTCTGGCCCCTGAAATAAATGCATTTCCCCTTTCTCTCTGCCCCTCAAATACATCAAAATAAAGGTGGAAGATTTTTAGTTTTATATAAAGTCTTTGGAAAAGCCTCTTTCTATAACTGGAAAAGGTTGATGGTTCTCTTGGTTCCTCACCATTTCAAATCTCAGATAAGTCATATTTACTGAAATGACAACTCCACAGTGGTAAGAAGTCAAAAGAACAATTTGGTGTTTATTCATCTTCAACACATGCCAGAAATTTAGGTCCAAACTACCTTGCACAAATGCTAATATTGTTCAGCTGAAGATTCCACATATATTGTCTAAAATCTCTGCTCTGTTTCACATATGATACCATACATATGTACATCTGCATGGCAAGCATCAATTTATGAGGCCTTTATTATCTGTCACACAGTATCCTGTGCTTATAGATGTTCAAGCAAAGCCAGTTACCTTTTCTTCTCAAAGCATCAGGCTGTACTTGCCAGCATAAGCATTTACATCACACCTGACAATATATGGGAGCCACTCTGGGAAATCCAATGATCTAATTGAAACAAGCAGGCTGTCTTGGAATGCATTTATTATTCATTGTCATCCATTAATATTGCACGGCATAGAAGCAATCGCATTGAAAAGGTTACTGTCAAATGAGTAAGGAATCTCTTTGTCAGTACAGGAAGGTCAACATCTAAGACGAGGACAGAGACATCTAGTCAGTCATTTATATACACCATAATGAAAAATGACAGAGCTAGAGACAAACCCACCACTACAACTTCACTTTGAATTATTCAGTAATCTTTTTGTTCTTCTCCATGAACCTGACAATAGTTTGCATATTTTAAAATTGCCCTGATAAGGCCATGGGAAATGTTCTGCTGATAAAAGTGCAGAATACAAATTGCAGCTGGATTTACTTAACTGCCCACAATAGATCATCCTGACACACTTTTCCCCTTAAGCAACAACATGGAATAAAAAAAAACAAGCAGTGTTTCACTTCCAAGCGTGTATCAGACAAATGTTTCTATTTCAAGCTAAAACATGAGACAAAAGGAAGAAAAGGAGAGGCCTAGCAGGAAAGCTTTTCTGTATGTGCAAACGCATGTGTTAAAAAAGATCATCCAAATAATTTAATTTCTTTCATCAATTTTTCCAGTAGTAAGAAATTAGAATGGTCCCTAGGGAAAACTAGGTGAAACTGTCTGAAATGGGAAGATAAAAATCTGGATGTAGCAAAAAAACAGAAAAAAGAAAACTCAACATGTTTATCTCTCACCATTATGAATCTCCAGAGACTGATTCTGCAGCAGAAGTTACTAACTATTAAAGCAAACACCTTGTGTCAGGGGGTTTTCACCTTATCCTAAAGGAACAGTAAGTCCTTTATCACAATTACTAGCTGTAACTGAAGTCTGGATGCTTCCCACTTCTATACATGGGATTTGGAGAAGCACTATGGTATCACACATCAAATAATTATGTATGAGCTTGCAAAATTAAGCCCCACCCACCCAAAACCTTAAGAACTGGGAAATAAGCCAGCCAAAAAAATCCCCTCTTTATTCGAAACTTTTGCAAAAAGGGGACAAAATGTCATCTTTCCCAGCTCCTCCCCTGGACAGTACATAATAGAAGGGAAATAGAGATGCATGGGTTGTTGCTTTTGGGTGCTGTCTTTTTGGTGGTTTTCTTTTGGGAGAGGAGGAGTATAGGAGATGATATGGTAAGACCCATTCTTTTTTAAGTGACTCTGATTATATTTTGTCCTTGGAGGACAACGTGTGCTTTCTTCCTTTATTAAGGGCACAGAAATGCACAACATAAACCACTTTTAGCAGAAATAAATGGAGAAGATAGCAACAGAGAACAGCCCCTTACCCTGCTCGCCCCCACTAAGAATCATCCACGTTATATTCTGTTTGAGATCCTGCAGATAGCAGTACCTTCCCCCATTGACGCTGGATCCAAATGAAGTTTGGGGCCTCTACAACAGAAAACTTTTTCTTTCCAGACAGGACAAGATACAGGCTCTGAAAAACATTTCTTAGAAGTATTCCAGCTCACATTCACTTCCAACATTGAGGATTACTGTAGGACCAAGTTGAAATAACTTGGGGGGGGTGGGGGTCAGAGGGGGTTCAGCATGAGAATCTCTCTCTCCTACCTCTCTACCCAATGCTTCCTGCTTCCCAAAGTTACTCTCATGGGAGCAGACCGCACCATCTGCATGACCTTCACAAGGTAGTTTCAAGCTGGGAATTGACTGATTCCACCCTTACCAAATTTGTGAAATGAGAATCTTGTCAGTAGTGTGTTCACTTTAATTAATTCCCAAGAAAGACCACTTTCCTTAAATTAACATTCTGTGAGAGTAGGGAGTGGAGGGAGGGGTAACCTAACATCTTTGAAAAGGATAATAATACCTAATCGACTAACTTTCTGATAATTAATTAAAATGTTAGCAGTTCTCTAATTGAAAAATGTTGAATGTATTCCCCAGAACCTTCCATTTTTTTTCCATTACATTAATCGGTAGAGGACACCTATTACAGATTACCCCTTTCAAACGCAATCTTCCTGATAAAGAGTCAGGAATGATGGCAAGGTCAAATGCCCAGCTAAATCCCAATGAGAGCAGGCAACCAGTGAGTATAGTGCTCAGTAAGATTTAGAAAATGTCAAACTATGAAGAAGATAAATGATGGCTTTCCAAATTTAAGGCAGAACACATGAAGTGTAGTACACAAGTCAATACTTTCCTATGAATAATGTATTTGCCTTGTGAGGTGGTCCACATAGTAGCCTATTAGTACCTTACCATCTTAAAAGAATTAAATTAAGCAAACAAGCTTTAGGTAGGATCTATTTATACAAAACACAGAAGGTTGGTTGTTTTTCTTCTGTAGGTGATACATGTTCTGTAATATCTCAATGTTCTCCTTCAATTATTTTTTTGCTGGTTACAGAGATTTTACTGCATATTATTAATAGTGACATTAGATATACAGCTCACACTTACTATCAGTATACTTCTCTTCCTTTTCAGATGCACAGAATTCATAATCACCAAAACAGTGAATAAGTAATTTTCATGAGCATAAGTTATTTTTGTAGATGATGCTGTACAGGAGCTGCCTGTGGTTTGTCTCTTAATTGATAACTTTGGAGACCCAGAAGAGAGGAACAGGCTGCTGTGAAGTGTGTTCCATCACACCCAGGAGACTGCTGGCATCGCTGATATTTCTTTCCTTCTTTCTACCTGCTTCATCATTTTGTCTAAGAAATATGAGTGGTCACATACTGGTAGCATTATAGGTACTAGGTATTTGACTCACTGTGATATAAGAAAGTCATTGCAAGAGACAGAAGTCTACAACCGCAATTTTGGACATGCAGCACATGGGAGGAGTGCTTATGATGAAGGAGCATACACTTTTAGACATGTAGCCAGTATGACATGGAAAGTGAGGTCTAGGGGAGACATACTAAGGGATCTGGAGTCCTGGATGAGCTACAGAGATTGATGTCACCTTCACCGCTTTACAAAGAAAAGTGTTCAGATTGGCAATAAGATGACTAGCCCTTTGAACAGTTTTATCACAGAACCTTTTCATAACAAGACTCGCTATAATTATGTAGTAAATAGCCATAGATGGTAACAAAGGCTGAAAGGCTGAATCATTTCTCCATTTAATAAATGCTTATTAAACAGACATGACCATGGACCTATGGCAAATTACAGCATTTTCCCTTCTCATTCCCAGTAGCAACTTAGAAACCCAAAGGACTGGGCAGTGCTTCTGATCTAGAAACAGCATCTTATGGACTCCAACCTGTGAAGCGGTGAGTGAACAGGATAAGCACTAGCAACTTCATTTCCATGACTAGTTCCAAAGAAGGTCAGGTCTTCCTTTCAGCATAATTACAGAACAAATATCAAACAGGCTACTATAAGGAAGAACAGTGAATGGAACTCCACAGAACTGATGTGGTAAGGTAAAAGAAAACAACCAGAAAACCCAAAGTTGCTCTTTGTTCCCTTTTCTAAACTTCCCTCAGAAAATAGGTCTTAGAGCTGTGCTTCATGTATTGAGCAATATGGTTGCTCAGCAATGGTTTAATGTGGAAACCTGTACAAACTTTTGAACTGTGATTACGATGATACATTAACGTTTTCAGTCGCTAGTTGAGTTTATGGTCCTTGCACATGTCACATAATATATGGCTTGCCTTACACATACAAAGAATACATTAAAACTGCAAACACTTGCCCATGGGACAGACTTCTTTATGGCTTAATATGCTTATGGTTGTAATAAAATTTATGTGGAAGAGTCATAAAACAAATTCAGAAAGTAGAGTAATGGGATAATTATGCTCTAAAACCAAATGTGCTTTCTTTATGTCACCATTTCATAAAGTCAAAACAATTTATTATAGCGGTGCCTCAACAGCACCACTATAGTTAATGGTCAGTTGCTGCTTCCATTATAAACTCTGCTTTTCAAGACCTTCCTATAATTCAGCAATTCTAGCTTGTATTAAACTAGAACTTGGCATATCAACAAGTTATCATCACAGATGCAGTTCTAACCTGGCTAAAATAACCAAAATCCATTTTTAACATCAGCACATATTCTTGGGGGTGGGGATAAAAGAAGGTTTACTTTCAGGAATATAAGTGAATAATGAGACAATATTGGCTATAGAAAAGTGCTTTTTTTCATAGCCTTTTGAAAGCTTTTCTCTGTCTCAGGCACTGCAGGGATAAGGAACAGAACAGATCCTTAGGCAGGCTAAAGTAAAGTCCATGGGCCAGAAGCCCTGTTGTTTATGTTCTAGGAAAAATAAAGTACTATGTGTTTTACAGCTTACACAACAAGGTCATGCCCTGAATTTCTTGTACATCCAAAATTTTTATTCACAAGTTAAGGACATGAGGGAAAGAGCATCAAGAGCAATTTCTTAAGTAAAAGAGGAAACACATGGAGGAGAATAAAAGCACCAATAGGATTTCAGCTCTATATCACTAACAGTATTCTGGGCAATTTTACATCATATAAATTAAAAACAGCCGAGGTTTTCCAAGAGAAAATTAGAAGGGGCATTCTGTAACACACTGTTGGCATGCAAATGAGGCAGCAGTTAACACATGCATTCAGGCTGAACATTTGATAAGTTCCAAGTTTAAGATGAGTCTTACAGAAACAGATACTGTCATTTTTCATTCCTCCAACTGTTCCTTGCTCCTGCTGGGATGCCTACCTCAGCACCCTCCCTCTCCTCTTCCTCTTCTCTTGGGCAGAAGCAGCCCAGTCCTGGACCAGCTCCAGCTGATCAACTATGGGATGGCAAAATCTGAGTTGCTTTACACTGCTTAAAAGCCCCATGCTGGCTGTTTGCTGCAAGGAAGATGCTGCTGGTAATTTCAGCAGTGCTGTGTTCTGACAGTCAAAGGCCAGCCACCAACTGAGCTGTGCATCTGAGAGGAAGAAGAGATCCTGCAGTCAGGGAGAACACTGATTTCCTGGGATTCAGTAGCAAAGCAAAGCTTTGAGTCAAGAAGAGAGAGATTTAAGATACAGTTTTAGCAAAACAATTTGGAAGTCTATTCCATGCATTATCTATAATCTTGTGCACTCTTGTGTCTGGCTATTGGCATTCAGCATCTCCAGTATTAATCAGAAATCAGTAATAGTAGCCAACTAGAGACATTCTACAGAGAAGAAAGGTCCAGGTCATCTGGAAAAGTCATCACTTCCTTCCCCAGGCAGTGGCAAGACTGCAGGGAAGTCCACATAGTCTAAACTTCCATACGCATTCTGAAGCTGTCCAATTTACCACTTCCTCACATCAAATATAGATTAGTTTCTTTAATTGCCCTATATGAATTCATAGCTGAAATGTTTGACCTGCCCAGAACTAATTGTCTGTCAAGAAGATATTTTGCAGCCAAGCAGATAGCTTAATTGGATATTTAATTTAACTGCAGGCTTTGTTTCTTTGTATTTTGAGTCTTACTCCTTAACGTCTGCTAAATTACATTTTCTGAACGCATCCTCAGATTGTCTGCATTTAAGTGAATGTTCTGTTGTTTTTTGAAAATAAACATGTTTCATTATTAACTTTTAGATTCCTGCCATGATTTTCCCATATTCAAGTAAAAACCACAAAACTTGACAGGCAGGTCCCTTCAGGAAATAAAACACAGATTAATTCCGCTGTCTACAACTGGTTAGCATTATAAATATAATCTAGAAATATTCTCCTCTACAAATAAATGCAGATGCCCCTGATACTGAAGTGAAGAACATCTCCAGGATCACAGCACAGATCTGCGGATGTCTAGCAAGTGCAGCCTACCTTCAGCTGACAGAAAAGGATACTGCCGAAATTATTTGCTTCTTACATGACACCAGCCTTCCTCTGACAAGAAAGTACATTAATGGCCACAAACTTTGCTCTAGGGCTTAGTGGGTGCATCAGCTCTGCTACCTCCCCACCACAGCCACCTACAGAGCTAATGCTCTACAAGACCAGGACCAGTGTATACCTTCACACACAGGCAAGCTCTACAAGAAATCAAGCCCAAGCAAAACCAGAGGAAGTCAGTGTTTCATCCTTTCTCTCTCCCTTTCCTCAGAGCTTCCATCAGGAAAAGAAAAAGGTAGTTTCAGATCCCAACCTCCTTTACCCTTTACTCCTATCAAGGTCTAGACATTGCAGTTTACTGGCAGATTTTTAGCCCAGCAGAGTCCACACAACATACTACCATCATAAATTGCCAAACTCAAGTTCAATGGCCCATGTTATAATCAAAAGGAGGAACTTCTCTGAAATGTCCTTGTTTTCACTGATCCTTGTTCTCACCAGAACCTTAGCATTCTCCTGATGAAGCTTTTAGTATTTTTGTGTAATGATCGGCGTATGTGAGAAAAAAGAACATATACACAAAATTTATATCCCATAGCATATGGTAAATTGGATAAAGAGCATAGTAAACTGAATAAATTATATAGACAGGGATGCTTCTGATTTTATTATCAACCTTGTCTCTGGGCATCTGTTCTCTTTGAAGCTGCATGACTTCTGTTGATTATGGCCTCCCTCCTTCTGATTAGCACAGTGTATGTGATCTCCATTGTGTAACTGATTAGACATTTGCTAATAATTTTTCAACATCACTTACACAGACACCATTGATTTTCAAATGCATCTAATTACATGACGTTCAGAACTTGTTTGTAAGCAGCTTTTTATTTGCGTGAGACAAGATCAAAATACTGGTGTTCAAAGTCCAACAAGAAGCAGAAAACCCACTTCCATAGGTCTTATATGCACTTGTAAGTACATACTGCTTCTAGTCTCCCAAGTAAAACCAATCAGCACACATAGATTCTCTGAATAAAACCCTAGCATCAGATATCAGACCTAGGTTTACAGTCAAAACAACACAGGTTTTGCCTAGAAATCCATTTGAGATTTGAAAGCAGCTCGCTGCGTTCTTTTCGTCTTTATTCCTTCTTGTGACTAGTGACGGGATAACCTTCAGGATTATTTTATAATTTGCTTTTAAACAAAAACTAGTTCATATTTTCTTTTTACCTCATTTCATGACAGAACTTGGCCGTGATGAACAGGTTCATTGCAATACAATTTCTAATCTCTTCAACAGGACTTGGAACATGGATTTCTGAGAAATCAGTGCAGAAACAAATCTGCTCTACGGAGCAGGATGCACAGGATGGACTGAATGTTCAGCTTAAGGATGAAGGCAACTGTAGTTTAGCAGTAAAGCTATGTTGTATGATGCTTCACCAAAAAGCATGCACTGCACATAATACATCACTCAAAACGCCCATGCAGTTGGAACGGGAGCAGTAATGGTCCTATCAGTTCAAAAGGACCTGATTAGGAGAACCACAGACTTTTGACTAAGTTATGATAAAAATGAGTAACAAGTACCTACTGAAATCAAGACAGAGAACACTATATAGAGTAGATAGTGAATGACACCATATATTTTTTTTATTTTTATATATACATAAAAGGAGAGCTGAGATGTTGACTTTCAAAATAGTTAATGAATAATTAATGATGCCCTTGATGAAATGAATTTGCTTATTTTCATAATTTTCATACTGTCAAACCCTTTGCACCTACACCAGAAAAAGGGACAGGAGGAGAGTAAGAAAATGGCAGTTTGTTTGAAAGCCTGCTTCATTAATATTCAAGATCATCCATTTTAAAGCAGCCATTTGCAAATCAAACAGTGTGCCATTTTGCATATCAACGATATTTTAATATGAACGTCATCAAATTTCAATTACAAGCACATGAAGCCAAAATCAGCTCTCAAACAGAAATAGGATAGATGAACAAAAATGCTCTAAATTCTTAGTGTAGGACATCACAGAACTTTACATTATTCTCTTTGCTCAGAGTAAATTATTCCTTTGCCCCACAGGACAACATGAAGAATCTATTTTCCCTAGGTGGACCCGATTATCTTCTACTTTACACTACTTTCATATCAAATGAAAGGAATCAAACCAATAGAAGATTAGCTCAGCAGCCTGTCAAATGCCCTCGCTCATGTTCCCCCACATACCCTTCGCAGCTTTTATCCTACGTATTTTATCAGCAAGATGAAATCCCTTGAAAATATTTATAACACCTATTTTTGTAAAATTCTTACATTAAATATTGGATACAAACGCACAGATAATATCTCCTTGTAGGTACACATGCAGAATTAAGTACCCCCCAATTCTGATGGATATTAACTTTTGAGGTTTTTTTCATGTACAGACTTAAATATGCAGGTAGAATAAAAATATAATTTTCACTCTTGGGGGCTATTCATTATGCAGAAATATTGATGTTCCTTATTACTTTAAATAAAAGCAATTTCGTTTACATTCAGCTCTGCACAGAACCAAAGCACAGAAACTGCCTCCTCGGTAGCTCTTTATTTGTTGTGTCATCAGTGCAAGGCAGTAGTAGTAGTAGTAGTAGTAGTAAAAGGTAACCCTCAGTGACAGCATCAATCCTTTCACCTCCACTGGGCAGCAAACTTCCCCCAGTAACTATGATATGGCTTGGTGGTCAGGTTGCGCTTTTCTCTGCCCTTTTCTGCTAATCTACAGTTCTGTCCTAGGTTGGCCCCTCTAAGGAAACAGCCACACCAAAAGCCACTCCAAAGTAGACACCCCAGGTTCTCTGTAGGGCATATTATGTTGGTGCCATTGCAGTAGTTATGATCTAATTGCTTTCCCAAGCTCTAGAAAAGCTGGTATCAGGCTGTTATTACATGATTTCAGCAGACAGTCTCTTGAGCATATACTGTCTCTTAACCTGGCCACAGAAATACCCATCACAAATACTGTTTTGCAGAAACATGGTCAATTAGATAACAAAGAATCACCATAATAAGCGCAAACTTACTGGTAGCTCTTCATTTATTTTAATATATTTCCAGCATTCACAGTATTTGTTAGCAGACCAATAAAGAAGCATTTGTTAGAGAAGCATTCTTAGATACAGGAATAAGACTAAAGGTCTCCCTTTAAATTCGAGTAAGAAAAAACCCAATGTTTTGCATGTTGTAAATAGAAATGCACTTTCCCTCCCAGCAAGGTTCTGCTAGAGTTTGGCAGAGTTCCAAGTGCAGCTAAGTCAATTACTCTTCTCCCAAACCAGAAAAAAAATTTAAAATAATCACAAGCTATCAGAAAGTCATCTAGATTTCAACTACATTAAAAAAAAAAAAAAATCTCTGGGGCTCAGGCATGTCCTCTGAAGACATTAAGCCAGATCTGCTTAATTCACAGCTCCTGGATTCAGGTTGACTGCCAGTGTTGAAAGTGCTGCCAAGGCACCACAGACAGCAGCAAAAAACCAAACCAAAACACTCCATTACAGTGAAAATGGGACAGGTTGCAATCTACCTGGTGAAATAAGGTTCTGTCCAAAATGCTGAACGTGGCAGCAGCGCTATTAGAATTGCAAATAATTAATATATTGCAGTGATGCGTAAACCTGCTCATTATTAGTTGATTTTTCATCCAAGCTATGCCATTGCTGAAGTAAACTGAAATCAGAATATGCAGAGACCTTACCAATTCTAGTAGCAAACCAGAGTTGGGAAGAAGCTTGGTTTCCAGTTTCAGTCACTTTCTCCCTGGTCGGGACTGCCTTAATACATGCACAGAAGGAAGCTAGACAGAGCGATCCCTTACCCCAGTGCATTACACATCAGGATACAAATGGAGGCTTCTGGAGACTGACTCAGTTTACATACTTGGGGATCCACATAGCACATTCCCAAACAGCACCAGTTAGGACAAGGCTGCAGTCCAATGAATCTGAAGAATCAGGAGTTCTGGATAAAACACTCATTTTAGTGCTTAAAATGTTTATAAAGACAGTAGCCTAAAATATAAACTGTGTTGATAAAGGGCAAAAAGAATCTCAGTGGTCTTTGTGGCACAAAGGTGAACCTGGGATGTGTGTGCATACGTGTACACACCAGCAGCTACTGAAAGGTTTGGTGTGACCAGAGGGGTTGTAATAGTAATCTAATGCACAAAAGGATTGACTCTCACAGCATTTACAGACAGGAAGCAGCAGGCCAGAGAAATGCTAGGAGGTAGATCAGAGGGCTATCAGGGAAAAAATAAAAACCAACAAAAAACCCCTCCACATTATAAAAGACCTTCTAGCCCAAACACTTCATTGCTGGTAGAAGAGAGGAGTATGTCTGGATGTCACAACAAAGGACTCTGCTGCAGACACACAGTGAAGCCATCCACAGAGGCCAGTGAACTGGAGCAAATTGATGAGTTGGAAGAGCAAAAGGGCAAAACAGCAAAGATCTGAGCTACAAAGCCCAGGCACCCAGCAGGGAATGCTAAAGGATCAAAAACACAATTAAATGTCTGGAGACAGGAATGGAAATATTGACCAGGAAAGTTACAGAGCTTCAGATGCAGAGACAGTTAACTCCACAGAGAGGGGGAGAAGCATTAAGGTCAACCTAGGCAGGATTTCAATCAAGAGGAGCAAGGTAACACCTGGTTAGAGGCTAAGAGGGCATGGAAATTAATCTCTGAATGCCGCAGAGCTAGCCTGCTGAAAGAGGAAAAGTCTCATTTAACTTGGACAAGTATAGCACAGCAAACTAGGAGGTACTGTGGACATACCATACCAGTAAAGTTGCCTAACCCTGGCTAAGAATTTTTATTAGATCAACAACTGATTGCTATTTACTACTACAGATGAAGACAAAAATATTAAGAGAATAGTAAAGACAGGGGGGTTTTTATTCACTCAGCAAGCACTGTTGACCCTGGAGAGCACATGGCTATCACTTACATGTGTGAATCTGGTGTGGGTAGGCTCCCGTTGCATCCAGACAGGAACAGCCAACCCATTTCTGTTAGTCTTAGCAGAACTTCTGTTTCATTGAAACATCTCTTCCAGAAAGACTATTTAGCCCTGTTTCAGCAATATAGGTAACAAAATGTATTAGTGCCCTGGGCTTTTCCTTCTACGGTGCCTCATTCATTGATAAAAATGTGTTTTCCTTCCTAATGTGAATTCACATGACTCTGGTTTCACCTCCCTTTTTATACTCAGTTATAAACACTTACTGTGTAACTCTGCATTAATTTCCAGAGCTCTTTAACATCCAGAATTTTATCCCCAGGAATGCCTTCTAATCAGAAACTTTTCAATCTGCTTTTTCAAACACTAAGTGGATTGAACTCATACATTTTTCACTTGAAGGAACGTCCTGAAACCTCCAAAGCATTTTTATAGGTCTTTTCCATACCCTCTAATTTTGCAACCTCCATTTTAAAAGTCTCCAGGACTATCTGCAACAGAGATATAGTTGCCTCTAGTTTCCTCAAAGCCCTGCTCATTACTGCCAGGGTCCCATTTGTTCCTGTTGCTCTGGGGTACTACATTTCTCTTGATTGTCTGGTATATTCCCCTCCCAAGAGTCCCTACTGGATTTTTTTTCCTCCAGGGTATACATTTCATTCAACATCTATCACAGCTCATGTACAAATTTAGAACACACTTGATGTGACAAAAATCCCGCTTTGCTTAGCACTCCCTTAACTCACATGTTATATCCAAATAGTAAGAGGAAGCTTTTCTGTTGCTTTACAATCACTAAAACAACAATCATCAGGTCGAAGAACATGCCCAAGAACTCTAGACCAAGCAAATGATGCCCTATTGGCATCTACCTTTGAGATTAGTCAGTTTGTCCATTCCTAATCCATATGCTTAATAATCAAAATACTGGACTTCTAAATCAAGTGTCTTTAAAGAGTTTAGGGCAGTTAAATTAATGCAATTATATCCAAACCAGTAATCTCAGGAGAAAGCTCCAGGTTCACCTATGGTTATTTTCTACAAAGCCGTGTAGATGGACTTTAATTAAATTCTTCTACTTAAAGAACTGATATTTCCCCAGAGTTTCTAGCATTTATGCACCCATGTTAAAAGTTATGCAAATTCAAGAAACTCTGCTTACAACTGTTCTTTTCCTAGAAACATAAAACTCATTGCTTTTACCACCCACCACTCAAGGACTCTCCCCTTCTGCTCCTATTTTCCCTTTCATGTCTTCCCTTTCATATTTAACAGTTTAACTTTCCATTTACATTTATTATCTTTTATTTCTTACTTCTCTCACTAGTGTGTTGATTTACAGTTGCTGGTTTCACCATTGAATAAGGAAGGTCTTCTGATTAACACCATCATCCATCTCGATTAACAAATTACATTTTCATTGCACAATGAACTTCTCGTTGGGAAGTTCCAATTCTGAGTTTTTCTTAGGATTTCTAGTCTTAGAATTCAAAAGTTTTCTTTAAAAATTTGCTCTTATTTTTCCCCGCAGTCTGTGGATGATTTGCACTTTTGAATCACTAGTCTTAGATCTTGAAGCAGAACGTAGTGTCAGACATACTGTGCCCATCATAATTACAGTACATGTGGTGATATTTTTCACAAATGATCTTATGGGAACAAATTGTTATTTTTGTGTGCATTTATGCCAAGTTCCCTTAGCTAGTAGTCTTACCAAATGAGACAGACTGCATAAGCAACTGACATCAGCCAGCTACCACTTCCTCCCCTTCGGCCCTTCAAGCACAGAATAGCACTCGGGGTGAGAAAGATGTGTGGGGATGGTGGGATGGCAAGACAACAGCAGTACTGCTGCCTCCAGCTTCTCCTTTACATAAAGTACACCTTGTAATTTAGAAATCACGACCTGCTCACATTCCACGGGTCCAACAAACAAAGGAAATCAGCTAGAGAAAACTCTTGGGTCTTCAAATACAGCTGCATTTACTTAACTGCCACATCATACAAGTGGAGGTCAAAGGAGATTGTTCTGAAATACTAGGTGAAAGATTCTGAAATTACAATTGGCAAACAGCAACATAAGTGTTGTTAATACTTGAGTCATACCAAAATGAGTGCCCCTTGACAGATACTAGTTTGAAACCTGGATAAAGTTTACATCAATGCTACAAGGTACATTTAAGTAAGTAGTAGTTCATCACTTGTAGAACACACAAATTTCCAATCCAGGTTTTTTCAGTGGTGCTGACTTTGCAGACCTGATTTACTCATCAGCCATTCTTTATTCTTATTATTACTTTGTCATTTGGGCTAGTCATGACTCAGTCACATCACTAATCAGTTTAATAGAGATGCAAAATAACTCATTATACTAAAGTCTCAGTATACAATTAGACTTCATTGTGAAGACAAATGCAATGGCCAGTTATTTAGGCATAATGAATTTAAAGCTGCCTACAAACAAGCACAACTAAGTGTCCCAAGAAGGGCAATTACTAACCCTTTGTAGTTAATTTACCTTTCTCTAAAGTAGCATCACTCCATTAGACCTTTAGGAAAAAAAAAAAAATCCATAGGACATCTTTATCAGTATTGCACCCTGAATTTAATTTACAAATAAAAACCTAGAAGTTCATGTTGAATGCGTTTTTTTAACTCTCTCCCATCCCTTGCTTCCGCAAAACACCCAAGTATGGCTTTTAGCTCTTCTTACACAGCTGTTGAGAACTACATTCTGCTGTTCACAGATGACAGAGTCTAAAATTATTATGCTTAGGTGATATCTAAAGCTGATTAAGCTTTTAAAGGGTAAATTAGTAAGTTTAGTATTTACGTAGAGCAGTGAATTGACCACTCCAGGGGGACCCAAAAATGCCTACTGAGAAGTAATAAAGTTTGGCAGTAGTACATAACAATTGTACTTAAGGTTAACTGACAATGACAAAAAAATACAAAATAGATGCATCTAAATTCACTCCAACACTGTCAAGTACTGTTCTTTTTCCAACTTATGTTGTCAATCCTGCAATACCATTCAGCATGTAAGGTATTACACCTACAGCGCTATCCCCTGTTGACAGCACGTCTCCTACAACTGCTGCACATCACCCAGTGCAGCTTTTGCATCTAACCCCAGAGCACAGCCCGTGTTCCTCAGCAGCCAGCTTGGCTTCCCTGCTATTATCAAATTACAAAGGGGTAGGAAAGTACCAGGCAGTTGGGTCATGCTGTCCAGCCAACCATGATTCACAGACAAAGCAGCACCAAGCTCCAAACTCTGTCACAGGAAAGGTGACACCAATGCTGACAGAAATTAGAAAATCCTCAGTGAGAAAAAAAAAAAAAAAAAAAAAAAAAAAACCAAAAAACAAAAAACACCTAAGAACTTCCTCTTAATTTTAAAAAGGTCATTTTTCCCAGAATTAGGCCCTTAGTTCATTGTCAGAGTTGTAAGACTTCAGAACAAAAGGAATTGGTTTTTGTTCTGGTATAGGATGCTTGATTGTTTGGAGTGTGGTTTTTTTAATTGGCTTTGGATTTATTTGGGGGAAATACCTTTCCTTTTTTTTTAAAGCACAAATTTTAGTTTAATGTCTGGGGCATGAAAACATTTGAGTATTATTTCTTATATACATAGATATAAGAACATCACCCCAGACACATCTTGCCTTGAATCTAGCAGCTGTACCTAAGCATATTCAAATCTTACCTGCAGTTTCAGTAACAAAAACTAAAAGTGGACCCACAAAAGCAGGATTTCTGAAAGAACAGAAATTCCCTTTTTGAGAAAAAGTCTAGTTACAACAATTTTTGATATGGTCATGCAAGTCCTTTCTGGAATGTAGTTCTCCATAAGCAGAACCATAAGAAGCTTTTCCTGCTGCATGAGTCACTTCTCTATGATAACAAAAGACCTCTGAAGTTACTTGGGATGTTCCTTAAAATTATCTGGAGATGCAGATCTGCATGAATGTTGAATAAGTGCCAGAAACAAAATATACATTAAAAGTTCATTCAGCTCATACAGAAAATAGAATATCAAGGTGTTTTAGAGGAAGACAAATCTAAATTCTTTTGTTAGGTCAACGTCTAGTTTTACTCTGAAGGGACCAGAGGTTTAAGAATAGCTTAACTGCAAGCATTTATTTCAAAGTTTTAACAAAAAACATTTCTGAAAATTTTTCTGCCACTTTTGGAATACTTCATTATGTCTGAAAAACAAGTTTAAGTGATTTGTCTCCTTCAAAACGCATTCTTCAGTCAGTTTCTTCTCCAGAAAAGAATCCCCCAGTCCTAACTGTATATACATCTGCTAGACTCCTTACTGTTAAATCTTCAGTCCACAGACAATAATAAAGCTATCAGTTTCTAGTCTTTAGTCCCTGCAACAGAACTAGGTTTGCGGGGTTTTTTGAAGAGAGTTATAAGACTCTTTTATACATTCTTCAGTCAAAGACAAGTTAGCTCTAGTTTACACAGATGCACACTGGCAAAGTGTATTCAACTTAAGTTTTCCACTTTAAGAGCATCAGTTAAAACATGAAATAACTACATGGACTCACAGGCTGGTAGGAGCTGCAGACATCAGAGCATTTGGACCTGGTGTGTGACCTTGGCCACATGCACTACCATAGGGTATATGGGAAGAAGTGATTGAACCCTTCTTAAATCACCCTGAAAAATCCTGCAACCATGCAACAGGCCTGAAGATGCTTAGTCTTGGTGTACTTTCATAACATAAGATAAAGATGAATCAATACTAGATTAGGCTGTTTACACAGGGCAGTCAAATACATTTCAAGTCATATGGGAACACTCAATAAAACTGTGCCTGTGACCCACATTACAAAGCTCCTAGTTATTGCACAAATTCATCTAAATCCCCACAAATGTGTTTATCTGCAGAGTCTTCACTAGTACCCTGTTTCAGTCCATGCAGTTTTACTTTGGATATGTGAATTTTCTAAGGTGTCTCTTAAGAAACGTGTTCAGGACAGCAATTAGCTTCCAAAGCATGTTCATCTATACGTGGAAGATGTCCTTGCTGTCTGTCTACCTTTATAAAGAATTAAGTACCCAGTGGTAAAAGTACAGTTCTAATGTCATGAATAGAAAAATACTATTTTTAGATATGGGAGGGAATTAAGAAAATTCACTACTTCAGGTCACCAACTGTATTTCAGGGATAAGACCTAAAACTGTCTCCCTCTGCAGTTTCAGTATTAATGCATCAAACCTGCCAATCAAGTGGTCTTGATACTCTCTTTATATCTTAAGTGTACATCTATTTATAAATAAAATGAATTATAACACACATAAAATTTAAGAGATGCGGGTCATTACATGAGAGTATAATTAAATCTGACTCCTACAAGCTTCAGAGAAGCCCCGATAAAAATCTTCATGACTTGGATTAAAAATAAATTGCTGAGTAAATTAGATTTCCTGGTGTTTTATCTAATTAATCCACCTCAACTCAAATTGGTTGGCTTTTTAATTACCAGTTAATCTCATCCATATGATGAGGGTTTTTTCTGCTCATACCTTTTCTGCTAGATATACTATAGTTTCACTGGGGGCTGGGGGTGTGTGGTATTGTTGTTTTGTTGGTTGCGAGTTTTGGGGATTTTTTTTTAAAAAGGGGTCTGTCTTATTACTTGCATGGGCATATTACTGGAAACCAAAACTTGGGTAATGCAGGTTAAGGAGAACCTAATGCGTGTTGCATTGTTTATCAACTTTCACATCACAGTTTTGCACAACCATACAGATGGGATGCAACTCCAGTACATCTAAAAGTATAAAAGGCAAACAAATGCCATTGCTCTGAGAAATATATATAAAACTCCCTAGGTTAAGCTTTCACCTAAGCATATCTCTCAATTTCCTCAAAACAGTGCTAGAGGATGATAGTCTAAAGGCAGCTCCTGAATAATTTTAAAAAACAGAAAGTGATCTCTCTTTCTCCTTCTCCTCCCTCACCCTGTTGAAACAGCAGACTTGAAAGCAAGCTCAGTTTTTTCAGGATTTGACTAGTCCAAGAGGGAAAAATAAATTCAAGTCAGCAGAACACAAGTAAACATGAGTTCACTGGGGAATCTCAAAAAAATCAGGTAGGTTTTACACTAATTTTAAGTTTGCTTGAAGCTTGTGGGAATTTCAAACAAATTCAGATAATACTGCCTGCAGCCTACAACAGTGACTCTTCTCTTTACACTTTTTTCATTTTTACAGGACAATGTCAAACTCAGACTCCTACACCACAAGTGTTTCATTTTTCTAAGTCTTTGTTCTAAAACCTGCGATGTCTGCCTCCAGGAGGTAAAGGCTCCTACCTTTACCACTTTGCATAGAAACAACTTGCGTAATCCCAGAAGGACCTAAACCCCCAGGTAATCCCTTGAGTGACAGTTTTTATCTTGCTGCCCACTCACTCATCCAGTTTAAAAAACACAACAAACTCCCACCCCACCAAGAACACCCAAAACAACCCCAAAACCAACAACCAAAGAACACACAATCAAAAAAACCCACAAAATTTCTTTCGCCCAGACACACAAAACTCAAGAAAATACACATAAATAAAAAAGGCTGCACACTTACTTACTCATATTTGTACACTGCTTTTACCCTGGGAGCTTTGGCATTGTTACTGAATTAGGTATTTCTACCTGTGGGTTGAGTAGGACAGTCTCCTTTCCCCTGGTCACTTCCTTCTACAAACCAACAGCCAACCTCCAAAACTGCAGAAAACCCCCTTGGCTCACCTTTGTCCTACACAGGCAGGTGCTTTTATAAAACAGCTGTCTGTCATAGATTTTTCTCAGAAAAACAGACCTGTCTGTGTAGCGGATGCTTCCTCACAGACTTTCTGTTCATCCTTACAAGGCCTTCTACCTTTGATTAATCTTCCCCTGCCTTTTAACCTGCTCAGAAATTGTTATAATTCAGACAAATCCTCCTTTCTCTTTCATCCCTTCCCAGCCAAACAATAGTTATTAAGTCTGCTGCCACTGGACACTGCAAGAGTCATCAAGAGATTAGGTGAGTCCATAGTGCTCATCAGGGATGATACGAATCATGACATCTGGTCTGCAGCTCCCAGCTAGGGAGACACCAAACCTTCAGCTCCTGCAAAAGCGCCTGGGGAACAGACAGACTATACTTTCTTATATTTCCCCAAGCTTAATATCTATCCACTGTTGAAGACAGGGTATCTGTCTAGAGGCACCTCTTATCTGGTCATACAGATAAACTGAGACACGTGTGTCCATCAGTTCCTATTACTCTCTCTCTAGACAACAGATGTTTTCATCCTGCATTTGGTTTGATAGGGCAAAGAATATGCACCACGCCAGAGAGCTAGGGATATGGCTGAGCTTTGTTTCTCATGCTTTCAGAAGCTCAGAGGAAGCAGCTCACTTCAACTTTTACAGAATTGCAGAAGTCTGCATTCCTCAAAATTTGATTTTTCTAGATTTATTAGACATACAGGCCTTGTAAGAATTCAGCAGTGTGACACTACCAAGGAGAAAATATATTTCTCAAAGAGACTGAACATATGATATCCCCAAAAGACAAACTCTGCAGTATATTAAGAGTTTATTCTGCTAAACTGGAAGTGCATTTTCTTTAGTTCTGCAATGACTACTGAAATGCATTGTCCCTCTTCCTTTAAAAACTCTGCCCTGAAGGTAACCATATGAAATACTTCCCACATTTTCTGATCTACAGTGCTAGCTAAACCCCTCCCTGCTTAAACTATTACTTTATAACAGTAGCTAGATCAGACTACATTTCTTATTCCTTATCCCTGGTATACAATAGCAGCACAGAAGTCTACCAGGTTAGTTATCGATCAATTTTGTTAAAATACATAGGGTTCTTAAAATTGTGTTAGGATGAATTTACAGGACATAACAGTCTGGTATTACACAAAGAATTTTAAAAGTGAACCCAGCATTTTTCACTTCTAACATTTAAGCCAGAGATTTTAAAAGGTTACCAAAATTTTATCTTAGAAAAAAAGTAAAGCCAGCTCTTTCAGAAAGCCAAAGATTTCTGAATGTGATCTATACCATCTACTTCTAAACCCTCAAATACAGCTCAGATTCTAAAACTGTAGTCTGTTGTTTTGATGTCTTGCCGACAGAAATCACAATACTTTTTGGGGTTATGTACGAACAAAGAGGGAGTGCTAAGCTGATACTGTTAGCAGCCTTCATTCATTTTTTTAAGTCTCTCACTCTTGCAAGGAAATTGTATTTTACCTCCAGAAATATCATTCACAGTGCTTTCTTCTAAAGCAACTGCCACCTTGTTTGTATTACAATGCTTCAATCAAAGGCCAAAACAAATATAACTTCAAAATTGAAATTTAAGTAGTACAGAGCGTTTTCTTGGTCATTCAAGAATGTTTCCCAAAACAAGTTCTGCAGTATTTACATAGCCATGTTTCATGCAAATAGAGTTTATACGGCCCTTATAGCACATAGCCATATGTGCCAAAAACCGGTCAAACACAGAATCATATTTCTTAAGTTTTGCTAACGACACAACTGTAAATCACAGTTACTGCAAAGGAAATTTATTAAACTGTTTATGCTTCTCGCAAGGAGCTCTCTGTACAACCACCTCTGGCCTACTTGGCTGCAGATGGGGAAGCAGAGCATATTAACTGCTATAGTAGAGCATATTTATTGGGTAACCCAAACATTACACACTAAGAACACACACATACTTTTAAAAGAAAAACAAAAAGTGACCTGTCTTTACACAAAACAAAGGAATCCTAGAATAAATGGGAAAACAAGGTCATTGCTTGATGCATTTAAGCCTTGTTGAATGATGTCATTCGATAGTTGAACATCAGCACCTTACAACGTGATGTTACACAGAACAGCAGAGCTGTCTCCTGGCTACATTGCAGATTCTGCTCCTCTCAGTCGGCTGCAAGGTACCACGTAAATCGTGAGCATTCAACGTATCTTGTTGACTGCCTGTCTCAATCCAGATTGCAGTCTGAGACAGGGATTTTTACACTCTTCACAGGAGCAAGGGGGATATTAAGATCTGAAGTTCTCTAATCTCCATCCAGGAGAGTCAGGAGGCAGCACAAGAGGGCTGGGCATTCTTTATACTAAAGATCTCATGCCAAGAGACAAACACAGTTTTCAAAGCTTAGCAAAACAACAAGAAAACATGGTTTAAGACAACCTCAAGATTTCTGGTGGCAGGAACAACTGAGAAGGAGGCATCATTTGTCACAGTCTGGAGGCTAGAAAACTTCATTGCATGTGCATTTATCCTGACAGTATCTCTGATATCTTACACGTCACCTCTTGAAGGGCCTAGAGTTATTTTATATACATAAGCACTCATCAGTAAGATCTGACAGGAAAATTAAAATGCAGTTGTTTAAGTATAAACAACATCTCATCAGAAGTTCAAAAACCAGATGGGGTAGCTGTTAGCTCAACTACTAGATAAAAAGGACATGGCAAAACCATGTTAACTACATTCCTACTTTAGGAGGCATTTTGACAGGATTACGTAAAACAGTCAAGTTTTCCTGAGTTACCTGCAGATTACAGCCATGTGCTCCATCTAATCTATCTTTTCCAGGCATTAACATTTATATGTCAATCTCCACAGATCCATGAGGTGACAGCAAGACAGACAAAGACATTTCATGTATTTTCATAAATTTGTTATAGGGAAAGATTAATCCAATGATCTACAGTGACCAAAGTCTGACAACGTACGGTCTGCATCAGTGGCTGTAATTTAGATGCATGGTATTCTTGTTTGAGTAAAACCTTTACAAAGCCTTAGGAATGATTTATTCTGCTCATTAGCCTATGCTCCACATTTGAGGTGTGCCAGAGCAGTTTAAAAGAGAACAGGGGGTTATGCGTAGCTAGTAAATACTAATTTATAATGGCTAATTACATCCTGACCTATAATACTTTTATAACCACAGGTGAATATATACAGTGATAGAGCAGCATAGATGCACACCCTACCACGGTTGTTTGTGGTGGACTATTGTTTCACACGACATGCTGGATATCCCGTTTTGTCCATCACTGGCTCCCAAGCTGTCTAGTTACTCAACCAACCCTTCAGCTTGCTTGCTGAAGCCTTTGGAGCCCTTCTCTTCACTGCACTGCAGATCACTCCTCCACACTGCAGACTGAAAGATCGCACAGTGGGGTAAACACAACATCAGCACTACGCTGCTTCTTCTAGCCCATCTTTCCAGACAACCACTAACTCCTTTAAGACATGGTGCCTGCGCCTCTACAATGCCAAGATAACTGGGCTTACTCCAGTAGTAAAATGTTTTCCGTGTGTGTCTCATTTTATTAAATTACTTTAAAGAAAACATCCAAAAGGCTTTTTTCTATGGCCACTTGGAAATGAGTCAACATCCCCAAGCAGTGCCAGAGACAGACACCAGTGATGCTGGGCTGTACGTGACAGATTCACACCTTCTGCTGCTGGTAAGGCTTTAGGTAGAAAGCTGCATCCAAGCTGGGGAGGCACTACACCTCAACATGCAGGTCTATTAGAGACCCAAGAAGGTAAATAGCACCTAACTCAATAATTAAAATAATCAACAGTTTAGAAAGTTACCTACAAGGAAGACTGAATATACTGTCACTGTTTAACATAAGTGGGGGAGAACAGACAGGAGAAATAGCCTCTTCCCCATCTCACCTTAAATACTTCTCTGCTGAGACTCATGAGGTGTTTTCGTAAACGCAGCCAATTGTCATCACTGTTCCCTCAAAGGGCAAGTCCAATAACAACTTAAAATCCAAATATTTATTTTTATTTCATGCCCCTTGTAAAGCCTTTATCTTCAGCATGTTGTTCAAGACCAAACAATCTTCTAGTATAACTATATCTTCCCATGTGACTGCAAGTGTGGGAGACATCTTAGGTTGGAAGACAAAGTCAAGTAATTCTTCCAGCTTCTCCCTTAAACAACTGATCACAGCCACCCATCACAGCATAGAATTGTACATGGAATGATTGATACTGTATGTATTAATGTATATTGTGAAATGTTATACTTGATGAGGACAAATTTATATATTTCTTTCAAGTTTACCAGGTTAAGGTTCCCCCCTTTTTAGATATTGTGTAGTGTGACAGCTCTTAAACTATTTAGATGACCCTAATTTTTAAATAGCCACTGAGCTGAAATTCTAATAGTGCTAAACTCTGCATTTATGATCCAATTACTTTTTAATGTTTCCAAGTCCCTCTTACACACAGTTTAGAGAAATGTTTGTAACAAAAATTTCACCTTTTACAGCTGTACCTATTTTTTCCTGACAAGATCAACACACTTTCTATACACTGTTTGTAATTTACAAAAAAAGATGAATGAATTCAAACAGTTCTCATATATATTGACAACAGATCACATTCATTTCCACTGATTCAGCATTTGCTGGCAAAAAGGTGTCCCTTTTTTGTCTTAAATTTTTAATAACACTATGCTTAGTAGACCCAGTGGAAAAAGAATTTGGATGCATTAAGAAAAAAAAAAATCTTTTTCTCCAAACTCATCCTAAATTTTATCATTCTTGCATTCACCTGGGTGTTGTTAGCCACAAGTGACTCCTATCTGACAAGTCGATGGGTTCTTCCTTAGCCCAGCAAATTCTAGATCTTGCTGTAGATTGACAAAATTGTTATAGCCCTCAGGACACTAGAAGTTACAGCCAACCGCCTACAATTAGCCTGTCATTTGATATTCTCTGCTCAGGTGAATTCAGTTAAAGGTTGAATTAAAAGCTTCTTCAGATCAGGACTAAGAACTACCAACAGAGTTGCACAAAAAAAAAAAAAAAAAAAAAAAAAAAAAAAAATCCTGTTCCCCATCTATACACAGCATGTCTTGCACTAGCCAAATTCAATGCTATGAATAATTTACTTTCATAAGCATTCATGCAGCACTATAATAAAAGTAAACACTCTGAAAAATGTTGAGGTATATTTATTATTTTTCTAATCTTCAATACTATCTGACTACTAGCAGAGTTACAACAGCACAACTTGGAAGCAAAGAAAAAACATCAGTTATCAGGAGTAGTGCTAATCAGAAAAATACTTACTATTGTTTTGATCTCAGTGTGCAACTTCAGTGCAGTTCCAACGCAAGCAAAAGCTACCAGTGCTTGCACTGGATTGACACAAAAGAAATTCTCGTGTGCTTCGTTCAAGCAAAGTGAACATATTACCTAATCGCACCTCTCCATATGCACTCATAGTCTCATGAAACCTGCTGGGTTCATTCTGGCCTCACAGCTGACTTGAATATACATTGAAGTGCCACTGCCCTGAAAAAAGCACAGCAACTTTTACAGAAGGCCAACAGCTGCTGCAAGCAACACAGGAGACTGTATTATTTGTTTTCTTTTAAGATAAATTGTCTCTTTATGTGTATTCCACCACCCAAGAGAGTAGTTTTGCAGTTTTCGAGGGTAGAAAGTGTCTGCAGTGTTTGGTACCTAGTGGGGCTGCACTTTAAAACATCTCCCTACGCATTGAAGGGGCTGCTTTGCAAAGACACTCAGAAACATACTCACAGATTAAAAAAATAATAATCCTTGACTTCCCTGTCTCAATTTTCCTACCGGTAAACTGGAATTAACTTGTATTAGGAGATAGGAAATAATTACTATAAGAAGACTTTTCAATTCACTACTAAAGCCTCAGGAAATTACAAATCCTAACTCATAATTCACACCTCCAGCACAAACAGACATTAATTCTTATTTTGCTGGTAAAGAAAAATAAGTCAGGGAAATTGAGAGAAACCTCTTCTGATTTGCATGCTAGAATATTAGGCACCTATATTTATATCTAGATAACCACGAGTCATCAAATATTCAAAAATTAACGCCATGCCCAAAGTATTTGGTATTGACAACAAGGCAGGCTTTTCTGTTTACTCAGGCAACTCAATCTTTAGTTCATGAGTTCCACTTCTATGTTACTATCAGCATTTGGCAAACAATTATCTAGAGATGTCAACATGGTTTTTTTACTCCGAGGCAAACAACTTTCTGACAGTTGGTATAATTATTTCTGCAGGCCCCTGCTCTGCCATCATTAAGAATGCCGAATAACCCATTCAGCCATGCATGGCCAGAGCAAGCCTAAAGCGAGTTAGGGTGTTTTCAGGCTGTGCCAGGGAATGCCACATGCTCTCTATGCATATTCCTTACTGTGTTTTCACAAGGTAGGAGTCAAACTGCCTGCCTAGGCTAACAAACACTGAGGTAGCTAGTTTCCCAGCTCAGTCACTCTTAAATAGTAGCGAAAAAGGTCTAACCTTAAAAAAAAAAAAAAAAAAAAAAAAAAAAAGATAAGGAAGGGAGGTGCAGAGGCATCATGTCTAGCCAGAAGCAAGAAGGAAAAAAAAAAAAAAAAAGACCGCTTGGGAAATCAGAACAAATGTTTTCTAGGATTTAAATAAAGAAATTAGAACAAACCTTTGACAAAATTAAGTCTGTGAACCACTTCAAGATGAAAACTGGAATTTTGAAGGACAAACTGCAATAGATCAGGACTAAAGAGCTGTTAAAGTAAAAGGTCTGTTGTGCTCTGTTGGAAGCTCAGCCAGTACTGCCAGCCACAGGACAGGTTTGCTGAGTGCCAGTCAGTGAACCCCTGTGGTTTGCTGTGTGCCTCGGGAGGACAGGGGCTGCAGGCTGAGCTGCACACCTAACCCATCCCGAGACCCAGCCGAAACCAAGCATGGCAGGTTTACAAATCCACAGACTGCTCCAATTATTACTCAAGGTTTGCCATAAATATTTGCATGACTTGACATCTGAGAGAAAGCATACAATAATCCTGTATAGCAATTATACCACGCTGAAATGTCAAACCAGGGCCTATTAATTTAATACCAACCTACTTTTTGTTCATAATTACCTCTTCCCTGTTCTCTTGCCTTATCCCCGACTTGGAGAAGCATAGGCTGCAAGCCAGCCATTAAAGCTTTTCTTATGTCAACTGTAAGTAACAGCAATAAAGTGTGGTAGACTATGCAATTATTACAAAACAGCTTCTGAAAAAAATAAGATTGTATATAGTGAATAATCTTGATTGTTCCTCGAAGACAGAAAAGTTGAACGACAAGGTACATGGAGTACACTTGAATATTCAGCAGACTGTCACTCTAACATACCCTTTTCAAAACAATCTCTTTACAGTGTTCTGACAGCTGTTGAACTTCCAGTACTAGAGTTTTCTCGTGTGCCTTTTGATTTCTTTATAAACAGAACAGGAAGGTGGCAAACATTTACATTCTTTAGAAAAGGGTCAAGAAACACCCCAGAAAACTAAAGAGCATAAAGTTTAACATCTGTTGCACAATAAATCTTGAAATGTGTCTTGAGATGTGCAGGAAGAACACCTGGGCATACACAGTTGATTAACAGGCTTGTCGGCATTTCTGGGAATAAACTACTGTTTTAGTGTATTTCCCTGATGTATTTAAGCTTTCAGCAAGCAGCATACTATTCTCAGAGATTCACTGGTTTTATGTAGTGATAGAATCACAACAACACTTTTAATGTACAGGAAGAACATACAAGGCATTAGAAGTTTGTCTTTTGTGTCCGATAATTTTGAGTGCTGCACCATGAAACACCCTTTCAGAAATTGGAGCCAAGTAGTTAGGTAACACCTGGCCTTTAAAAAGATAAAGACTCAGGTCACCAACAGCTCCTTCTTAGAAAGGAGATGGTTTCACAAAAATCACTGAGTTGGTGACTTAGGTCTACCAGTATATACAGCAGTCCACACAGCATGCTTGGAAACTAGTTGTAGAGGCTCAGACCAAAAGAAAGAGTCAAGAATGATATTCTGCTGGGAGACAATGTGCCAAAGAAAGAATGTTAGAATGCACAAAACCCATGAAAAAAAACCAGAAGTCTCTCCCCTGTTTTCACTGAGCAACCCAATTTTGTTCCAGGACAGTAACTTTTAAACTACTAAGAACTCAAGTCAACTCAGACACACACAAGGGACTGTCTCCAGAATTTCACAAGCTCTTCCCTCATGACTTTACCTAGGTATGCAAACACTTGTTCCAGTGTTTAAGTCCAGTAGTTCGTGGGGTTTGAGATCCCAGCTCCACCAATTCCTGTGACAAAACTCCCAAACATCATCCATGGATACAGATGTTGCTGTCTGTATGCCTGTCATGACATGTCACAAGATCAAACGTCACAGTCCGTTTTTTTTAATTTGATTTCTCAACTTATTCACATGGGAAGCCTCTCTGCCAATACATTTAACTATGTTTCAGTCCTATCCCTTAAACATATGTCTAGCAATAAAATTAGCAAACGTTTCTATATAATGCATTCCTATTTAAAAGGAAGGTTTCGTTCACAGAGTTTTCAGTTATTGAAATTAAGACCAAGCTGTGTGGCTCTCCCTTCCAAAGTGTCTACTCCCCCACTCAGTTTGGTATCATCAGCAAACTTCATCAGGGCACACCTGACCCCATCACCCAGATCACTTATGAAGATACTAAACATCACTGTGCCCAATATCCATCCCTGGGGGACCCCACTTGTGACAGGTTGCCAGTTTGAAAAGGAGTTATTTCCCACCACCATCTGGCAGCCAGGCCACCTACAGACCACTTGTCTAGAGCATAACACAAAACCTAAATCCTATCCTCACTAATAAGTATACCCGGCAATGTTGTATCATTACAGAAGTGCTTCATTATTAGTACAAAATTACACAGGGCAAAGCTCTTAATCAACATTAAGGACACAAATGTCACACAACTTGATCTTTGAATCATGCACACCTAAATCCCTCAATATCAACTGTGCCTTTGTCATGAAAAGCAGCAAAGCAAAGAATTATTGTGTGCATTCAGAAAGAGCAACCTGGCTTGACCAGTCCCCTTGGCAGCAGCTGTCCCACTAGTATTATACAGAATTTGTAATATCTCTGCAGAAGGGGAATGATGCATTTGTGTTCATACTCTGCGATATTTCATTTGTCATAAAAATAAATAGAAATTTTCAGAAAGGGCATTCTGTGCTCTGTATGTGCCAATGTGACATTCACTGGGCCAAATTCATGAAACAACAACAATCTTCCTGCAGTTCAGATTCAACAGGAGAGTCCAGGGGTTTTTTTCCCTTACCATCTGCAACAGGGGTAATTCCACCCTTGATGATATGCAGAATAAAACTGTTATGACAGTTCCACTTTAGACTTGCCATCTCTGTTTCAGTTTGTCATTCTCAACCTCTTCCTGAATAAGATACAAGTGTGTCTCCTGTGATTCACTTCCCATCACCCCCTCCTTATAGACTAGCACTCCATCTCTTATTTCCTAGTGAGAGTTTCACACACACAGGCTGATCCACAAACATGTTGTCTACAACTCTTTCATTCAATTTGCATGCTGAAAACTATCCTGGCCAAAACCTCAGCCACCTACACTTCATAGCACATCTGGGGTTTTCAGGGGTCCCATCCATTGATGGGCTCTAGGAACAGGACAAGCACCTTTGATTTGGTGGATATGAACAATTACGAAACTGAGCTTATCACAAACCTGATTGCCCAGATCCTCAGGAGAAACAAGCTGGCTTCCCACAGAGCTGATGGCTGTACTCTACTCTGCAGGCCAAAGACTCGGGTATATCAGCAGGACATGTCTTTTGCTAAACCCTAGGGTCAGCCTTGAACACCACGTCCTTCCACCAGGATTTAGAGATCAATTGAGTGAAGGTAGGTTAGAGCTCTGGCCTTCTGCCAGTGGGCTTTGGCAAGAGAAAAAGCTTAGCTACAGAAGACATGCAAACTTCCAAGATGAACAGAAACACCACTGTCAGATACAGAAACAAACAGCTTTCAAAAGGCTCAAAGGAGGTAGTTCAGTCACAAGCTAGTGATCACTAGCAGGGCTGTGCTAAGGACTGTTCAATACAAACACATGAAAAAATCACAGGCAATTCCTGAGCCAACACCTTAAAAAAAAACCCTTTCAACAGCTCCGTCCCACACCATTCTGCCCCTTTTGTGGGGATCTGTCCTGTTCCCCTGTTGCTCAGCCTCAGTCCCTCACTGATGTCTGCCCACTCCCAGCGAGGTCTCCAGCTGGACATCTAGTTGTAACCCAGGCTCTCCACCCTCCACCCAGGACCACTGATAGTCCTCTGCCTGGCCAGTATAGTTCAGGCTCCAAAAGCACAAAGAAGGTGGCCAGCTCCTCCGCAGCCAGTCCCGGACAGCTCTGGCTACAGCCCCTGTTAGGTTTAGAAGAAGAAGCTGGCAATCACCCCAGGCACTCCCTTTCACCTCCACTGCCATCTAGTGCAGTTCAAGAGAAAAATAAAAATCCAGAAAAGCAGCAAACATACTAATGAAAACATGTGCTGCAAGCCATCCCAGCACTGCTTTCCATCTCCAAATGAACTTAGCCTTTTCCTAACACTCTCCTTCATACACCCTAGAATCCATGCACACTGTCTTAGAGGATAAGGTACTTAAAGTACAGATGAGCCTGAACTGAAGCGAGGGTCAGAGAGCACCCATCTGTCAAGGAACAATGCAAAAACCTAATCTAGGGCTCCATGGACCAGGGTTTTTGGTTTGCCAACAGGAACAGTCTCTTTCATGAAATCTCTCCTCCGACAGCCAAACCAGTGCTGAACCACCAATGATACCAGTTCCGCCACAGACAAATACAGGGTCAGGTCAAAAGAAGGCAAATGTAGCAACTGTGGGAATACAACAGAAGATTGGCCAGGAGGATTGTAAACATGCTCAAGGGACTTGCAAAACACATATATAATACTGATTGTTGTTTAGCTTTGTGTGCTTGACAGGTAGAACATCTCCGTTTAGACAACACAGGCCTGGGACAGACTCAGAGGCACCTGACTGAACATCCTTGAGATTCCCACCCTGCTGTGAGAAACAAAGCACAGCGGAAAACACCTGCGAAAATCCCCGATACATACAGGTGAAAGCAGGAGGATCAAGATCTTGGTTTTCTTCTTCTGGCTAGCAAGGACCAAGCTTCACAGTGCCTGCATCCCCGCTTGCATGCCTGGGTGCTACTGCAGACATCCCCGGGGTTGCAAGGAAACAAGAATAAATTTACTCTGCATTTCATCCATCATTTGTGGTTGTTCCTGTGTCCTGCCTGTGCCAGCTCACACAGCAAGGGAGAGGCTACACCCACTTAACTGCTGGCCACACAGTCACTGCTTCAGATAGATGCAGTGAATGAGCCTTCTGTCAGTGTCAGGTATTGCTGATGGATTTTTAATATCCCACAAGGAAAACAGAAACCTAATATAACTACAGTCTAGAAACCATAGTTTAAGCAACAAGAACAGCTTGTTCCATTCTGCCAAAAGGCAGATGTGTGTATGTAACACTAACTAGTGCCTCTGTGTACAAGGATTTGATCTCATACATTATTGTTAAAGAAAGGTAAAGGGCTTTGGTTTAATGTTGAAAAGCTTTTAGAGTCTGGATATATAATTCATCTAAACAGTATCTGCTCTATCAGACATGAATTCTGGACAGGTTAATGCCAGCCTGTCACACTTTTCAATGAGCAGCATCCTTATCTTGCCCATGTAATTCAAATATTGTACATAAAAAGCTAGGAGGAAAGACCCTGAGAGATGGAAGAATTTTGAGGTAAAATAGAATTAAAATGCATTTTACAGTCAGGAAAGCAAGTCAGGAAAAAAAAAAAAATTGCAAGGGAAGAATCTAAATATTATACTTTTAGCTTCTATATTTTCCTCCCTGACCCCAACATAAATTTAAGCAGCTTCAGCTGACCAAAATTTTTTTGTTAATAGTGGCATGAATACCTTCCCTTCATTAAGTCTCAGCAGATCCAACCACTCTGCACATTCACAGGGGTCTGTTTATCTGTTACAATTTTTCCCCTCACCTGACCATCTTAAAGTTAACCTTGCCGGAAAGCTCCCCATTCATACAGCCTTGGTAAGGTCTCATGATACTGAAAGCTGAAGATCACTACTGGACAATCACTGTTACAAGCCTAGTGTGATACTGGAGAGTTAGGCAGTACTTACTTGCACATACATACACATAATGTTTAGGAAAGAAATGGGAAGATTGTGCCATTGTTCCTCCCCGACCTCCACAATAAAATAAGAAAATGGCTTAGGAAAATGGGTGAAGGTTACAGAGATTGCAAGAGAAGACTTATGAACAATTCACAGCTGCAGTAGTTCATGTAGAAACACAAGCATCATATTCATTTTACAGTGTCCATGTATACATATTAAGGACAAAGTGCATCAATACTTTTCAGGACTCCAAAAGATACCTAAGACTTAGAAATAAATTTTTCTTAAATGTCTTGATTTGATGTAAAAAATTCTATTGTCAGCTGTAAAAAAGGAAATTTAATAATAAGGTTCAGATGTCAAAGCTAAGCTGTTAGCTTAAAACATGACATTTTTTAATGACTAACATCAAACAGACATTATTTAATTTTAACATCAATTTAGAGGTTTTCTCTTTCATAACTTTGTAAGCGTACTGCAGAGCAGCTATTTTACATAGAACCCACTCCGCATCCTTCCTAAGCTGCTATAAATAAAACATTCAAAAAAATCTCTACTCTAGTGATTCTCTCTTTTTGATCACAATTCACCTGCAGCATTATTAAAAAAAAAAAAAAAAAAAAATCTTTGCACATTGAAATGTAAGTTGAGCTCGTGTTCAATCAGCACTCCCACGTCACAGGAACAAATTCTATTTTCAATAACATTAATTACTTTTCTTAACATTCCTCCTCTTCTGCATTCACAGCTCCCATTTTAAGACCTTGCATAAACTTCTGCTAGGGTAACCCTTAACTGTTTGAGACCGATTAACCCAATAAAACTATTTCAGATAGATTGGTTATTATTTACTGAGGGATCAGATCATTGCTGGGACTCAATAGATGCCTGCTGTTTAGGAAGCAGGCTAATTATTTGGTATGTTTCCAGTAAAACCTGTTAATAGAGCATGTCCATACAGCGGTTTGGGACTCATTCCTCAATAAGATGCTCAGACCTGTTGGTGGGGGTGATGCTGCATTGCATCTGACATCATATCCAATACAGCAATAACAAATATCACGTTTAACTAATTACTAGCAGTGAGAAAACACCCAGCCCCCCTTCAATGAATAAAAGTGTTGCTACTAATTTCAGTGCATTCTAGGTTTTATCCTCTAGTATTAAGATAACCTTTCATGTGAAATTATAGAACCCAACTGTTTTCAGAGCTCCAACCCTGCTTTTGTGGATGCATGCTCAATATTGAATCTACCTTCCCCAAATGGGAGGGAGTTTAGACTGGTGTGACAAGAACTCAGAATTCTGGAGAGTAGCCAGATTTCAGCATAGGTCTATCTCTAACTGCTACAGCACTATGTACTGGCACACAGAGGAAAAAAAATGAACAAAGAAGAAAAAATAAAATTCATTATCTAAGCATCATAGATATTTTTTGCTACTGCAATATCCAAATATCCACCCACAATGGTAATTGGGTGGCAAGATTAGGGTCAGACTATCTCTGTCTATATTATCCAGTAATTCAGGGCTTCAGAGCAATCAGTAACTGAAGCAGTTGGTGCTGAGGCACTTGCATTGACACTTTATAAAGTATAATGCTTTTAAAACTTTGTACTAGACTTAGTCTGGTCCCCTACGTTATATGTTTCTACCACGTGTTTTGAAGATGTCCTGCAGATACCTTCAAAGACCACCTGCATCAGCACTTGGACTGTACCTACAGTGGAGCTTCTTGATTTATTCTGGAGATACCTCAGCTATCACATGCACTAAAGTCATTCCTCAAAACCCAAGATGTAGTAAACATGGATGACTGGAAGATTCAAGTCAGGGTAGTAACACAGTTTTGAAGTGAAATGCTAACAGAATCAGCCATTCATTGTCTTTTATAGCTTTTTTTTAAGTCTCCACCATTTCATTAGCACAGTGCCTGAAACTGTAAGAAAAGTTACACAGGGATCTGATTTCTAGGCCAAATACTACTTAAGTAAAAAGACACCCCCAGGAATCTACAGAAGCCATAATCACCTTATACCAGTGCTGTCATTGTCAGGAAATAATATCCTGGCTGCTGAAATCAAACATGACTCTTTTTTTCACCAATGGATACCTGAAATCATGCCCCTCTTTCACCTGATAATCCCACCTGTTGGGGCTGACACCGTAATTATCACTTAATCTTGATTTTAGCACTTTCTGGCTTTACACACTGGATAGTTACTAAAGACTGTCCTGTAAGTCTCATAGCAGAGTTGAATGGGAATGGTAAATAGTTAATCCGGACTTTCTGAAGTCCCCCATAAAAATTGGTTTGCAATGCCATATGGACCATTTGTATACTAAGAGAAGAGTTTGTCATCTAGATGCACTAAAGATGAGAAAAGAGAACATTAATGATTATTTTACAAGTGTAAAATTGTTTTTCTAGCTTTAGAATAAAGATTTATAGATCTGAGGATTGAGCTAACCTAGGCTATTTACTTAGGGACATCTTTTCTGTATTGAACTTGTGCACAAACAACTTGGACATCACCACATACCAACATTTTCCAGGAAAATTAGCCTACCATCTACAGAAAACTACCTATATGAAACATCTGACTCCACCCCCCCATGGCAAGCAACTAAAGAAATAACTAAGGAGAATTACAAGCCATCAGCACAGCATCCTTTTCTCTTCACATAACCCCATGTCCAGACAATCGATACATTTTGCTTAGTTTCTTTTTATACCATCCCATAGGCAGCAGATCACCAACAGCCAGACCAAGGATTATGGTTATACAGTGAGGAGGGGGTCTGTTGTACTCAATTGTTATCCACATCTGCCATATTACTTCTTTTGCTTTTATTATTGGCAAATTTAAGCAAATGTCTTACTCCATTTTGTGGCCAATATAATTTCTAGCTGAAGATAGCAAAAGGCTGCAGTGTTTAAATGAGAAAAAGTTGATATTCAGTATTGATGTACACTACTGACTCTGTAATTCAGTAGACTTACCAAATGTAGTATTCTCATTTCCATACCTATTCTTCATCATGTGTTCAAGTATGATTATACAGACTGCTTAATATTTCTGAATTAAGTAAAATGAGCCTCTTGTGGCTAGAAATGTTTATTATTCTAAGTATTCTAGGTTGTTAGGCTAATTTTATTTAAATTACTATCCACCACCTGACACCCTTAATATTTTTCATTGATATGCCTTCAGGGTTTTACTTTACCCTAAAGCCAACTTTGCTGAAGCAGTATATAAATTTCAATTTACCTATAATTTTACTATTACTAATTCTTCACAGCTGTTCAGATATAGCACAGCTCTAACAATACTCAGTGATATGGAGACACTCTTCAGTACCTATTCCATCTGAGTTAAAACCAAGTTGTCAGGAAGAGCACACAGCTGGCAGTAGCACTCTCTGCTTCCCAACCACCCTCCACCAAGAGCGGTGCTGAGCACAGGCCAGACCTTGGCACACACACACATTCAGCGGAGCCAGGCTGGCTGATACCAGAGGAGTGCACGGCCCTCCGGAGAGCAATGACTTCCTAATGTTCCAGAAACACTCATACTTTGGCTATTAAGTAAGTTTATTAGTGGTTTCTTTCCCAGTCTTGTAATTCTTACACCTAAGTAGTTGTAAAGTGGTTCATGCTGCCTCCTCAGTCGGGCAGTTGCATTCAGAAGAGACAAATGTTAACATTTGCAGCCTGAATTTTCCAGTAAGTTTTGTCATTTATAAGATAAAATGCACTTTAAATCACAAGGCTTTATGTTTGCCATCAAGCTTGAAGTTTTCTCAAGGTCCCTGCGATAGAGTTATCTCTCTTCTCCCTGAAAGTGATCAACTTATTTGTCAGGGACACCTCAGCCCCCAGCAGGTCTCACTCATGTTGCAACCACGTCCAGAACATTTACTGCACTGCTCGCTCCCACACATGGCAGGTCAAGTGATACCCCGTGTGCTCCCTGGAGACTTAGAGCCAGCTAACTACTTCAGGTAGCAGTGGGAGCTCAGACTGCATCACGCCGGGAAAGCTCAGGGAGGTTGCACTGAACAGTAACCATACTACTGGGGAAGGGGCAGAGACAAGCCCAAGGGCCACACATCACTTGGTTCCAGCCTTGCTACCCCTATTAACTCACAGCTGGTATAACTAACTCCTCAGCACAATGCTTGGTTTTCACCACTGGTGACAACAAAGACCAACTAGTCCATTCGATCAATGCTTTGCTAGCGCGCACACACACACACCCACACACCCCTCACAACAGAATTCAGCTCCTTTACTTTCTCTGCCACACACTTTACAGTGTTTGTGGTAATAAACATTTGTCACTAAAGAGGTGACTGGGGAAATCACACAATATTAGCAAAGCAAGCTTTTTGGTGCAGAACAAGAAAAGCATCACATCTAATTACAAGTTTTACAATAACTGTATGATACCATAATTGGGATGGATTTGAAGTGCCTTCAGCAAGCTCCATTTAAAGAAAAATAGAGATAGTGAAAAGTAATATTCATTATATTTAGCCATTAGTAAATATTCTCAGCTAATAGAGTAATGGGAAAAAACAATTCCTAGAAGAAACGTTACTGGTTTGCATATAATTACTGGAAAACAAAACTTACTTGGTAGGATGAAAATTAATTATTTGCCTGCACAGACAAATGATTTTGTGTTCATCCGTCCACACACACCCACCCTTAATCAAACATTGCTTGAAGAACCAAACTCATTTTTTCATTTCTTTCCTCCACTCCTATTCACATCTCAGATTAACATGATGCTATTCCAGAATTAAAGTATTATTCTCCTGCTACTGTGTAACTCTTAACATTATAAGGACTACACATGAATTTGTAAAGCTGCACACTTTCAAAGTTATCATTTATTGCTCGTCACTGTTTGAAATTTGGAATAGAAGTATCTGACTGAGCCTCATAGTTTACTTTTAGAGCACATCCAACCCAGCAGCACACTACCAAAGTCACTTAGAGAAGACCTGATGAATAAAATCTTATTTTGTCAAGGGTATTCAAAGCCACTATAAAAATCGATAGGAATATAAACTGATTTAACACGACACAAACAAATGTACAAAGTTGTGAGTATGTGTAAGATGTTGGTGCTCCACCATTTCAGTTCATGGCTGAGATTCCAGCAAACCTATACTTTGTCCTCTGACCTAATGCTGGTTGTACATCAACATAAGTACAAAAAGCCAAGGAAGGCACCAGTTGCCAATAGAGTGTGTTCACTACTCTGTTTTAGCCCTTACTGCTGTTTTCACTCAAAAGACAAAAAGCACATGGCAAAATTAATTCTCTCAAGCTCTTTTGTTTTGGATTTAAAAAAAAAAAAACCTGGCATGTCTAGTCTGTGTATTAGACTGCAAGATAAACTAGCTACAGGATCTTGTGATAACATCATGTACAACAAACACACTGTCATCATAAGCCTGAGGACTTCTTTATCTCTAATATGATTTGTATATTTTGTCCTTGTCCTTGCAAGTGAAATTACCTTCTTTGCAACTCTTATCACTGGAAGGTCATCGCACTATTATCAGCCACCATTCAGAGAATGCCAGTAGGCCGATAAAGCACTCAGTGAAGCTTTCCATCCATCCGTGCATCTAAGGATTGGGATAGGGGGGCCTGTAAAAGGAATTATGCCATTTGAAAACATAATTTAATGTCAAACTGGCTCATATGCCACAGTACCTCAAGCTCAAATGTGTGCTGTACCATGCTGCAGCCTTATATATAATCATGGTTTTCATCAGGTAGCTAAGAACACATTCATTCCATCATGCAAATTTTAATCAAGCATGTCACTGGAACACCAAATCTGGCTAAAAACAATTGGAAGCAGATACCTCATGGGATTTTTTTTAAAGGCTCCAAGGAGTCAGATGCACACCTTCAAACAGGATTCAGTTTAATTTGGGAAACACTAGCCTCCCTCCCTAGCACCAAATGCATGCCTGCACTCAAAAGATCCCTGGTGATGGTCTCCATGCTGCCGTTCCTTTACAGCAGCTCCTTCTAAATGAAGTGCTTGGAGGCTTAGCCAGAGGTTGGAAAATTTGAGTTCTGGCTCCATTGTTTACTTTACAATAAACTAAACCCTAGGAATAAACTTGAAAGTGTTAAATGTGCTAGGAAAACATGTACCCAAATAATTATAATGTCATTAATAAGGATTAAACATATTAATAAAATTACTTGCAAAGGGTTCAGTCAATTGCTGGTATCTTTCATGTTAATTAATACTTGGCATTGTACAAATACTAAGACTGTATTTTACTCTATTATATTCATAGAGGACAGCTTCCAGAGCATTTTTAGGTAGCTGCTAATGAGAAATAATGGTTGTCTGAGCAAAGCATTAGACTAAGTTGAAATACAAGGCTTGGTTCCAGGATTTAAAAGTTGCCCACAATCCCCAAGAGGATGAGTTTCATTCCAACACTTTGATTCAGACCCACACCTAGTGTAGATGGGCAAGCTTCTCCAGATACTGGAACTCCGCCATACACATCCATCTTTATCTATTTGCAGGAAAATATTCTGTATTTGGGATTAGCCCCAGAAACATCAGTTCTGTGTGTATGCACGTATAAATCTCTTCGGTGCACCTCCCCAACTCATCAGAAAAAAAAAACGCAGGCTTAATTCATTTTTCAAGATCTAAATTATCTAAATACAAATTTGTGTCTTATCTGCAGACCAAATGCTGAAATGAGTTTGTCTGGCATCTTCATCTCTCAATGACCACCACAGTAGCCCTCCTTTTGGCACACATTCTTTCCATAAAGAGACAACTGGGGCCTATTTAGCTTCAGTCTGGCTGCATGGAATAATTCATTCAGACAGTCAATAATGCTACTCTCCAAAATGCCAGCCGAAGACCATCAGAGACAGGCTAAAAGGCCTTCAGCCCAGACTAAAACACTGGCTTCTTCACAACTGTGAAGTTCAGATATTCTTTTAAACAGCAATTAGGCACCCTGCAGTAGTGCTTATAGTGGCTGCAGAATTATCTGACCTGTCAGATGGGAACAGTTGTCCCTGTTGACTCTGTATCTTCACAGCTTCAGAGCTCTGTATCACTTGGGAAAATGGCCTGCTTCTGTACCCAGGAATCATCCGGTTCCCATTTAGGATCTCATCTGACCTTTTCCCAGTTACATTGCAGATCATCTACTCACTTTACCAAACTGAAACTAACTGCCAGCGCACTGCCCAACTCGCACATTACAACAAAACTCCTTCCCCTTAGAGTTAAGTATTTGCTGTAGCAATAGGATTTCTGAAAGAAACATGATGCTCAAGCCAATTATTTCTTTTTTTTCCACTGAAAATGAAACTGTAACACTTAGGTTAAGTTGTCCTTAGAGGCCAGTCAAGGTGCTCTGGCTTTATTCTGAAAACGCTAAAACAGTCCTTCATGCTGCAAGAAAATAATAATTCTCTGGTAAAGAAGAAAAAACCCACAACTTTTCTATATCATCCCTGGGTCATCAGGATTTTTTCTGGTCCTGCTGAGCTCAGAGGATGACAGTACTACACAGGTTATCATCACACTGTCAGAGTTTCTTCAGGCTGCCAGCTGCTGCTACTTCAGCCTATTTTTCAATAACCACAGCTCACCCTGCTGCCTGCCAAAGTCTTCCATCGCTGGAACACAGGCATTGCCGACTGGCAGGATTGCCTCAAGGAGGAGAAAGGCTTTGCTAGATGTCTACTTTTTCCACCCCACTCTCTCAAATAGTAAGTGCCATTTAGTGACAGGTCTCTGTCAACCAGGAATGACTGGCAGGTTGCTTGCATTCCTCTCAAGAACAAATTCGGTAAATAGTGCTTAAAACTTAGAAGGTTTTTTTGACTTGTGAGCTCTTAACAGTAGTTCTTCAAGTACAAGGACGACTTAAGGTTAACTGCTTCCTTAATGTGCAATAGTAAAATAGATTTACATAAATAAAGTACTTTGATTTTAAGTAGCACTCTTTCTCCTAAAATAGTTCTCCAGCAGAGGAGACGTGACCTTGTTCAAGCACCCTTTGAACTAAGAACATAGGAAATCTTTCAGATACAAGTTTCCTAGATTCAGCTGACTAAAGGAACTTTCTCCCTACAGCAGGGAGGAAGATCAAACACACCTGTTACAGGGTTTTGCTCAATAATTAATAAGTTTGGTGAGCAGGCTCAGAAAGCTTGGCTGGAACTAGATTGTGCTGTTACAGCCCACCCTGCAGAAGGGCCAGCATAAACCCCAGACAGGCTTTTATATATACCACACTCAGTTTGACACATACCAGGCTCTTAGAATATACTAGTCAGGCTTCTTCTCTTTGACTGCTTTCCTACTGCCTTCTCAGGCAACAAAATGTCACAGCATGAAATGCCTTCTTTTCCAACTCCTATCCTGGCTGATTACATGTGAGTTCTCATTTGAGACTTTGTTTAGATTCCACTAGAAATCCAAAACAAAGGTACACAGAGCCTGTTCTGTGTGGCACCCTGGCATAGCCATTGCAGGGCCTCTGAGTACAGGTGGTCACCCTCTGTCAACATTCTTAAAAGAAAAAAGGAAAAAAGCCACCACAGACTTGCAGCAAGCAGGACTGCCCATCTTAGACAAAATCCATGAGAAGACCCTGATCTAGAAAATTCCATCCTTGCAAGTGTTTCTTACTCACCTAAATAGCCCCATTGAACTCAGTGAGAGCGAAGTGATACATCAGGCAAGTGTCTGCAGTCTGTCAGGGTGCCACGGATTAAGTGTTAGGATACACGTGTCCCCAATAACTCGAATATTCCCAGCATTAAAAGCACAGTTTTAAGAATGAGATGAGAAAATCTCACACAGTGGGCCCTGTTTGGTCACCAAATGCTTTAACTGGTACATACACTGTACAAAGGGTTGGAAGCCACCCAAGGACAGCAGCAGGCACCTCCTGGCCATCGTGTGGGGAGCAGCAGTCCCCACACTGTGGAGAGGACAGAAACCTGAGGAGAACACGCTTTCCTGAAGGAAAAAAAAATCATATCCCATAAAGCTTGGTGGTTCTTCCAACTGCACCTGATAGTATAGCGAGACATATTGAATCTCCCTACAAACCTGGATTTGCTATTATGGAGGCTGTAAGGGAAAGAATGTTGTTTTTGCATATTCAGCCTGATGGGAAGGGCAGGAGGGTTCACCAAAGCGATTAACGAGAACAATTCATTGAAAGAGCAAACCTGGGGTGAGAAGACAGGTAGCCCTTTTGTCCACTGTGATGACCAGTACTTAAAAATGGCTTTAGACGGATGCAGATACCGAGAGACTTGGGGAACCTGAATCTGGAACTTTCTCTGTCTTAGTACGCTTGCGTGATGAGCTCATGCATATTAACTTCTCCACCCTGGAGAAAGCCAATGGTCATCTCCATGAACAGGCGAGGTATGAACACATACCTGAAGGGGCGCGTCAGTAGGCGGTTCTGAAGTCTGTGCGCCCTGCGGTGCTCAGCCGGTGAGGAAACGGATATAAACCATCGCACGATGGCTGTCAGGCGCCTCCACCGGTCTTGCAGGGACCTAATTAGAAGAGTGCTTCACACCGCACCCTGTCTAGCCGTTGGTAATTGGTAACTGAGCGCTTCTCAGAGGCTAAAATTTAAGCAGAAAAAAAAAAAAAATCAGGTTATTATTCTGATATTACAGTCTTCCTCACACATGCTCTCCGCTGCTCTCAGACAGAAGGCACCTTTAATACTGAGCCACTGGGATCACCAGTACCTCAGTCTGGCCACCCCGTCCCTCAGGATCTGCCCACTTCAGCCCCGAGGTGACACCAGCCACCATCTTGTGTGCCCACTGCCACGCCGAGGGACGAACATGGAACCCCCCTTCACAGGGGCGCTGGGTGTTGTCGGCAGCTCGGGGTGCCCTTAGGAACCTGGGGAGGACCGGCTGTACCCACACCAGGCCCCGGGTCTCCAGAGCCCCGGAGACAGGCAGCCCAGGCACGCCACCCACTGCATCCCCATGCCACCGGGTGCAGGTCCCCTCACCCAGCCCAGCCGCTGCCAGTTCACACATAAAACATGAAATATTGAAGTTGTGTCTGGTTTGGAAGTGGTGGAGAGTTTGCCTGTAGCACCATTTCAAATCATCTGGGGAAAAAAAAAATCCCAAATTTGTGTAGAAATGAATATAAAATGATGTCTCTAGTCCTTCTGGGCTTTCCCAGGGCCCTGCAGTAGCCTGGGTTCTGGTTAATGGATCAGTACCCGGTATGGTTAATACTGGCTGCTCCACAGGACAGGATGAGAACAGAGAACATACATGAACCTTTAATAAAAGACAGGGGAAGAATTATATTCAAGAAGATTAATCCACAGACAAAAGTCTAGCAAGTAACTACACAGTCTCATTTAAGCACTTAAATTCCTTTCTTGTTTCTTTGAGGATCACTCCCATCCAAAGCACACAAGCACATGTGAAATTCAAGTGCGTGCTGAACACCTTAAATTGGACCCTAAAGAACTTTACTGGAAACACCTGGCTGTAGGGAGCTCTCAGGTGAAAGTTTTCTCTGTGTTAGTGAGATTATGAAGTGGATGGCAGTCAGTCCTACCTCGACCCCAGGAAACTTCAGATAGTATGTTTCAGAGCACATCTCCAGGAGACCTAACTCCATTTACTTTTAATACCCTTGACTCTACTTCCAAATTCGATTTTTGTTTGATTCCACTATTAAAAAGTATGCGTTCCAGAAACTGCATTGGTTTTGGTTACACTATTTGCCTAAATCTAGAAGCACGGGAGTAGGAGAAATTTTGAGAGTCTTAAAAAAAAAAAATTAAAACCCACACTCACCATCCTCTAAAGGCTCAGACCTTTCAAACAACATTCTGAATAACAAAGCCTTGCCATCTCACTCCTGTAAAAGCCCTCCAAGCAGGATTAGGGAGGGGAGAGTCAATGGCTTTCCATGCCTGTCAAGTCAATGCTCCTCCTTGAGCTGATGCACACTGATGCTACACCCAGGAGAGACGCACTACTCTTCAATAGGTAGCAAACTGCATTCTCCATTAGGATGAATTTCCAGACTAAAGAATGTGTCTAATTTTAATTTGCCACAAATATATAATTGACTTCATATTGAAATTGCTGTCATTTAATGTTTATCACACTCATATCTGATGAGCAACCTGAGGAGTAGAAATTAGTCTTCTCAGGTTGGATTTATTTATATCTTTTCTGCTTACTACAAATGGAAGAGAAAAATCTGTGGCCCCTTCCCAGGATGCACATTGAGTCATCCTGTGATGACCGTTTCATGTGTGACATACCAGAAAATCACGTTTGTACAACACACTTATTGAATGCTAGCTGCAAAGATGATATATTATTGCTGCAGCTGATACTTTAAGAAGGAATACCAAGATGCAGAGTTTTTTGTTTCACCTCCAAATTCTTCCATTCTTTGGCTCTTCACTGCAGCTCACTACACTTACCTACTGCTCTTCAGCTTTCTATTCTGCACGCATTAACACCTAGTCATCAAAAGCCTGTACAGCATCAATCTGTGCTCCAGCATGGTCACACTCAAATATTGTACAATTCTTCCTACTGCTTCAAGAAAGATCAGATGTGTTTTGATACTTCAGTTCTCCTTGTATCAGCAAGGCTTTACTCTCCTTTCTTGAAAGCACTCAACACTAAAGATACTGCCTGGCTCACAGCCACATCATCTCATATTGCAATCCTGAAAGAGAACATATGCACACTAAGGATTATAGAAAGCAACAACAGAGAGAACAGTTGCTCCAGATCACAAGTGACACACAGGAGATGATCTTTCTTTTAGATCACAGTGGGTCAAGATGAAACACTAGCTTTCTTTCTCCTCTTTTAGAAGTCACATTTTAAGTCTTGTGTGCTGCCTGAGATTCATCCATAATTATATCCTACTAAAATTCCACTATACTCTCAAACAGACCTAGTTTTCTTTTCTGTTTTTGGCTTGTGTATTGTTGCTGTGCCTATGGAACAACTTTTCTGTTTTGAGACCAAAAGAACTGGCAGCAAGCAGAAGGCAGGACTTCTGAGAGATGTGGCTATAAATCCTTGCCTTACTGCATTGGAATTGTGAATATCAATTCTTTACAAAGGTCTAGGGAGTACCAGGTTATACATACTGCAGGAAACACAGACAGTTTGGGGAATGGCAATATGGCTCAGCACAAATTGTGAGGTGCTTGGTAGTACTTCCTGCTGGAGGGCATATGTCATCACCACATGGCAACTCATGAAAGTGTGAAATAGGATCGTTATGATCTCCTGGCCCCCCATTCTGAAATAATGGTAATGAAAACAATCTATTCCTCATTACTCTCAGGAACAGCAAGACTTGAAAAGAACAAGAATATGAAAACAAAAACAAATACTAGGGAAGAAAAGTGATTTTTCAAAGATAACGCCAAAACAGCCCACAAGCTCAAGCATTTAGCTTGTAAGTGCATCTTCATTTTTAGTAATAATCAGATCCCCAGTCAAAAGAACCAGTATTCAAGAGCAGCACCCATTTACAGCAACCACAGCACGCTGAAAAGTAGCACCTGAAGAGCTCGGGCTGACCAGTAGTTCAGTGCCGAGCAAAGGAAGCCTCTGAACACCATCTGCAACTAGCAAGCTTTCTGTTTGCAAAAGCCCAGGAGTTTTGCTAGTCTCTTCCTTCTTTCCAACTCAGCACCATACAGACACAGCAGACTCCTACAACAGGTCAAGTAAGAAATGCAAGACTGCTGTTAAGCTTTTGCACAAAGTGCTAAAGCTCATTCTTTTAGGGGAAAAGCAATTCACTATCTGTAAAAGAAAGCACCCAATACCAGTGAACTGTAGGAACAATGCTGTCCCCAAAAGTGACAAAATACCTGATGGCAGAAGTTACCTCATTGTGCAGAAGAAGGGCTTGTCTCCTCTGCAAACTCAGCTTGCACTGCAACACCTTCCAGGGTAAAGCCTTCCTCCAGGAGACCAGATAGAAAACCCCTCATCTCACAAGATCTAAATCTTTTGGCTGTAAGCTTTTGTTAGTTTATATCTTTAGGTTTCAGGAGGATTAAGCATGATCTTCTCATATGACAAGGAAACTTCTTAGCTCCTGCAGTGATGTTGGTCACAGCCCAAGCCCAAGCCCAAGCCCAAGCCCAAGCCCAAGCCCAAGCCCAAGCCCAAGCCCAAGCCCAAGCCCAAGCCCAAGCCCAAGCCCAAGCCCAAGCCCTACTTGCAGCTCCTGCATTACACCAACCCACCCAAATTCCCCTCTCACAAACCAACCCCAAACTCAGGCTTTATGTGTCTGTATGGTGATGAGCCCACAGACACAATTAATCTCACTAACGAGCCCTTGCTCTGGGCTGTACCCTGGCTGGGGAGCTGCTGAAACATGAACATCCAGTAAAGCTACTGCTGCTACAATACACTTAAGCAGTAAAGCTATGTACACCACATTATTTTAAAAGTGAGGAAGAGAGAAGGGTACAGATGTTCATCAATAATCAGGGAAACATTTCTGAAGCAGGGAAGCTGCTGCTGACCCACCCAGGAGGCATTTACTGGAGCATATGAATTTGGGCTTGCTTTTATTCTGCGGAGGGGAAAGAGCACATCCTGTAAGGGATCTTTCTGCTTTCAGGCGCTTACAGGACCCTAGTGATGCTGCAAAAGTACTGCAGAGCAGGCAGAGGCCCTCTCCCCCTTTGCAGGACTGACACCAGCCATTAGATAGACCTGCCAACACCACATGCACTGAACACATCATGTCAAGATTTCTCAGGAGGCTACGAGCACCCACACTCTTAAGTAGTAGCCTGTCGGGCACTTTACACATTATGAGCTGCTATAAATCTCTGTGGCTATTTATCTCTTGCTCTGGTTAAAACATTCTCACGACTCCAACAGGTTGGACTGTTCAGACACCTGGCTTTGGCTAATCCTACCCCCAACTCCAAATACTGCACCCCATCATTGTTATCAGCAGTTGCAGAACATGTTATTGTCATCAGCAGAGGGGATGCTCAGAGCCACCTGACAGCAGTGTATTGTAGAGACATCTGAGCTCCCTAAAACGAGTTCCCTTTAGTGCTAGTAGCTTTTTAAGCAGGGTGCTGTGAAGCTACCATCCCTCATTGATTTATTCAGGTTTTCCTGTGCCGAGCCCAACGCTGCAGCAGCTAATTCACAGCACAGATCACTGTGTCTTCTAGCTTTATGTTTAAAACACCTTCTTGAGATGCTGAGATCCCCTCCACCCAGTCTGGCAGGGAGGAGTGACTGGAATGTGAATGATTTCCTACTCTCCAAAGGAGTGCTTCAAGTGCCAACGGTGGAACTTGGAGGTGAAGGAGTGGAAAATATTTCAGGGAAAAAGGTGAGGATGGCCTTACTTATGTCCTAGCCTGGAAAAGCAAGGAAGAAATTTCCAAGCTCCAAACCACTTTAGGGATCTGGAAAATTCCTTCCTGCTCAAACCTAATTTTCCTTACTAATAGATATCCCCTGAGGAGGGTGAAGGATGAGGCAGCAGATTTCTACAGGGTGAGAAGCTTGTTTCTCGCAATGGCAAAGACATAGATGAAGGACCCTGCCAGGAATGCCAGGTGTGTCACATATCCACCTGAATTTCTCAGATTAGACAGCTAGTCTGCATAAATGTGAGTTTTCAAGAAAAAGCTTGGCTCGCTGCAGAACATTCTGGGTGCTCTGGCTGGAGCCAATTGCATATACAAGTTTCCTTTCCAGGAGAATGACCTGGAAATTTCAGATTTCTTTCCATTACAACATGAAATAAAAAACCCATAAAAATTCAGTAAACTAAAATTTCCAGAATTTTTTTGGCCAAATACAAGCCTGGTTTTATTAAATTAAAAATTCTTGTTCAGTTTTTTAGTTTTTATCATTATAGTATGAAATTTACCATGTAAGATATAATAAATGAAAAAATTATTTAAGAGCAAAAATTGACTCTATCAGTATGGGGTTTTATTTCCAATCTTTTAAAATGCCTTTTTATTGAAATCAACACTTCCCCATTAATTTAATCCATCACAATTTTTTTTTTAAGATTCTCATTCCCTGTGTTAACCAGAGTATTTAGCTTCTGTAGAAAAAAAATGTGATTACATGCCATAAAGTCACAGAGTATTTTCATCTGGAATATAAATGGACGTAACCTTTCCAAACAGAATATATTAACATATGGTGGAGAATCCATTGGTTATTCTGAGACCTCCTTCTTTCAGTCTTTAATCACTAGAGCTATCATTTTAGAATTGGTTTTACAAATGGCAAAAGGACCAATAGCTCTCTCGAGACTGTAGGGTTTTTTTCTCAATCCAGGCAAGGTTTTGCAAATGTGCTATATTCTAGTAATGATTTTTTAAGCAGAAATGTTGTTCCATTCCCCAAAATGATAAACATATCTGATTCTTCAGAATTCCATTAAGCTCCTTGCAAATGAAATAATCCTCATCTGAGAAGTACAAATATGCAGATGGATTCACCCTATTATCTCTTATTCTTTCAAACAGAAGGAAATTAGAAGAAACCAGAAACTGGCAAATATCCCCAGGCAAGATTTGCAAGACCCTGAAGAAATTGGAGCACATCTGTTGCTCTTCTCCTCTTGTGATATGGAGAACAAAACTGATACAACACACCTAAAAAGGGGTCATGTAAGGAGAAAGGAAAGGAAGTTGTCAAACGCTCAGGAGAGCTGTATCATGTTTTTTAAAAGACCAACTCTCTCTGCTCTATTTTAAATCAGTAATTATATCTCCTGCTCAGCACTGCAATGTTCACACCGAGATTTCATCTTCCACATTCCTGTCATTATTATGGGGAGAATGCACAACAGTCTGAACACCGAGGTCATGACCAGTGAATGCAGATCATTGGCCAGCCTTATCTATTGCTGTATCTCGAGCATATGAAAAAGAACTCGGTTGTGTAAGAGTGCATCCATGTCTGCAGTCAGGACATACTGAATGTTCTGCTTTCAGAGTTGCAAATCACCCCATATGTAATCAATGCAACTTGTCTGCCCCAGTTTATCTTGCATGATATAATAAGTATTAACTACCGTTGGTTATTTTTATGAACTTCCATTCTTTAACTTGATTTGACACTGTACTAGCTCTCTGCTTCCCTCCCACCAAGAGCACACGCCACGGAGGAAGTTTGATTTGGAACAGAAATCTATGTGTTTATATAGATCAAGGCAGAGGTATTATTTCCTATATAAAAATTAATGAATGCTATAATCACAGACAGCATTCACTACCAGAAAGAACACAGGCTCATTGACCTAGCAATAAGCTCAGGCAGAGCTTTATGGATGGAGTTTTTCGCTAATTAGTTTGATGGAGAAAAGAAATGTTTCACAGCACAATGAGGAATAAAAGCTAAATATATTTGTACCCGCATCTTTTATCTTCTCTGCCACTTCATTTCTGTATCTATTCAGCTGTTATTTAAGTGACTGAAGAGTATAAGAAAGAGGAAGCCTTCTAGCTGTGTAGACCATCTTTTCTTTATTGAATAGCTTTTTCAGTATTTTGCAGTTTTTGCTGTAGATCTGTCTACATAGCTAAAGTGCAACAGAAACATACCTGAAGAGTGGAGTTATATTTACACACAAGTCTATATCTGAGCCTGGACCTACACAACATTTTGCTGGGGCATAGCCTCAGTCTTCTGAAGAGATCATGCTTGCAGCCTGGTAATAGGTGTTTGACTCCCCAGTGCCCTTCTGTCAATGGGTGCAGGAAAAGCAACAGCTCATTTATGAAATGTCATCTATTCTATATACTTAAAACACAGTAGGGAGACCTGGTACCTCGTTTCAAGGACCAGAAGCAAAGATTTTAATTTTATAATTAGTGTCATATTCTTATTGTAGCTCCTACTGCATGATTTTCAAAGCCTAGTTTCCCCCCACTCCTGCTTTGAGAAGTGGCTCTGGCAGGATTAGGAGGCAGACGACCTGACTTGCTGTCAAAGTGTCTTTGAGTGATGCTGGAACATCCTACCTCAGCATCCCAATCTCTTAAAGGGCTTTTATGATGACTTCCACCTTGCTTTGTGAGCTGTCAGTCAGGAAAGTTGAAACAGCCAGCTCTCCTACTGTGACACATGGCAAAACTTCCCTGATGTGAGCAAACAGGATAAAGTATCATAAGAAGTCAGCGTAAAGAGCACTGTAAGACCACAGTTCTGGGCTCATAGGACCAAAGCGTCAAGACATTTATGTACGTATCTGAAAATGCAAATAGGTGTTTATTAGATATTTTAGTAAAAATTACAGAATTACATACTTTAAAACCCTGTGAAATAATGGCCTTGCTTGCCTAAATCCTTTAAGAAATTCCATCTCTTAAACGCTGAAATATCTCTAAACATTGGCCTTCAGTGCTCCGGGAAGCTGAGTTACAGAGAAAGATAGCAGCCTGCTCATATTTTAAGGAAGATTAGGAAAATGTCAGTGTGGGACAGCAGAGCATCCAGCTGAAGTGATGATCACAACTGAGCTAACCTTGAGGCCCATTACTTTCTTATAATGAGAAGAAAAAGTGAGCAAATAAGGATAAGCTAGGTGTCTAATTCAGCTACCAGTAAGGACAAATGCCTGCATTCAAGATTAAGTAATTAAATTTATTGAATATTCATGTTTAATAAAGTACAGGATAAATTTCTTGTGTTTTTATTTAGGATTTTGTGATGTACATGCAAATCAGATTCAGTACTGATGACATTAATCACCCCATCTTCCGCCAAGACCTATGGGTATCCGTTGTTGTTTCACATAGTTATTAGCAGTGGTATGTCTCCGTTTCTTGCTGTTTCTCCCTTCTTCAGTGCTGCAGTTCTGTGGAAAGGTGTATAAGAGATTTGTTTTGTCTTTTCCACAATACCCAAACGGGTCCATACACATGGGTCGCAGCCCAGGATCTGAATTTCCATTAACTGTAGAGCTGGAAGTTACACACAGACAAACGAAAGTTAATTCCCAAAGCACCAACATCTCTTTTTGGTCATCTTCTAGCCTGGACCTTACAAGAAATAAAAAGCATTGAAAGCAAAATTGTCACTTTACAAAGTCCATCAATACCATCACAATTGAAATTCATGGTCTTATTTCCTGTCCTTCAGCCAGTGCTCACTGCTCAGAACTGCCACAGCATCACTTACTCCATTCTCACACCTGGGCCACAGAGTGGCAATAAAAAATCTACTGAGAAGTAAAGATGTGAAAACAATCACAGGTAAGATTTGTACAACTATAAACATGAAAAACGACATGTTAATACATTTTATAAAAATTTATTTGCTTTATGAAGTTCTGACTTTATTGTGTATCACCAATTCCACATCTGCTCACCGTGACTTGAGATGTCACTGCTGGACTGAGCTTTGTATGAGCACACATAGCCACATGAATCCTTTTTAGTACAAGCTCACAATCCTTACAGAGCTTGTTCCAGAGCTGACGCTTACTAGTTAAAGTTGGTCTCCTTCCCTTACACCAGAAAGAATGACAAGAGTCCCTTGTACTTCGCAATTGCACCAAACCTCCCCAAGGATAATAGAACATACAGCTGGAGTGCAGAACAGAAGGGAAACACCATTTCTGATTTTAAATGCATAAGCACATTTGCATCCAATTTCCATGATTATTAAAACAAAATAATTTTTCTCTCTGCATATAAAGGGCCTCGCTCCTCTAGTGACAGAGAGGGCTGTTTCAGATGGGTTGGGAATTGCAGGTGCTGGTTAAACTGTGTCAGGCCTGTCTGCATAGCAGAAAACAAACATCCCAGTCCCCAAGCCTGCACCTGTGCACTGAATGAACTCTTGAGTTCATGTGCTAAGAGAAATCACCCATGTCCGTCACACATCACATCTATTGAGGAAAGGGGAGAGGAGAGCCTGGGCAGCATCCCATCCCCTCCTTCTGGAAGGAGCAAGCCCTGGGTACAGAATGGAGCACATGAACTGCTTCCTAATGACTGCTGTAGAAAACAATCGAATGCAGCAAGCACTAGAGACCATAGAAACAAAATAGTTCTTTTTCATGTGTTTTACTTAAGCCCCTGTTAGTTTCCTTTGTGCCTGAGAGTAGCAAGGCTTGGAGTGGTAATTTGTTGTTGCCTTACCACAACCCTATGCTTTTTTAATAATAATAATAATAATTATTATTATTATTATTATTTTATTTTATTTTATTTTTAAAAAGCAGCTAGATTCAGTGTGATGAGACACATGTGAAGAAACTAGAGTCTTCGTGATAGGGATTTAATTATTCTAGTATTGCCAAAAATGAGACTTAAAGGAGGAATCAACTGCTGACTTCCACAGGCAGTGACAAACAGGTTTATCTTTCACTGTTTGAGCTCTCAGATATGATAAATTCATTAATGGTCTAGTGCTTTATGATAATATATCATTGGGCTTAAAGTAATCACGGTCTTAGGCTATGAAGCTAACAAATAAGACTTCAGACAGCATCATGTTGCTAAGCTCAAATATTCCCAGAAAAACGGTGGGAGAGAAGGATGGAGAACAAGGAAAAAGTGATATTTAGAGCAAACAGAGTAAATAATGCAGTCATGTTGATCCCAGTAATATCAAACAGTTAAAAGTGATAATAGAAGTTACTGGAGTAAAGCAACAACATATCAAATATAGACAGAAAGCAATTACAAAAGGTATAATAGAAAATTGAAAGGACAAGCTAGCTCATGTAAAAAGCTCAGAAAAGCCCTGTAAAACATTCAAGGGGAAGAAGTTGCACTTGCTAATAATAATCCATGAAGACTCGGGGAATGCTAATTAGCATAGAGCTGCTTTTCATTTGTACAAGGATGCATGGGCCTGTTCCAGGTTTAAATAAATGACTGAATGGCAGAGACTAAACTCATCAGTGTTCTTTTAAAAGTTTAAAAAAAAATTACAGAGCTCTGGCATCAGTCAATAATGCACCAGAAATAGATTTACTGGATTTTCAGCGACTCTCAGAGATTTTTTAAAGCCACCGATCTATCAGCAAGAAAAACATGACTTAACCACACATAGCATGAACCCACCACTGGGTGTGATTCGAGCCAGAGCTCTTGTGCTTAGCTCAGGAAATTTGCTACCTTTCAGGCCTTTTCTACACCACTCATTTTTTTGCATCTACCTTTGAAGATAATTTAAATCGGCCTTCTTGCAATCTGGAAAACATAGAGACACAGATACTGCATAAAGCAGGGAATACTGAATAGGAGGAAAATTAGACCCCAGTCATGGCAGGGTTCAATTCCACGTTCAGCCTCAGCTTTTCTGGACAAGTCGGTTACTTAGATGTCCAGTACGGTTTTTAAAGCCATCTTACCTTCAAAAGCCTCAGTGCTTAGTCCATGTTTCCTCAGCACGGGGCTGAGAAGGGTACTCACTGCTTATTAAAGCTGCTAATTCTACAGTTGCGCTTTCAATATCTGAAGAACAAAATCCACACAAGGAAGAACAGCAGCAGGAGTCAAGTTGTGGTCTCAGATGGGTGATGCTGAAGGCCCACAGCGCTGCCTTCTTATTTTCACAGTACGGACATATTTGGTGATAGAAAGCAAAATGTCTAAGGATAACACCATAACATCGAACAGCCGTTATCAGAGGATGGCATGTTTGCTGTTGGCCTTTAATGAATTAGTTTTCTTTCTTTCTTTGGTGAGTTAGAGAAGTTGGCAAGGATCGTAGCTATTCTGCTGAGTAACCTGGTGGGGAGAGTCAGTATATCAGCACATAAAGCGGTAGCATTCACTTTAGAGATTTCCTCCTGAAATCCTATCCTGTGTAGGAAGGGAAACAGCTGGCTGGCATGTTGGGCATTTCACCCCCTGTTCAGCCCCGAAGAGATCTACAGACCCAATCTCACACTACATTAGCATTTTTCCCCTACATGTTCTTAATTAAGAAAAACAAATGAATGCTTAGCCCCAAGAATCTGATTCATGCCACCGTGTATCTTACACTAAATAGTACAACTCAGCAAGTACTTAAATTTAGGTTTTAAAAATAAACACAACAAAGACTATTAACTACAAAGAAACCTGTGTTTCTCCACCCCTGCTGAGAATGCTCATTTCTCTGTTTTAAGTATTTGTTTTCTTGCTTTTATGCACATTTGTTTCTTAAACTGCTGTATCTTTATTTAACATCATTGTTGCTTATGCATCAGAAACACTTGTCCTCGGATTCCAACAGCCATCCAATAAAGATGATGCTTTAGAAACTAAGCTGAACCATCTATAAAGAAATTGTAAAATTGAGTATTAATGACCCATTCCATTCTTAAACAATAGAATTATGTGCATCACTGATGAGCCAACCAAATATATGTAATATTCATTGTTGCTTTTGATAGAAAAATCCTGTAACATGCAATGTCATCTTTATCTGGAGGGCCTTACTCTCATTTCCAACAGAATTTAGCCATTTGCCCATATTTAGCTCACCAAGCAAATGAATTAATCATTCTTTCACTACTGTGCTTGCAAAAAAGAACAGTCTTGAAAGTTTTCTGGTAGGAGTCAACATCTAAATGTTAGTCCCATTCTGATTTTATTCTCTGTATTAACATAAATTAATTAAAGATGCAACAAGCAGCTTTAACTGACATTTTCAATAGGAAATACTGAAAAGGCCAGTCCAACTGGTACTGAAGTCTTGGTTTTAAGAGCACAAAATCAATTGAGAACCTTAGATATGCAGAACAAACGATACCTAAATATTCAACTAGGAAGAGTACAAAAGGAAATCCCAAACCAAATCCACCATTTCTGCACTGAAGAGCACTGCAAGGCAGTCATGCTGCACAAAGGAAATCCTCTGAGCTACCTGCTCTATCAACCCAAGTTGGAGCAGTCACCGCCCCAGGTCTGTGGAGACTTTGGGGCTACCAGGTACCGCCCCGTAGCCGGGCTGGGCAGCAGGAGGCAGGAGTTTGCCCAGGCAGACCACCACATTCATACAAATATTCCCTCCCGCTGCCCTGGTCAGACCGATCGTGGCTAGGGTGCACAGACCTCAGTCTGTCCTCACTTACTGCATATGGCTCTGGGGATTTGCTGATTTTTGTGCTTGGGTCTGTGTATTTGATTATTGGTTTCTAAATATAATTGGAGATACTGATTTCTGGCAGTTAGTTCTGCTTTAGAAAATTATCTCATGCATTGGTTTTCCCTGTGTTCTCAAAGAGCGCCATGACTTCTCTGCCAAGTGAGAAACTGCAAGCTATAGTTCTTTTTAGGAATAAACATTTCAAAAGCAGAATAAACCTCAAAACAGGGGCTGGAAGCAAATAGGCCACCAGTGTGCTGCAGAAGGCAAAGAAAAGAAAATTTTGAGAATAGACATAGGGCAAATCCTAGTTTTAGAAGTAAGCATTAAATTAGAAAGCATTAACATTTTTTTTTCTTTTTATTAATGGCATTTCCAATGTTTAAGGTCAATTCATCAGCAAGTCCCACAGTTCAGAGGTCAGAACATCTGGTAGTCCCTCAAGGCACATGGACATGTGCATTTCTTCCTCATACATTCTCCCAGAGCAGCAATACCTTTCTTGATATTCACCAGCTTAAAATAAAGTTGTATTGAAAATGTACAATTTACTATAAGTTTTACAACACTTTTTACCCCATGTATTTCATCACAGCAATATAAAATGCATGGTCATTAAATAGAGAGCATGGTAGTTTATTAGAGTTTCATCTCAAACTCTAGACATACGTGATTTTTCAACATTCTTTATTTTTCTTATGATCTTGATAAATTTCCCTCAGAGATTAGAATGATCACCAAATGAAATTTTAATTATTCAGGCCCAAACTAATGCAAAATACCAACAAAAATAGCATAAAACCTTTAGCAAGTTTCTAAGAATGGTAGGGTTTGTAAGCTTATATATTTAAATGTAAAGGGTCTTTATTTCAAGTACTGTAAAAGAGAAACATTGCCACTTACTGGCAGTACCAATGTCTCTGCGATATTTGTAGGCATTTATGTGCATCTTTCAAAAGCTCTATTAACCTTTATGCTATTTGTCAATAAAAAGCCCCATTAACATTTAAACTGTGTATGTCCAACTGTCTACTTCAAACAAGAATCAAAAGATGGCCTGTAAAAACCAGTTATTTATTATATACTACATTATTGGGACTGTACATGTTGGAGATTTCAAAAAGCTCACATTTCTTAAAGTAAAAAAAAAAAAAAGGTTACTATAAGTAAAACCAAAATTTCAAACATCAATTGGCAAAAACGCTGCACGTGGCCTGAGCAGGAGATGTGACAGCCACATGGGTGAATGGGTGTCACTGACAACACAGCGCAGCTCTGGAAAGAGTAGTACAACCAGCTGGAGCCACTTAGGGAATACTGGAGGACTAAAGGGATCACACTGTACATGAAACTTAAATTTAAACACTGCTTTTGTAGTAGGATCATCAGAACTTACTTGACTTTACCAACTAGCCTTAAATGACATTAACAATTTGTCTTCATTGGGCAAAAACCTGATTTTAATCAAAGATGACATAATCATTGGATAAGAACTGAAGTCACAGCTGTGCAGATGACCGACTATTCAATCAAGCTGTTGAACTGGAAGTGCCAAAGACATAATTTATCAGTTCATATATGTCCCCCAAAACTTTGTTTGACCACTGATTTAGTAAAATCCTTATGTGTTGCTTTTGTAAAGTGGGTATTTCAAAAGGTAAGGAAAAATGACTCCAAAATCTAGGGACTGAAAGTGAAGTCAAGCAGTCAATTACCACTGCTTTTACAAATCATTAATGAAAACAGCATGACATCTTCCACTGAAGAGAAAAAAAAAATAATCATTAATTGTCTTCAAGTATGGGAGATGCACTCACAGTGACAACAGAGGCATTCATTTCATCACTTTACAACAAAGAAATCTATAGACTCCATAGAAAATTTACAACCAAAATGGAGTTAGTGACAAACAGTGCTCATATAGCAACAACAAAAATGTAGAGTCTGCAAATTCAACAAAAATGTATTTTAGTGGCTTTGCTTCCTCCGGCTCCAGTTTGACAGAGCACCACTTCACGCAATCATCCTTTCATCTCACGTCCGTCTTGTCTTCTGTTTTTTTGTTTGTCTCTTTGCATCCTCTGAGCCACCTGTATCGGAACCTGTCTGTCCAAGAGCACGTACTCCCTGCAGTCGAGTTGTCAGCTGTAGCAATAAGGGAATAAGCTGGGCAAAAATAAAGGGGAAGCAGCTTGTGGTTACAATGGCATGTAAGGTCTGAATGGTAACGTTCCTTAGACCCAACCATCCCCAAACAAACAGAATCTATTGTGTAAATGGCACATCTACAAAGGTACCAGAAAATGGCAGCAAATCTTGGGAAGGAATCAAACCAAACTTCAAACCAAAATGACTGTCAGTAACTTTTTCTCCTACAGTCATCTAGTCAAGAACAGCCATTTGAGTTCTCAGTCTAGAAAATGACCACTATTTTGGAGGCACTTTCAGTGACACTGTAGAATCCCGTGTTGTGTGCAGTCTTAACCATGTTTGAGAGGAAATTAAAACTGCACAGACAAATTTATTTTCCTCTTACCAGCAAAACAGAAATCCTGTCATATCAGAGAAGACTAGAAGAGCATGGCTTGTTAATGGGGTTATACAGTCAGTAGTTATATTCCTCTTGAGAGCTTTTCACTAGGGAGGGTGTAAAGCTAAAGAGACCAGACTCAATGACTTGCAAGATTTTTTGCAGTCTGATTGTTCCTGAAGCCAAAAAAAATCATTATTTTCATTCCTATTAACAATGAGTCTGGTTATCTGAATTTGAATGATGCTGTATTGGTTGTTTTCCCAGAGCCATCAAATGAGAAGACAAAATTCAGAAGCAGCACAGGAACTCACCTTCACAGTAATTTTTTTAAAGGAAGGTAATTGTCAAAAAACTTGGCTACGTTGTGGCTTTTCTTAAAATGTGTCACATAAGGTGACTGCTGACTGCATCTGTCTGGATAACCACCTCAACAAACCTTCACTTAATGCAGTACAAAGTATTCATTGATAGGACAATAATATCTGGATAAGACAAAAAACCCCCGTGACCTACCTTATCGTGGTTGTAACCAGCCAACAACAGAAGCAGCGTCAGTGGTAACGCAATGTAAGATCCTTGAGCAATATCTTGTTCAGGCAGCTTTCTCTGAAAACATTGGGGACCATGGAATTATTTTTTTTTGACATTTTGACTACGAAATCCCTCAGCTTTACGCAATGTCAGCAATAGGATCATGTGGCACATCTAGCCCTTCCCACCTCAATTCCTTCTAAGTGCTGCTCCCTTGATCTGATTCATCATCTGTTATCTTCTTCCTGGGGTCTGCTGGTTTTTAAATCTAATTCACTGATGGTCAGTCTCCACTTTACAGTAACCTGGTGCTTTGATTCATCTGTTACATGCTGTCTAAACCTCTATGAGCTCAATGATAATACTACAGCAACCATACTAGCACAAAATCTTTCAGGGACCTCTGCATCCTTCATTTATAACTGCCATTTCACGTTTCCCTCATGTTTCGCTGGCATCTGAACATGCAGTGATGCAGAACAGAAACAGATCATTTAAGTATTACAGAACAAACACTTCACTAAATTGACTGCACTGTTCAGAAGTGCAAAAATACACTTCACTCTCTCAAGGGAGTTTCCCCCTGATGCTAGTTTGGAACTCCTCTGCTTTACCCTCTTACCTCAGCTCCAATAACCAAGCTCTCTTTTGGGCCTGGTGATACTTCCTTCATATACACAGAAGTTTTTTAAGGAATTCTGACAACAATCATCTCTATCTCCTTCAAACCCCAGTTACTGCAACTTTCAGTTAGTGCCATGGCTCCAACGCCTTCCTGAACTCCTTACCTGCCTCCCATAACATACCAGGTTATCACATCCCTGCCTGATGCCTTAAATGTGGCCAAATCCAAATTCACTGTCACTTTAATGCCTCTCATAAAGCTCTATTTACATTAATAGAAAATTTGGCCAAGATCACAAAATACATGCAGGCAATACTACCAGACATCACTCTCAAGGTGAACACTTGAGCATTTAAATATTTTGTACTTACAGTGGGACTGAAGATCAGTGTAATATGCTTATGATATCCAATAGCAGTGAATGAAACTTGAGGCAGGGTGTAGTCATACTGTGATTTGGACAACGTAGAATCCAGGAGCACCACGTAATTCTGTGGATGAAAAATACACTCAGTCTACAGCATCAGTAGCAATCTGAGACAGAATCAGATTTAAAGGCAAAAGTCAGTTTAAGAAGCTTCAAATCTAAGACACTGTTCACGCCAGCATGATACAGTACTGCAGGCACAACAGAAATAACACTTCAGTGTCCTTAGCGAAAAAAAAATAACGTGACCCAAGATAATTATTCAGCAATATTCTTACCTCTCCATCTCGGAGCAGCGGTGGGAAATGGAAAAATAGGGATAGGCCTAAATTGACTGTATGAATTGGGTTGTCAAGATTTTCACTTTTATAGAGCTTCACCTGTGAGGGAAAGAAGAAAGCACAAACCAGGTATTTCTGAGCCTGCACCACAATAGGTAATTTCAGACATCCTGCATCTTAAGGGATAAAAACACTTCAAAATTCATCGTGTGTTTTATAAACAGAAAGTTGTCAAGTAAGAACACCTGGAATTGTTCTAATCCGCAATGTGAAAAGTCACAGAAACAGTCTTTTTACAGAACTTGAAATTAGGAACAACTGATGTCTGACATTTTCACATATCTAGTGTATTAAAAGTAGTCTGTGCTGTGCATCAACCAGAACTGAGTAATTCTTTTAAATAATCCCAGCAGTTTCACAGTAATTTCCAGTTGAGGGTTATTTCTATTTCTCCGATAGGCTCATTTTGCTTGATTTCAATTCCTGTACACTTATTTAACAAGCTAGACAACCTCAAGCTATGGAATCGGCCTGAAGTCCTTAGCAAATACACTTTGCTCAGAAACCAGCATAACTAAAAGGGCTGTATCATAGTCAAATAAGGCTGGGAGGGGCAGAGGCACCTCCTTACATGAGACTGCCTGTACGCACGACTGTTTATCAGTCCCTGCACCTCCTCCAGAGGACACAGTAAGCAGTGATAATTTTTGTGGACCACCCTGAAGCAACCTTCTAGCATCTATTCCATTGTTTGTAAACCTCCAGATCAGATATTTGCCAAGACTTGCAGACACAGCCCAGCTAAATTCTCATTGATTCTGCCCTGCAGCCAGAAGGGACAAGACTGAGGTCACAAAGCTGCTTACTTGTGTCTGTATCAAAGCACATCTTTCAAAGACAAAAAGTTCTGCCTTGGAAGCAAAGGTGATGATATGCACCCATCAACAGCTACGTGCATTACATGCAATGCAAGACCCAGCCTAATATGAAACAGGTACAGGCTTTGATCACCTCCATATAATCAAAATTTGACATCAATTCCTATTTGCTTAGGCTGAACTGCAAGGATCTAAATTTCTCCAGAAAGATGGAAAGCTTGCTCAGGTGCTCTTCAGTAAGGTGATACATTTCCCCTTCACACCTGCTCTGAGCATTGGATCCTTTGGATGTCTCCCAGAAAAACCAACAGCTTAGCAATAAGATCTTGGCAGGGCGAGACGCATAACAGACTAGTCTGAAAGAAATCCAGGCACTGCATTTATATATGTAGGTCACATTTCAAGAAGCTTTTAAACCTGAGAAATGGTACTATAACTCCTACCACACTAACACCTCTTGCAGATACTTTCACCATTTGCAGGCTAAGCCAAAAGGATCACAGGTATTTAGCAAGTTCTCAAATCACAAGGCAGCCTTATGAATTTTGAAAATTTCAGCTTTACTATGTGTCTCATACTCTTTCTCTAACTGTACTTTCAAATTCATGTGCCCTATGGTATTGTTGCATTCACATGGTATCTTCATCCTAGCAGACATGTATTTTAGGAATTAATGCAGTTATCTGATACAGAGGACTCATTTCACCTATAGTGTCTTGTCCTCCCTACAGACAGGGCATCCCTCATCAGGGAAGCAGACCCAGAAACGTAAAGGCCAACCAGAGAAAGTATTTTAAACATACTCCCGTGAAAAATGGAAATAGTAAAGCAAAGCAGTCAGGAACACTGGAATCTTAATTCCATCCGGAATTCAAATTCACCTTCACTAAAGCATTAGTCATAATTTGAATTAAATGTGTGTTCTGGCTATGGAACAATTTCCAGTGACCCTGCAAAAAAAGCACTGTGAAACCAATGGCAAATACACTTGACAAAGATGAAAGGCTTGAACTTACACATAATGTGGAGAGATATTCAGAAGATGTAATTACATTTCCACTTAAATCAAATTGATTAATTTGCCGGAATGCTATAATATTAACGTCATCAATGTCACTGTTCCCAACCTGCAACGTAAAACACAGTCGTGTTTTTACTAACAGAGGAACAGTTAACAGAAAACAGCACAACGTAAATATTGCTCAAAATTTTAAACAAAACCTGAATTTTGTTCTATTCTAATCACATGGAAGCTTGAAGGCTTTCCGATTGCAAGTACTTTTCCTCCAGAATGCACAGGTTGCAATTACAGATTTGTGCATTAACAGCACAAAGCTAATGGTATAATGTTAAACTAAAGATGGAAGAAGTATCAAAAGCACGCAGTATTTTGGAAGAGGCTGAGTTACATACACAGACTGCCTGATACCTGAACACTGGTCTCAGTATTTTGCATCTGTGCTGAGAGATGCATATTCCTATGCCAGCAGGTTTATACATAATCATATCATAATATAACCTACTTCAAAAATACATAACTTTATATTCTTCAAAATTTTTAAAATAGCAAACATTTGTGTTTATAAATCTGATCTCTGAACAGAGTAAGGAAAGATATTTACTCAAATAATAACTACAGTAGCAGACAGGTTACAGTTAGGGCAGGTGCCATATCAACAGTTTGGTGCCACTGAGTCTGTACTTTTTTCCTGCAGGTGTCTTTCAAATGTTTCTCACTCCTGGAGAAAGTGGCAGGCTGGCCAGGATATTATTAGTAAAAGCTACTGCACACAGCTGTCGTTTGCAGCACATAACCTTCATATGATTTTCTGGAATTTGGGTTGCCATCCTCTTCCTGTTCCCAACCAGCAAGCACTCTTAGCAAGATGATGCTAAGGACTTGAAAGATTTCTGCCCTTCTGTTTTGCTGCAAAGGAGAACACCCTGGTCAGGCGGGTGTCTGAGCTCAAATAATGACCATCTCCCACTGAAAGTTCTGGACAACTAACAAACACTAATTAACCTTTGCTGAATGTCAAGAGATAAATCTGAATCTGTAAGGATGGAGGAATATTTAACAAGATTTCATCAGTTTTCAATTCAAAGTTATTGTTACATTTTATAAAGATTTGCTAGTTTGAATGACAATGTCACCTACATTGAGACTGCAGGATTTGGACCAAATACAGCATAACAAAATCTATCGGTCAATAACTAAATATAAAGACAGGATAATATGACAATCTCTGACATCCTCAAGTTGCTACTGCTTTGTTCCACATGATAAAGAAATGTTGAAAGGTATTCTATACATTTATGCTCTCCTTTCTTGATGTATAGCTTTTGTGACTGTGAAAGAATCCTTTTCACTTGTTTACTGTTTGGGCTTTATCTTACTTCAATTTTAAGCTATGGTGCTGACACATAATATGGGGCTTGTATTTGGGGAGCTAACTTGGTGAAAGCCACTTGTCTAAACAGAATGTATTGAACTACATTGCTGCTGATAGAACAGACATAATGCCTAGACAGATGCATTTCATGTTTAAGTGATACTACAAAAAAAAAAAAAAAGAAAAAAATTACCTCAATTGCCCGATGCTGTGGTAAAGCTCTTTCAATATGATCATTGCCTTCAGCTTTGAGTTGGACATGATACACACAACCAGGCTAAAAGCAACATTCAGATGATAAATCCCAACACTGAATAATACATACTTTAATTTTAGAAAACAGTAAGAGAATTTTTTAACATTCCATTTAAGATACACCACCCAAATCAATCTATCTCTATTCAGTTAAAGTTTTCCTTATCCCAAATAGAAAATTTAACTCAATAACACTATTAGGGCTGTCTACTGCCAGCAAATACAAAAGAGCTATCACAGAACTTTCACTAGTTTATTACATTATAGTATTAAAAGAAGTCATCTGCTGTGTTTTAGCTACAAAGAAAATACATTAAACAGGATTAAAACCTGATTAAATAACTGCATTCTACTTCAGCAGATTGCTTACCCCATACATAGTGGTCCCATATATTCAACTCCCATGGTTCCTGCAGAACAGCTCATTTCACATACATGCTGTACAACCAACATCATACATGCACCCAAATTCCTGCTAAAAATATGCTGTCACAGCATTTTCACAAGAGAAAATAAATGCTTCCCCAGATTTTTTTCCCTAAGAAAGTTCCCTGCTGTGACACCTGAACACTGCTAAACATCTGTTGGACACATTCGGAGCACTGACCAGGGGCTCGTGTCACGTCACACGAACTGTTCCGTGTTTGTGGAAGCCCATCTCAGCATGCTGGCATCAATTTCCACAGACTTAGATTAAAAGATTTTTCCCCCCTTTACTACAATGAATGTTCACTACATGACAGTGTTTCCTAACACAGAGAGACTTAATGGAATCTGAGCTAGGAATGTGATGGGAAAATAGAAATTGGTAGCTAATTAATAAGCCACGTTTTATTGCCCCATTATCATGCTAACATAAAAGACAGAGAGCATTCTAATCCTTACCAGAAGGCCACGTAGCCTGAATTTGCCCTCTTCATCAGTTATCGTGTCTTCTCCATAGATGCTACAATCCTTCTGCCCCACAGCTTCTACTGAGACTCCTTGCTCAGGCTCTCCATTTAAAGAAGAAACTGTGCCATAACAGCTAGAGGTATAAAGAGAACCAATTGCTACAGATGTGCAGATGCTCTTTCAATACATATATTAAAGACATTTTATTGTTATAACTGATGGAAAAAGGATTTAATGTATTTAGCATAACATGGAGAAGGGGAATTTATAATACACTTGTAAAACTGTTTAAAGCATTAAAATTAGCTGCAGTTCACAACTTCAGGAATCCAGTTCTCTGACCTCCGTGAACAGTAACACCTACCCCTAAGGGCAAGGAAAGAAAGCATTTTCAAGTCAGGTACCGTCCCCAGAATAGTCCTATCCTCTACCACTGGACACAGCACAAGCCAATTCCAGTGCCACTGACACAATGCTTTCACAGCAGTGTTTCTCCTTACAGTCCTGCCATCTGGGCTTAGCTATATAACCACATGCATGACAGAAGGCTAAAAACAGTACTTATACACAGCAGAATAAAGTTAAACTGTGCCCTCAAAAGTACCCTCTAAACCTTCAGAATGGAGGGGTATCAGGAGAAAACATGCATTTTGCTTACTGCAACCTGATACAGAACATAGCATTTTGCATGGCATTTCAGCTCTACTGACCTGTAAGCTGTTCTGTAACCAGTTATCCGAATTTTAAGATTTTGTCCTTCCTGCACTTCAATCATTTGTGAGGATGGTTCAAAGCGAAACTCTTTCATCATGGGTTTAAAATAATACTGCCCTGGGCTCTGCAAAGAGGGATAAAACAAGCTGTTTACTGATAGTGACACAAAAATTCACCAACTCCAAACAATTATGTTTCTGCATGATCTCCCTAAAAAGCTAAAGTTATCTGTCCCAACTGTAGGTTAAACTGGTCAGAAACGTGAGCACTGAAAAACAGGGAGTACAGTGGACAATAAACCAATGGAACTCCACCAGGTGATAAAGCCTGAAGAGGGAGAGGAAACTATGGCCCTATAACCTTACCACAAGACCTCAAGGACAGGAAAGTGACCCCAAGAGAAGGATGTCTGCAAGGAAACTATTCAGGCATGTCTACACACATTTACAGATCAATAATCTAATTAGATTTCTTTCCTCTGCTCTCAAATGATCATCAACAAATTGGCTTGTTTCATGTTTACAGACTGAAAATTAGTAACTGAGATCAATCAACACCATCTACTACTACCTGTTGGGGAGAAGTCTCTTGCCATGTTAGATTTAAAATCTTAGCAAGTGTAAGATGTGAAGTGCTGTCCACTCTGAGGGACCTACATCTCTCATTGGGGGTTATGATTTCAAAGGAACCATGCGTCCCCCTGCCACTGAAGGGAGCAAATAGCACCCCTGTTTTGGAGGAGAGAGTAACACAGCATCACACGTGCAGCCACATTCAGAAGAATCAATTTCAACTTACCAGATTGGAAAAAGTCAGCATGCCATTATCCTGTGTAAGGAGGTTGGACCGAAACACCCCTCCACTGAGAGACAAGAGAACTCCAGCAAGAGCCTGGTCATCCTCTGATTTGATCTATTTTTGAAAAAGCAATAGTTTTAACTGTAAGCGAGGGTTGCTTTATGAAGGACAGTTCAATTCAGAAGCCCCTTGCAAAGTGCACAGATGCGCTGGCTCTGAGCACTTGGCTGTAAGCAGAAGAAAACTAGTGACATTCACAGTGTATCCCCTCCTGCGGGACTGCAGGGGCACAGGGGCTTGTGCTCTCAACACCTGGGCGGTCACAGCCACACACAGCATGTGCTCCCAGAACAGCCATCCTCTACCACTTCATAGGACATGCTGGGGGCCAGAACAAAGCCTCCCAAAGACAAGAACCAGCACTAGTTGGACCAGACTGCATGTGGAAAAAAAATCACCTTGAGGGATAAAACTCATTAAGAGAAGGTGGTCCAAACTCTACAAAAACAAATAAAGCCAGTCCTTTTGACTGCAGGCTCTAGCTTTCACTCTATAAACCTTGCAGAATATCTTCTGCATAGCAAAACAAGATCTAGAACTAATGTCATCCACTGAGATATGTTTTCCTATGACAAAATTATCCCCAAATCTCACATCCATTTGAGTTTGGGTGGGAGATGTGGGTTAACTATTTTGCCTGTCTAGCTCTAACTGCAACACTCTTCATTCAGAACCCAAAGCGTTTAGAACATTACCTCAAATGTCACTCCAGCAAGAGCAAAAGCTTTGAAGTCCCCAACGGTTCCTTCTACTGCAGTCAAAACAAACCCTTCTTTCTGAGCAGTAACAGTATATTCCAAGTCGCTGTGGAGTGGCCCAACACTTCAAAAAAAGTAAAGAAGAACTCATTTTTAAAAAAAGTATTGGATAACACATACATGTTGGCAAGTCACTACTGCACTTTAACTAAGGAATCCAAAAGATCCCAAAGAAATCTGCTAATTACCTGTAAGCACCTTTGGCATCAGTGAAAACTGTGATGAGTGGGGAAGTTGCTCCCTTTTCACCAATGACAATCTCAACACCTTCCAATTCAGGATGAATTCGCCCTTCCAGAAATAACCCTGCTTTTCCATGAATCTCTATCAGCTTTCCAGGACAACTCTCTTGGTCATTGCAAAGGGGATTTAAGACAGAGAAGAAAGTAAAAAATACATTCACCATTCTGTCTTACAGCAAGAGTTTAACTACTTCCAAGAAGTGATCAGTTGATGTTCTTTTACCTTAGAATAAAAGATCAACCCATACAATGGTATGGCCACTCAACACATCTTAAAACATCCGAACATTCCCAAAATCAGTAACTAAGTTTGAAAGCTGTAAGCACATCTCCAGAACAAACATCCTGGATTTGCTAAGTTCTTTGAGGATTCATCAAGTTACATAATGTGCAGCCACATGGAGAAGATTCCAAGAATACTCCCTTCTAGTTGATATTATACTGAACTTTGACACAATTTTTTCAGATCAAATTCAGGTCAGCATGTGTAATGCTAATGACATAAGGAAAATTTTATTTTCACCCCCTCCAATGTATTTAGAATGTGCACAAAGAGCCACGTAAGAAGCGGTACCTAACATTTTCTAGTTATTTCCAAGAAAGAACATTCACTTAGGAACCTGAGGGCAAGATGGACACTGACTTAACAAGTAACATCAACTGACTGATGATAACCCTGACAATTTTGAAGTTTACTTTTTTGTGAATGTTTTTATTGTTGTAATTTACTACAAAAGAAACCTGAATAAAAACCTGAATTTGGTAACAAATTCAAAATACAAACATTGTTTTTACACAACTATTTTTCTAGATGAGAGTAATATGAACAATTCTAAGAATCTGGTATAATATCCAGAAATCTAGCCCTTCCTCTTGTGCTAGGTGGTCTTTCAGCACTTGTAAGAATATTTTGCTGATAAAAACTGTATTTGCACCCTCTACCAAATACCCATGCTTCCAAAATCTAGACTGAAATTGGCCCAAAGAAATAGCTGCAACTGAAACTTTCCTAACACTACCTTTGAAGAGCTATTAATAAATTCATCTATAAGGATACATTTCTACCTTAAAAATCTACTTATTCAAACTAGATTTTATTTATATTTACCTCCACTAACAACGGTTTCCACATAAGGTGGGTAGAAAAGCAGCTCTTTTGATGATGGTGTCACAGTAATTTTCTCTCCAGACCTGTAAAACACAAATAAGACACAATTAGAAGGAAACAGAATTAGCAGCTCTCATGTAGAACTGCATACTGCATATTGACCCAGGAATCCATCTAAATACCCCAAGGAAAAAGTATTAATAACCTACTTTCCATTTAGCTGACAGTCAACAAGAACAGGTATGGGTACCCATAGAGCAGCTCTTTCCTAAATGGAATATATCATTATTCTGTTTGGTGGAAACACCAGACAACAGTACAAAGAATACACCTTTTTCTGTTGGAACCTAGTATTACCTTGCCCAGTATGAAAATTCATATAAGAACGGTCCATGGAGTTCCTCCACCATTTCTTGCACTGGTGGTTTTGTTCCTTCCTCCTCTTGACCCTTCTTTTCTCTCTCCTGTCGGCGGGTCTCGATTTCTGCGAGCTGCTGCTCCCTACGTAACTCCTGTACAGATTTCAGGGGCCCTAAAACTAAGGCAGGTTCACTGTCAATGGATGACCTGAAAGCATGGAGGAGAAAACAAAATCTTCATCTGTAGGGATAAGAGCTTGTTATATCTGTTAATTATTGCTTTTATACCACAGCAGACAAGTCCCAGGGTATTTTTTTAAATTAATTGTATTTTAGTTCTGCTGTTTATTCCAAGCATAAGTAAAACTTTTAATCTCCACATCAATCAGTTATTACTAGAAAGTCCTGTTCCTAGGGACTACGGGTAACCTACCTGGCCTAGCAGGAAAGGACCTACTTGCAATCCTTAAAAATTCTGCCCCATCATGCTATAACCATTCAAGAACTTACAGCCCTCTTGCCTCTGGCTCCCCTTTGCTGTGCCTCAGCATCCCATGGTAGAGCCAGTGTCACACACCTACATCTCAATGACTTTGCAGTGTCCAGCATCTTAGCTAGGTTTTGGTAAGTAGAGTCTTGATTTTGCACCAAATACCAGACACCAGCTCTGCTGCAAGGAAAATAACCTCCCACAGAAGCACTGACAAGAGCAGGAGTGATAAATTCTTAAGTCAAAGGACCAGTTTGCAAGAGTACCTTTAATAAAGCCCTAAACTAAAAGAGAAAGCCTGGAATTCCAAACCTGAAAATAATCTTAATACAGAAAGGATGAGTTTTACAAAATAAACAAAAAGACAGGTAAACTAACTTTTTTTTTCAGTACTAAGAACTTTCCCTCGGAACTTATCTCTCAGGAATAGAATATACAAAGGAGAAAATAACTTCTATCACAAATAAATACTTCCAATAGCTGACAATTCCCAGGAAAGGCTCTGAGTTCTAACCTCTCTGCTCTATACATTTGAACTATCCAGCTATCGTCACTGTCCACTGAACAGATTGCTAGATAAGTTTAACCAAATTCTTTAAATCTCCACAGAACAATGCATCTCGTTTCAATTTCCCTGATCTTACATCCTCACTTTCCTATCAATGTCTTCTAGTCTCCAACCATCCTTGGTATCTTATTTTCTGTCTCTTCTACAATAGTCTGAAAAACTGTCACAGAACATTGTGAGGAATGAACTGAAAATGATCACTATTACTTTTCCTACAACCACTTTAGATTATGAAGATAGTTTTGTCTCCTGCTTCAGTCTTCACCTATATTCTGTCTTAAGAGAAATAGATACTATTGCTCTATCACACTAAGTTTCATCAAGGCATTAAATTCTTTCGCTTCAGTCCAGAGACAATGCAAAAATATATCAAAAATATTTTTTTTGTCTAAACCATAGAAATCTGTAGACACAGAGTCTCATGATATTCATAATAAATTACTACAGTCTCATTTTTCAAACATAACAAGCCATCATCAAAAATTATTAAGAGTCAGCTTTATCTTTGGTTGGGGTTGTTTGGGGTTTTTTCAGTTAACTTTCAGTTAACAGGTCACTGTCATGGATCTGGTACACAGACTTGTAAAAACAACTGACTTGCTTTTAAATTCAGAGCTGTTCCTTTTACGTTGATGGCATTTCACAAATTTGACTTTGAGAAGCTTCAGGCAGGCTTGAACAGAGATGGTCTGTGGCAACTAAGCTGTCTTCAAAGCACTTGCCAATAGTCTCAAAAAACGCAACCAGCCTAGAAGGTCAGAATAATATTCACCTCCTCACTAAGTTGTTTTAAAAATCCTAATGGCTCTCTTCTGTCTCAGTGTTTCTTTTCGAGCTGCTGTAGTTGCCCAGTAGTTGCAGTTATAGGTTCATTAAACTCAGGGAACTCGAGGCAATGCTCTGCAGGTAATTTGTTCTCTGAAAAGATGTTTTCTACACTCAAAAAAAGTTTGAGAACCCATAGTCTAGAACAAGAAGACATCAGCAGAGCATTATTAAAGCACTCATCATTATCAGACACTTCCAGACTGATCTGGCACCTCATACAATTAAAGCTGTTCACAAATCAGTGCTCCCTAGCGAGCTGTCTGTTCAGCTAAACATAAATTGGCACATTAGTGTGTAATCACTCTGCATGGTTTTCCTTTTATAACCCTCTTCACACCAGTAACAATGCTCTAAAGCTGCAGATTCTCATTCTGAGGAAACAAAAACCAAAGAAATAGATGCCAGTGCTAAAGAGCTCAGACCTAACCTAAAACAGTAGCCTCTGAATTCTGAAATTTCAGTTCATTAAAGTGTCTAAAACCTCAGAAAATTATTCCTTTTTACCATGACACACAAGCAGAAATGAGCTATATTGAAATGAAGTGACAATGTTCAAAACAAGGGCTGCAAATTATTTATCTGTCTACAAAGAACTCAAAGCACAGCTTAGCATAAAAACCTCTTGCAATCTAGAGCCGGATGCCATCCCCTTATAAAGCAGCCACTGCAGTATTAAAACCAGAGTAAAACTTTATGAGAGAGATGTCTTTTTCTTCCGTTTTTTACAGCCCCAAGATTTCTTTGTTCTTACTTAATGGTAATAGTCACATCCATCAGTTTATCTGTTACAATCGTGCCAAGGACATGGTGTCGAACTGCAGTGAGCGTCAGTATACTAGGAGAGGACCTGTAAATCAAAGTAACAGAGATTAATTCAAGGTCCCCCTCCTGAAGAAAATAACCAATCTTATTTAGCAGAGTTTGTGCTCCCATCCCTACATCTGATGTGCTTTTTAAAAAACAATATGCAAATTACAGAGCAAAGCTGTAGTACTGAGATGACAGCATGTTGGAAAGGGAGCATTTTCCAGCTCTGAACCCCAAACCACTGCATGACATTGGCCAAATCAGTTCCTTCCTTTCTGCCTCCTGCTTTCTCTCAAGCTAAAGCTGATTTGATTGATTTCATAGGTACAATCCCTTTACACACAGCAGGACACTCAAAAGTTTGTGATGTTAAATATAGTTCCCCAATATGCCCCAAGTCTCGTGGTGCTTTGCTGCCAAGAGTTTCTGCTTCATTCCATTCACTCACTTTGTGCTGGCTCTCATGTTTAGCATATCTCTCTTTGAAGTACTCTTAATTCACTTACACAGCAGAAAATAATCAGATTTTAATGCTAAATTTGTTTTCTGCCGTGATCGTGAATTAGAAGTAGCCTGGGAGCAGAAATCCTCTTTGTAGAAGAAAGAGCCATGACGCAGACTGCCAGACCATAACTTATAAATAACATGGCTGACTTAGGAAAATCAGCAGCGCTGACTTGTCATTAGGGTGAATATTTAGTCAGCTTGCAAAAACTGGAGTGAGCAGAATCTAATCACCACAGAGCCATGGCACTAGGGATGCACAACGGCAGTATATGCCTCTTAGTGAAATTACGATCCTATTTTTTACATGTCAATGCTCACAAGTAATCAACAGTTTCCAGTTAAATATCTCTGCTTTGTTACAAAGCAAAAAGAACATTGAACAGACAGAAGGCTGACAAAAATATCCATTTGAAGTAGCAAAAGCATCTTTAAAGCCTATCATCAGTTGACTGGTTTTTAAGACTAGAAAGGGCAAAAGAACACATCAGATACACTTTGCTAAAGCTTCCCTCTATTGGCTGGAGACAGTTACAGCAACACATCCTGAATTGCTGAGAGCAAGCAGCCGCAGCAGAAAGCAGCTTTATCAAAGCATGCTGACAGGCACAAGATCAAAACCAGATTTTGCTCTTACGTGTCATAAGTGTAATACTCATGTTCAAACTGGTGGCAGGAACGTGGGGTCACTTCATATACACCTGTAAATATTAATTCAGAGAACGATTTGCTGAAAAAAATTCAAGCTTACTGCGTTGGCTGAAGGCAAGATCACATGAGATCTGAGGTATAAACAATTACAAAATTTGACTATATATCTACTGCCTTTCACATAGACACTTGTAAATTAATTCCCGTCTCTTCAGTCACAGAAATCACTACTGGAAGCTGTGCAAAGTTTCTAATGTACACTGATACAAAACACAATTAGGTATCACTACAGATGCCTATATTTACATAATTACAAACACAGTAAACCAAACAAGCCCAGAAGTAACCTATTATGGCCCCATAGCTGATACCCTTTGCCTTATTATAGGACCACTGTATTACTGTATTGTGAATGATGGCTCCAAGGATGAAATGTTCAAAGCTGAGAACCGAACCAAAACCAAATACATGTGTTAACAACTGTTTTGCTAAGGGGCCATAACAGAGAAGTAGCTCTAAAGACATTAAAAAGAGAAAAAAAAGATATCTAATTTTAAAACTTTCTGGTTTCTGTTACAGATAACCCTGTGGTACTTTTAACTGTTATCCCTTAAGAATCTTGTACTGAAATGAAACTACTATTTGTCAGTCACATTCTAATCAAAGATCAAAGACCTTCATTGAGTTCAAACAAACAAAAAAAAAATTTTACTTCTGGAATCTGTATTTTGGTGAAAGACTAAATAGTAGAATTCTAAAAACTCAGAACAGAGCACCTATCTACAGATGCAAATAAAACAATGCCTCTCAGAAAACACAACAGATTTATTTTTTTTTTAATTCCCAGCAGTATTAGTTGACCAGTTCTTTTTCATTTTTTAAACTAGCATTTTAGAGCTGTTACCTGGCTTTGAAAGACAGAATCTGTTAACTCCTTTGGACAGGTTATAAACACCAACGTTCTCTGGTCCATTTCCATCCTGATAAAATTCCTGTAAAGCCACAACATAATTCACTGTTAGTAACTACCAAACAACAAAATGAAAACAGTATTTGCCTAAAGATACATTAATGCTTCTCTTTTATAGCAGCTAACGCCACAAGACCATTTTACCAAACCTAAGAGACAAATCTCAAACATCAGTGTTGCTGTGCTGTATGATTCCCTAGAGACACAAGAAAGCTTTGATTCCAAGCACAATCCAACCTACCTACACAAATTCATCAAAAAAATACAAGAACATTTGTTACCTACGTACCAGTGTAATTGCATGAGAAAGAGAACACCTCAGCATATATCCAGTCTGCCTGAATTCTACTCCTGAAACATCTTCCTCCATGACTTCCAACTCCAAAGACTTATTCTTCCAGCACCAATCTTCATGTATAATGCTTACTAGAATACACACCACAGAAAGCATTTTACTAATGTAAAACTGTGTGAATAAGGGCAGGTTTTGTGGTACAAAAAAGCTTGTATCACCCTAACTTCCCTGACAATAATCTTCAAAGCTAGATATACAACAACGTCTGTGGTAAGAGACCCGGCTCACAGCACTGCAGCATCACCAGGAATCCAGCCCATCTCATAGCAGAAAGCTATTATGAAAAGGATTAATGAAGTCTGATCTCCCTGGAAAGTTTGCAGTGTGCACTACCATTGTGATAGTCAAAGAAGCCTAGAGGATATCAGAACCTAACTCCAATTTCACCCAGCAGAAAGGTTCTGACTTGTGTATAAAAGCAATCTGTGCATACTCCTACACCTTTCCCTGGAAAACAATTTGTTTTCATAGTAGGCCAAGGCAGGCTGGCCAAAATGTGTATTGCTCTTAGGAGAGTTACTCTGGAAGCAGAACAAGTCAGTTGATGATAAAGTCCTCTGTCCTCACACCAGCCATGTGGACCCTAAAACTTAGGAGACCAGTTGCCTGTTAAGCTGACAAAAAGGGTTAAATTTACAAGATTAAGAAAACTCAGTGCACTGTATATAGTTTTTTCCGAGATTCTCTCAAGTTGCAGAACTAGTTCCACGTTGGGCATACTGTAAATGGTATCCGTAATAACAGAAACATACAGGTTAAGTCACAAATTTAGCTACTAAGGTAACACTTGAAGCAGTTCCCCATAGTCCTACCTTTGTACTTGCCAGGTAGCACATTTTCAAATGTGAAGGCCACTGAGTCCACGCTTCCTGAGAGCTGCAGGTTGCGTTTTTCACCCTGGCGGCTCACAGACTGTAATGTCACCACCAGATCACCACAAGCATCTGTGCAGAAAAGACAGCAGAAAATGAGAATGCATCCTGGCTTGCCAGCTTTGCCTCCAAAACCCCCACTCCAACCAAGCTTCATGTGTACCAACATTAAAACAATTACTCTCTTCCAATAGAGAATGTTTCTAATTAAAACTCTTAAGTACAGGTTTACCAATGCTTTTACGCATTCTTCAGGAAGCTTGAGACTGTTAATTATATTTTTTTATCTAACGGCAAGTAACAACCAAATCCCTGCATCTACCTCACTCTGCAGAGACTACAGGGCCCAGTAAACACCTGAGAGACAATACAAAGTGCAGAGAGGATCCAGAGAGGAAAAATGAAGGGGTAAAAATTACAAAAGTTAAACTCCAATCCTCATTTGCTGAAATCAGTAGGTAAAAGAAAAATACCAGACGAGAGGAACCTTAAGACTAAAGCAAAGACAAAAAGCTTATGAAAGAGAACAGAGATTGCTAGCTTCTGTCAGCAGCTTGAGCCTCTATCCTACAGGCTTTTACATGCTTTTTTTTTTTTTTTTTAATGTCTTATTCACCCTCCAGCACCTCTCTGATGGATATACAGTATCCCTAGTGTCAGCCAGGAGCATTTCTCCCTGGAACTTACCCACCTTCTGAGGAAGGCAAACAGGTCAGAATTCCTTCCCGAGAAGAAATACTTGCTTATTCCTAGCAAGTATTAAAAATAGGGACATCACTTTATTCCAGACTTTATTAAGGTACTTTATTAAGTTGTAAGGTCTCCCAAAAGAAACAGCTGCTTTATCTATGTGCTGAAGTTAAACTTACTTGTGTGCTGATGGGACTAACCACAGCAAGCATCCTGATGGGGCTAACCACAGCAAGCATCCTGATGTAAACAGCACTCATTCACACATGCAGTGCTGAAGTTCTCTGTTCCCATTTCCACATCACTTTCAAAACTGGCTTACCCAAACAGGAGATCTTCCCTGAGACGGACGCCAAAAACTGAGAGAAGGTCACATCCATTACTGGTCTGTCTGTAACAGTAACAGGGAACGTTTTGGGTTTCAAAGCCAATCCTGCTCTGGTCTCAGCCTCTGGAATAATTACCTGTAGAGTATATGACATCAAAAAATCACCAGCTTTTAGATACCAGTCCAAATACACCCAACTCTGCTGAGTTCAATCCACTTATCAGAAGTTAGAAAGTGGAAATTTACTGTAAATCCCAGGCAAAGTAAAACCAGCCTCCCAGACATGCTTTTCAAAACTGTGTATTAAAAATCCTCCAAAGAACTGCAATAAAACTGAGGTAAAATACTCCAAACAGCTCAGTTTCCAAAATCTGAGTGAATTTCACTTCAGGATGTAGCACTGCTTCTACATTAGGCTATTTAGTTATCTACGAGGACAGTTAAGAGGCCTTATAACTATGCGCTTCCTTATCTTACAGCCTGCACTCTCTCCCACTATGCAGAGATTACAGTGGTTCTGGTGGAGGTTCTGCTGTGACCCATAAGCTCAGGAACCATTCAGGCAACAATAAAGGTACACATTACACGTCTTACTCAAAGGATAATATATTATGATAAGAATTGACCTGAGGGACATCACAACTAAGAGGAGAGAGAAATAAGAACTTTCAACCCCAACAGCCTGATCAACTTTTAACAAGTGTAAAGGACAAGGAGCATGGGAATCTCATTCAGGGAAAAAATCCCCAGAAATAACTGTCATTGTTTACATAGTGCAAACAGGAGAAAAGGACCAGGAAAATCTAAATTAAATTGCTCAAATTTTAGAAATTATATGCTTAAAATCTTCTAAAACCTCATTACAGTCTTACAGTGGAAAAATGGAAACTCATTCTTACCTGAACATTGTATGCACCTGGTTTTGCCTTAAAACAAAATGCTCCGTGAGAGTCAGTTTCTGTTGTAATCAGGGATGCTTTGTCCTTGTCTTGAGGCATCATGGTTACCTTGTATTTACTAATCTGTTTGACTGTGTCGGGAAAACGAGTTACTGAGATTCGTCCACACACACTGAATCTGTTAAATAAAAGCCAGCCATCACAATAAATATCTTGATTTGACAAAGCTCATGAAAAAATATCAGTGTTAAAACTTCCTTAAAAAGTAAACCTCACTATGTTGAGGTAATAACATGTGAATTGGAATGGATTTCTCCTGAAAGAGTGTTCATATCGAAGAGGTACTATAAGCACACACAGCGGAGCAAGTGCAAACTCCTATTCGATTAATGGGATCTTTTCTTTTACAATGAAATCACCATGATTCTATGTAATGTTTTATTTGAAAGCAACTAGCTTCACTCTTCCCTGCCACCAACCCAATCACTTCAAGCCTTTTTTCTTTTTTTATGGCTAGGCAAGCAATTGACTTTTAAATAGTTTCAAATGGTTTGTGTCAAAGACCTCAAGTAAGGTAGGTAATTCACTGGAACACAACCCTAGTACATCTACATTTGTGAAAACACAAGAAACAAATTACAAACTAAGTTTTACTTTTCATCTTCAACAGCACAACATATTTAGTGACTGAAAAAAATGTAGCAGATCATTTAACAGCACACAGGGTTTTTTTCTAATTCGCTAGCTGAGCCTGTGTGAGCTACTTGTATGTGCCTCAGTAAATTCCTAGTTCTTACTTCTCTGGAAGGTTGCCACTGCTTCCTCCTCAGGAGGATCTCCTGGACACAGAACCATGCCCCTTCTGTCATCCTCAGCTCGCACAGTTATCTCCCACCACTGCACAGCCTTACACCCCAAAACCATCCTGCCATCACCATCATACAGACTTATGCTCGGCAGTCAAAGAATCACAAACAAGAAAAAGATAATTCATATAAGACAACTATGACCTTGAGAGTGAGCAATAAAATGTAGACGTTTGGTACAACACTGCACCAGATAGCTATGTAATGTAACTCCACTCTGGCACAGAACGAGAGTATCTGAAGTGCAGCATCCATGCAGAAAGCCCCTCTGTTGCTTTCTTGTTTCACATACTGTTGTAAAATTGTTCAATGTACCCATGTCTTAACATCTCCATTTGCAAGGGAGAGGTCAACAAGAGTGTTCTAAACCTTAACTAGTATTGAGCAAAATACTGTGGACAAAACATTAGCCTGCACTCACGCCGTCCTGTTTACCTTGAATTTCTCTTAGCTTCTGACAACAGTACGCTGCTCATGGGAAAGGACAAACCATTTTCAAGACCCTGTCCACGTATCAAATAACATTTTCATCAGTGACACCAGTACCTACCCTGTTGCAATGATGTTTGCCAGCTGAGGTGTATTTGGAGCAATCTTCACAGTAATAGTATCAAAGAACAGATGCTCTTTCCTAGCATGAATTGTGTATGTACCTGTTGTTATGTTCTCAAGGCGGAAAGAGCCATCAGCTTTTGTTTTTACTGTAACAAAGAGAATTAAAAAACAGAGCATGCGTTGACTGTCTATCATACTTTTGCATCAAAAGAGCCAGACGGCATGCACTGCTTTAGGCTATTTTAACTTTATATTGCACAACAATGCTTTCTCACTAGACCAACCTTCATTTCTGTATTTCAAAGCACAATTTGGCTTATGGTTGAAAGAAAATAAGAACTTTTCAACAGCAAAACAAATGAACACTTAATACTCCCATCTAAGCCAGAAAATGCAAAATTAATCAAGAGCATGAAAACCACTTTAATATTTCAAATTAATTGCAACAAAAGTAGGGTATTATCCTGAAGGGTTAATTCCATTGCATACACTAGTCCTGTACCTGAGCTTAATAAAGGCTTTCCTGTAGCAACAAAGACCAAGACCACTGCATACCTTTAATCTGATTGTTCAGAGTCACAGTGGCATCAGCAACACCTTCTCCATCAGGACCGTTCAACACCCTGCCTGTGACAGAGAAACCCATCACATGGAAAACAGGCTGAAATGGGAAAAAAGTTAACATTAATCTTTACTCAGTAAAAGGAAACACAGCTATAGCAGCCAACACTGACTATTTTACTCCCACACGCATACAAATGAAATTTATTTCCAGCTTTAGGAAAAAAATGTACCAGGATAATCACAATGAAAGTACACATCAATCTCCAGGCATACTGCTCCCCTAAGTACAGGAACAGAATCTCAATTTATCTGCATAAGTACAGTTCAGAAGGCCCAAATCACAGATCATAATGCTATTACACAGGCACTCTGTACAATATACAAACCTACAGACCCTTCTCCAGAGATCTGACAATCTGTATGAGAAAATTTAAGCAACCTGAAAGATTATTGCCTGTTTGCAACATCCACATGAAAGTGAACATAGTAGACATCTTTCCCCCATTTTGTTTCCTCCCAGTAAAAGGAACTAAAGTGACAGCATGATGCTAGATAGTCTTCTACCTGCTGTGCAAGAGGGTATGTGTAATAAATTACTTCAGACTTCTTACAAGGAAGTTTTTCCATAATACATCTGCTTTCTGCTAAAATCAGTTATACTTTCACAGGAATGAATGGCATAAAAAGATTATTTCCTCTGAATGCCTTACCTCAATCTGTAAACTGTCATGCTCTACAAGGAAGTCCAATCTAGATGGTGCAACATCAAAGGTAATTCTCTCTCCCCTGTAGAATGGTATCTGAAAGAAGACACACCGCTTTGACTCCTAAGAAGCTATGATGACAGAATTGTTTTCCTTTACCATCTCCCATGTCCTTATCACCATCAGACACCCCTATGAAGGGTCAAATGGGCTGCAAATTTCCTGGCAGAAGTAACTCAGAGGGATAGAGACAAGAATAAAGGCAGTATCTCAAGACTGATGAAAACCATATCAGATTATCTGAAGAGACAGAAAAGTAACCCTATACTCAGAATACAGAAAATGGATATGCAAGAGCTTACAGAAAGGAGACTATATGATTGCTAGAATGGTTAAAGGAAATCCCACTTCTAGAGCATGTAGCCTGAAAGTGCAGGACTCCAGGTGGTGCACAAACATGCTCCCACACTCTCCAGACATAATAAAGAGAATGGGCAAAAAAGAAAGCAGAGAACTTAGACATGAGGTGGCTGTAGCCAAATGAAACTTCCCGTCTGCCAGCAGCCTCTAGGTGTTGCTCTGGCCAATGTATTCAGGTAATTCAGAGCCTGATTTGCAAGTCCTTCCTCAGAAACCACACCAGATCCCTACCACAGCAACTTACTTGACTGCCATATACTTTAGGTTGGAGGTTCCTATTCTAATTATTTCATCCAATTCAAAATATTTAAATCATTTCCATTTTAACAGCTACAAGATAACAACCCAATGGATAGACAAGCAATGAACTTTCCAGCTACTTACCACAGTGTATGCCCCGCTTGGCAGAGACAGAAAGCTGAAAGATCCATCTTCTTTTGATACAACATTGCACAAATAAGACAGAGACTCATCTCTTGACTGGAACCCATCCACAGGAGAAATATTGCAGCCCACAACATCCTGTGTCAGTAAATGCAATATAATGTTTTTCTCATGGCAAAAAAAGAAAAAAATAATTGCAAGGGGGATGTAGAAAGGTTCAAAATACTATATTGTGAGTGAAGGATGGGAAATACAAAACCATTTCAGAGACAAAGTCTGATAGCATGGCTTAAGATTCATGTATACGTAAAAGAGATAAAAGCAGCCAGTAATCAACTTTATGGTAAGAAGGACAGAAAACTGGGAAATTAAACATTCCTCCCTGTACTCCAGAACTGCACCATGTGTCTTAACATTAACTGACTTCAGTTTTGTGGACAAGGTTAACATTAAAGAGCAGAGCTCTACTCTACATACAAATCACAGCACCTGATAAAATGTTTCACACTCATTTCATAACACACTGTTAAAGTGGCAATAGAAGCTGTTGAACTCTGTCTTCACATCAAAGAGGGCAAAGAGCAATTAAGACCTCATGCTGAAGAAAAATTATAGCTAGTGTACAGTGAATGTCAGGATTTGTCTGGCAACATATCGTGTCTTGTGCCAGAAGCTGGTCTTTCACCACGGAGAAGTGTCATCCTCACAAGGGAACACATTTACTAACCAACATTTAACATGTTAAAAGGTGTAACCGGAAACATATTGTCTTAAAACTGTAGCACTTAACCTTGCTGACCCACAAGGAATATGCAGATCAATAACATGCTGTGAGCCTTATTGTATTTTGCACTTGTTGCCTGTTTCAGTTCAGGTCTTTGTTTTCTATGTCCCTGAACAGCCTGATTGAGGAACCTGGCTGTTGAGAACAGTAATGAAGAGTTCAAAAGAGTTGAAATTCAATAAATTTTCTAATTTGTGTCCAAAAAATACATAGACCTTAAACCTCAATTTTGCCAGCATTTAAACAGATGGCTATTGTGTTACACATCTGAGTTATTCCACGGGGGTCAAGTGAAAACTCAGCATGTATGCAAATGTTGTATTACAAGGGCCTTGTTGAAAACAAAACAAAACAAAAAAAGTACAGCTTGAGGAGTCACACAGTTTATGGTTTCTGTAAGCCAAGCTCAATGAAGGACAGAGATGAGCATCAGGGGGCAGTATGAATCTAGAAGCTATTTAGCTGCTTCTTATTTATGTCCATACTTGTATTGAAAAGGTACTGATATGCCATTACCTCTTTAGTGACTGAAGAAGAGAAAAGGAGAAACATGACCCCTTTCATTGGTTCTCCGTCACTCCTTACTGACCCAGAAACATTGTAGCCTGCAACAATCAGAGGGCTAGCAGCATAGGCATTAGAACTTGTCACTCGTACCACTGTGTTTGACTGAAATACATAAACACATATACGTTCATCAAAAGTAGGTATTAGATCTCATTTACAGCACCTAAATAACAATCAGAAGCTGTATATTCAACAATAGAAACAGAGGCCAGAGCAGCAGTACTTAAAGAGGGTCCACAGGCTATTCAAGACACAAAGACACTAAAGCAAAGACACTTTGCAAAACAGTTATTTTCCTGTTTTACTGATTTAGGAATCGCTCAGAATCTCAGAGCTCCTCAGAAAGCAAGCAGTCTGAGAGGGAAGGATTAGAGCATCTGCTTCAATATTCAAGCTCCTGCAAAATGTATAGGATTAGAAGACCAAAAGCAAGAGCTCATTTGCCAGTACTTCCCTGGCTGGCTCCACTATCTTCACACTGGGCCTGTGCAAGGCAGTTTCTTCACTACCTAAATGAAATTTATGAAAACTCCATTAACCTTGTCCACTCACAAAAACCCTTCCTCACACTAGCTGATCAAGACAAGGTCTAGCAGATCCCCCCTCACTAAACAGGTAAACCAGAACTTTTGTAGGCTCTAACCTCTTTCAACATCCAGGTAGGATGAGATGCAAAGATTTCATATTCACCAGGAAGCACTTTAAAGAAAGCGAACCTGTAAGGCAAGAAAGTGGTTATGTCTCTTCAGAAATAGTCACAAACATTTGTTTATAGAAGAACAATTAAGACTATGCACATTAGAAAAAATATTTCAAAACTACTATAATCCCAGTTAATATGGCAGAATTGAAAGAATCTTGTGTAAATGAACAGAGGAATTAAGTATGCACCACCCATACTCACTTTCCTCCAGGTTGTGTAATAGTTGCTTGTATGTTTATGTCACTGCCAGCATTTCTCAGTACAACCTGGACTCCAGCAGGACCTAATGTCTGACCTTTGCTGAGAACCTGTCAAAATGAAAATGAACCAGAGTATAAATGGACAAAAAAACCTTGCAAGCTGATGTAGAATGTTTTTATGAAGGTAGAATTAGCATAAGATGGAATAAATAAAGGTAAGAGTGTCTAACCTTTCCATTCACAGAAAATCCTGTGAACACAAAGTTAATATCACCTCCCTTTGTGCAAATGTCATTAATGCCATCCACGTGGATGTCTACACTGGTTGGTTCTGGAGAGGAAGAACAATAAAACAGCATAGTAGTTAAGAGAGCAATCATGAAGCAGTTCTACTTTAGCTTTACAAAACTCTCACTGAAATGCATTAACTTAAGCACACAAGTGTTGCACTGGAAGTCTTGCCTCAGCAAAGTTAAAGCACCCACAAATCCTGATGCTGAAATCCTCTTTCCCCTTCCCATAGCAGCCATTTCTGTCAAAAACCCACATTCCCTCAAATCAGCTCATGGGTTATTTTGCCAGGGTCTACCTTACAGCTTTATTTTCCTCTGGTACAGTAAGTACATTTTAGTTATTAAACACATACAGTAGGGCTTATCTCTTTTGAAAAGCACTTGATTTTTCCTGCCAACTGCAAGTTAGAGATAGTTAAGTCCCACATTGCTGATACACTAGTCCTACTGTAAGAAGACGTATGGGCACTTACCAAAACTCCACCCTAGGGGAGGCTCAATTTTAAGAATGAAATCCCCCTAAAAATAAAAAAATAACTGATCTAAATTCAATTTAGCTAAAGGATGAAAAAGTCAGAATACAAGCATCATGCTGCAGAGACTAACACAAGGCTGAAGTGTCCCATTCTTTTTTCCTCTTACCTAAAATACTCTGGTTCAAAGGAGCAGCAGTATCTACCCATGCAGGCTGGGATGCTGGGCTCACATCCAGCCAGCTAAGAGCAAAAATTAAGTATCATCATGTTTACACTGCTTCCAAACCAAAGCTGGCTCATGTTCAAGCAGCTCAGTGTTAGAAAATGTTCAAATCTATCTCTACCTGCCCCAACAGATGTGCTCTAAATCAGTCTTTAGTATTTCCACTAGGAGGTCCTACTCAACCATTCTGCCCAAACATGGGATAACAAAATTTTGATCCTATTAAAAGATCTACACCAAAAGGATATTAATCTACACAGAGATCCTCTTTAAATCTGTGGGCACCACATATGTTACGTTCCAAAGTTCATCTATGGAAAGGCTTAAAGACCTAAAAATGAAATCACTGAGATCAGAAAGCATCTTACATTCTTAGATTGGAAAGGGAAGGATTTATTTGGCAGCTGGACTAAATGACCTTCAGTGGTTCCTTCCAACCCAAACCATTCTATGATTTTACTTCTGATCCCTAAGTCAACCAGCTCTTTAAAAGAGCAAAACCCTTAAGACCATCTGGGGCAGTCTGTTTTCAATTTAAATGCAAACATCTTTCCAGTCTAAACAGACACCAAACTTCCAACATGTTCTGAGCTTCCTGTATCATTATTTTTACAAGACATTTTTAATATCTGCAATTAGTCATTCATTCTCAATTCAGCTGTAACAAAACACATTCTCACACAGATTTATTTTCATTTCTACAGGTAGACAGCAGAAAGCTTTATCGGTACTCTGTCGGAGCCCGTACTTTTTGTGCAGTTAGCTGCTAGCACATCGTTGTTGGCAGTAATTCGGGCTCCCAATGCTGCAGTCATTGAGACAAACAGCACGAATGCAACAACATACTTGTTACCTGACTTTTCTCATTATCATACATAGCACTAAGAAATAAAATAGTTGCACTACAAAAACAAACTGTTGAAAGTTTGGTCCAAACCAAACTAAATTATGTCCTAATTCAAATGCTTCATGGGTGGGTGTTGTTCTGGCGTTTAATCTGCCGGCAGATCGGACCCAGCGTTTCAGTTCCTTACCTTATCATAGAGGGGAATCATGAAATACCCATTGTTTGGAGCACAATCTGTCTGGTATTTCAGAGTACCATGTTTTGTGTATAACTTAATCTAAAAGAAACAAACACAAAGATACTTTAAAACACGTGAGCAAAGCTGGAATAAGGCATTCTCCAACCAAGTGCTTTTACGCAGCAGCACCCGCGTGTCCCCAGGGGGTAACAGGGAAAAGGTTTATTTCAGGAAAACGACAACGTGCCAGGCAAAGCCGGCACAGCTCAGCCCTGGGCTCAGGAGACAACGCTTACAGAAGCGCCCCTCGTCAACCGGACCCACGGCCGCAACCGCAGCCAACTCAGTCACACCCCGGGCCGAGCGGCGGGGCCGAGGGCCGCCGGGCGCCCCGCTCCAGCCCCGGCAGGCTGAGGAGAGGCGGC
>NW_020799118.1:5590518-5639584 GCF_003259725.1 Athene cunicularia | reverse complement strand
GGCCCCGGCGCGGGGTGCGCGGGGTGTCCTGCGCGGGGCCGGGAGAGCCGCTCCGCGGGGCGGCACCGACCCACGGACCCTGCTGCCGCGGAGCAGGAGGCCGGCGGCTGACACGCTGTGAAGGGAAGCTCTTTCCAGGAGCGGTGCCCGGTGGAACGGACTTTGCCTCCCAGGGACAGGTTTTCGCCCCGCGGGAGGACACTCCTGGCTTTATCAGTTACAGTAAACTTGGTGGGAGTGGGGTGGGAGGGTGCAGGCCGGCTGCACTGCTGGAGGGGCGCTGAGTTAGTCCCTTTGTCTTGAGAAACTATCTGCTGAACGACCCGCTACGGAAATACCTTTAAAAGAGCTCTAAGGAGTCGATCGGTCCAGAGTCACAGGGCTTTCCCCCCCAAGGCTGACAAACTCCCATTATTGTGAGCAGTTACCTGCTTCCTCTTTTCATCGAGTGACTCCCCTTAGCCTTGCTTTGCATCGTGTCTTCCACAGAAAGGACCTGAACCACCTCCACAAGCTACTGAAGAAAACACACCCTCACCCATTCATTTAGTTTGCTACTATGTTAGCGGATTAGGTCTAAGTGTTTTTTCAGTCAGAAAATTACAACCAGATTATAAATACAGCTGAGAAAATGCAGTTGTGATGTAGTTTATGCACTAGGATACTTCTTTCCTCCTAACCTCCATTTGACAGGTCATTCCCTACTGACTATTCTGATCGTTCCCAAATGCCAATAATCTTTTTTATTCCCAAATTACCTTTTCTCATTCCATATTCAATAACTTAATTTTCCTATTTTATTTTTCTCTCTAATTGTGATAAATGATGTCCTTTCTTTGGCATATTTTACTTTTCCAACCTTTTTTCCTCCTTCTCTACTTCCATCTCCTCCAAAATGCTACTGCTGAGTCCTCCTTCCCTCCCTCCCCTGTGACACCTTACTGTTCTTCAGCAGCCCCTCTGTTGCCAACTGTTTTTTGCATTTGAAACCCTAAATCAAATTCCTCTAACATTAGAGTAGATCTCACCTGTAGCATTAGCAACTTGCATTAGCTGGTGAAATTCTGCATACATTAGCCTTACTGTTCCACTTCCGTGTTGATTGTGTGACAGGACTGGAACCAGACGTGGTATACAAACACCCCAAGATTTACCTGGTGCTTTGAGAGTACAGTTATTGCCTGGATACCTTGTGCCTATCTTTGGATCTGTTTTCCTTTCTACTACTTGTATCTTCGACACAAAAACAAAGGCTATATCAGGATGTCCCACGTCTTCAAAGCCAAAATGGTAAGAGTGGAGGATGGGGTTTGATCCTAACATCACAATTTTGATGCAGAACTTAATTTTTCTAAAACATTTCTGATGATCCATTTCTGTGTTCGCTTTGCATTTACTGACTCAGGTAAAGTCAGGTCAGTATAAATCAAGTAAAGTTTTAGGGAGAACTGTCATAAGATCTTTTCCCCTGTACTTCTGTTTGGTTCCCTGCTGCTTCCCATAACACACTCTGTCCCAAATCTGCACTTCCACCTCTCCAGTATTGCCACCCAGGCTGCATGGAGCATTCAGCTCAGTAGATTGTTCCATCATCATTTCAGTCCATTCCAACATGTGTTTGCTGTCTCTGCCCCAGGTCCTTGGATGCATCCTGGTAATGCTCTGTTTTTCTAATGTCTTCTTTGTACTGTGGGAGGTGAGCCAAGGAATCCCACGGGCTCCGGCATTCTTCATCAGCCCTGCTGTGGTGGGAATCACAGTGGTAATTCTTTCTTTGCTTTGTCTGCATGTGGCTCAGCTTAGGCCTCTGGGGGCAGATCTTCTATTTCCCATGTTTCTCAGTATCTTTGAGCACAAAGTTACTGATGGGGAGTACGAGGCTGGAGACATGTTTTGTGAGTTTCTGCTGTGTGACGCGGAGTTGGGGCAGACCACTGGGTCTACAGCTACAGTATAGAGCCCTGTGGGCAGAGTACACCTGGCAAGAGCCAAGGTAGCAGTAGGTTAGAAGGTTAGAAGGAGGTCTCACAACAAGAAAACAATATCTAGTTTTTCATAACCACAGTATGCAATTTACTATGGTTTAGAATGAAATGGGACTTCTGTTCAACCTAAATACTTATCCTCCTCTTCTGTCATTGCATCTTCATAGGCTAGATCCTCCCAGCCTGATGGTCCACTTGTAGTTTTATTACTCGCCCTTTCTGGAGAAGCATTCTTGACTGCAAAATTGCATATAATGCTCTGCAGTTTTTAGCCTTTTAGGAACAATACTGCAGCTCTGAACATCTTGAAATATTTGGTCAGGCAACTAACTGATTTTTCTCTATTGTATCCATTAATTTGAGAATGATGTTTGGCATTCCATTACCAGCTATTTATATGGACAAAAATTTATACTTCCTCACAGATCCTTGCCATGTTCCTCACCCAAGTGGAAAGAATGACGGGCATCCAGTCTTCAGGTGTCCTGTTGATTTACTGGCTGCTCTCATTCATAGCTGCAGTTGTGATGTTTAGTTCCAAAGTCCAACATGCCCTGGAAAGAGTAAGTGAAATCACATATCTTTAATGTGCAGGGGATGAAGTCTTTAAACAGCAGGGCTCTTTTTGCCTCATTGATTGTGAGGTGGAGAACCAAATTCCTCTCAAGATTTGCTGAGAAAAATGATTGATGACACTTTGTCATCTCCATCAATATTATCTCTTTCAATGTAGACATAGTGTGGTTTTCTGAGAGCTCAGCAAACTTCATATATGAATAAAAGCAAAATGAACATAAACACTGTCACTAAAAAATGTCCTTAGTCCAGAGTTTCTATCAGCATAAATATGCTGATATACAATTTTATATTTTGAGTATTTGTGGTGAACATTTATTTGTGGAGGCGTGCTGGCTGGGTTTACACATCTGAGACTTACTGTCAGTGGCCGTTTTCCCCAGGTGAACAGTTGTACCTTTCCATCACAACAAGGAATAAACAAAAGTTTGTGGTACCTGTGTGTTTAAGTAATAGGGGAATAATATGCAGCCACCAAACAAAAGACAGTTGGGAACTTGCTTGTTCCTGCTGTGTTGAATGATACTCAGCACCAGGCCTCTTGTAGAAATGACACTTTGCCACTTCTTGCTACCAAAATACACTTCCAAAAATACTCAGGGTTTTTTTCCTTGTTTTTTCTCATTCACAAAATTAATCAGAGCACCCCACATGGAGCCCTTTAGACACACCATTTATAATAAAAGTGGGCAGGTTTTTTATTATATCAACAACTTATCCCACTAGGTGAGCAAGGAACTTCTATCCCTCGGAGCACCCAAAGTTCCCTGAATAATGATGCAATGTGGATGTCTGACTTTATGAGATTGCTATGAAGCCTCACAATAAAACTGTCACTATAAATAATAAATGTGTCCATTATTTAGTATTTTCTGATATTCCATTTTGGGGAGTTACCTATTTAAGTAGCTCTACATAACTACAGTTTAAATAAATGCACCTCATGTTTTGAACCAAAACTCAGAGCTTATGGCTGGTAGAACATGAGAAGCTATGTTTCTCCACTGATGTCATGTTAAGGTTCTTAGCTCATTCTCAACAGTATTCTGTTTCTTAGGGCTTCCTGGAAGACTACTTCCACCACATTACAACTTACCTTTATGCTAGCCTGGTGCTAGGAGAACTTGTGTTAGTTTGCTTGGTCGATCATCCTCCCTTCTTCTCTAAAGCTATCAACAATCCTGTAAGTATAACATAGATTTTCATAATGCATTGCTTCATTGCTGAAACAAGAATTTAAATTTATGGGTATACACAGGAATATGAGTATCTGGGAGATGTAAGATGCACCATTCTGTATAAAGGATGACAGTTTTAAAAGGCAACCAGTAGAATTTGGAATAACAGTACTCTGTCACTTAATGTATGTTTTGAAAAACTAAAAACCTCTTCTATCCATACTCATGTTTATTTTCACTGAAACCAGTAGATAGGGCTTATATTGCTTCCCCTGCTCTTCTGTGCAGCAGTGCTCTGTTTAAGGTACAAGTATGGCAGAGCTTTGTGCTTCAGAAAATAATTGTCTTTGGATATGAAGAATGATACTCTTTATTCCTCCATCTGAGACATTATTAAGTCTAAGTCTCCAAAGTCTCCCAATCCCATTGATCCTCCACAATATGGTTAGACTATTGGCATCAGTGGGTGTACGTAACTTTGAGTTGTTTTCCTGGGGAAGCACAGAAGGGGATTATATTCATCTGACATGTGCCCATTTCTATGTATAAATATCACCCATGGTTTTTTCTCCCATCAGAATCAGTGTCCAGAAGCCAGCAGCTCTTTCCTTTCCAAAATCACATACTGGTGGTTCTCTGGGTAAGAAAACACAGAAAAACCATGGTTTTGCTAGAATATCAGAAAAAAGCAGCAGCATAAGAGAGGGTGTAGATGACAGCCAGTAGGAAATACTCAGCCCCCAAGTTAGCTTATGTGGTAAGGATTTAAATTTTTCTCTGGGGACTTGAAGTATTCTTACAAGATCAAATTATAAAAATTTAACTTACTTTGAGAAAAGTAGTTCAAAACACAAATTTGTGTTTCTAGATTATTCTCTTCCCCCTTTCAACTCCCTTCCAGTGCCCTCCCAATCTTGAAATAGACCTTGACAATCTCAAAACGTCACCAACCACAGCCCTGTCTGCCTGCTAGACCTTCCTGTGACAAATGCTGGGCAAGGGGAAAACAGTGAATGAGGACATTGCCCCAGCCTGCTGCTTAGCATTCAGAAGAAAAATTATTATATACCTCGGGCCTAATGTCCACTATGATAAAGCCTCATCTGTGTTTCACTGCCACAAAGTTAAACTGAACTTTGTCCCCCATTGCTCAAGACCCACCTCTCAGTATGGACTAGAAATTAGAGCTTACTTGAACATCCTCATTGTATTGACAGAAGATAGCATAGGGATTTGAAGCAAAACTGCTGTTCCTGAACATTCATATTCATTCTGGGAAAGGACAGTCCCGAGTAGTGTAAGTTCGTTCCTGTATGCTCACTGTGGTGCACTAACTTAAAGTCCACCTGTTTCAAAAATGTTACGTGCACAACCAGTCTTTCGTGCTTACCTTAGAGCAGTTCGTGTGCTCTCCAGGCTCGTCCGGAAAGGCTGCCAGCAGTCCCTGGGGGTGGATGACTTGTGGCCAGTGAGGAAAGAGGACTCCTCTGAAGAAATTGTTGCCTGGGCTGAGAGAGAGTGGAAGAAGTGTCACAGCAGAACCCAGCAGTGAGTACTTGATCTAGAGAGTATGTCATGGGCTCAGCTGGGCAGTTTCTCCCTTGCCTCTAGATCATATAAGCAAATACACTCACAGGTGCTGGTGTGCCATCTCAGAACAGGCTGTGATCCCCTGCATTCCCACGGAGCGTTAGACATACTGCTTCAGCACATATTCAGGCTCTGAATGTAAGCTCTACTAGGTGCATCCTACCTGGACAAGAGCATAGTTGGAAGATTCAATCCCACTGTCCATTAAACAACAAGAAGAAAAGGATAGTGTACATAAAATGGTCCAAGTAACACTCTGCTATGAAAACTTGAGGGTCTTTACTCTTCAGTGGGTGACACTTAGCGAGTGAGTTCCTTTGTGACAAATCTGATTTTAAGCGTTGAAATCTGATGCACATCCTTCCATTCCTGGAAGCATGAAACTAAGCTTTTTGTGAGAGGAATCATTTTTTGATGAGCATTTATACTGGACATGGCATGAGACCCAGTGTGAGATACTTAATGATTTTCTTAAAGCACGAGATTCCCAAGCTTTCTTCAATCATGGCTAGCTTTCTCATTGTTTCTTTCTTTAGAAAAAGGGAGTCTGCTACATTTAAAAAAGGTCAGAAGAGTGACACTGGCATAGCAGAAGCTGAAGAGACAGAAGTTCTACTGCATTCAGAGCACAGTCAGAGTGGGCCCTTACTGAGAACATTTTGGAGCATGTTTGGAACCTATTTCCTTCTCAGCACTGCCTGCTTAGTTATCTGTGATGTCTTCTTGTTCTCCATCCCAAAGTTACTGAGGTGTGTTCATTTTTATATCGTATGTCTATCACACGTACAAGACTGTGTGCACGAGCTCGCAGAAAGATGTGTATGCCAGCACCCACAGAGGTGGACACGCAAAGGCTTTTGAAATCTCCTATTGCTGATGAAAAGAGATGGATTATCGTTTGTGCTAAGCCCACAGTCAACTCGGTGGGAAAAAAACCTAATGCCCTGTCTAAAGCTAGGCACGCTTTCTCCATTGCTGTATTGCAACAACAGAAAGGACAGGCTGCACTAAGCCTTTGACAGCTTTATAGAGACGGGAGTTATTTGATGATTCTACATATGCCATCTTTTGCACAGGCTGTCAGCCTCTTGCTGTAGTCTTAAGGCTCCTATTATTTATAAATTAGATAAATAATTATTTCTAAATTGTATAACTAATTATAAAGTGCACATCTGTGCATCCTACACAAATAGTTACTTCAGTCAGCTGACATAATGCTTTGTGGATTGTGTTGGTACAACACAAACCTGCATTAGAGTGTATTTCAAGGGTAAAAATCACTTAGTCATTAAGAGAATATCTGGAAATGTCAATGACTTCCTTAGGTTATGGCTCCCAATTTGCATGTTTCTGACAAATTCATGAAATTTCGGAGCCATCCTTAACACTGAAAGTGAGATCTCCCCTGAGAAAATCAGAGATTGCTTCAAAACCAATTGTCAATGTCAAAAATCAGGGTATTATAAGATATAGGCTACTTAGCAGTTTTTCCAACTCTGCTACTGTTTTACTGAAAAACATCAGTCAGAGAGAATACAGGAAAATCCCTGGTGTTTCTGCATTTTTGTGGGTCTGCTATTTATCATAGACTGGTTTGGGTCAGAAGGGACCTTAGAGATCATCCAGTCCCACCCCCCTGCCATGGGCAGGGACACCTTCCACTAGCCCAGGCTGCTCAAAGCCCCGTCCAACCTGGCCTTGAACCCTTCCAGGGAGGGGGCAGCCACAGCTTCTCTGGGCAACTTGTGCCAGTGTCTCACCACCCTCACAGTAAAGAATTTCTTCTTTATATCTAATCTAAATCTACACTCTTTCAGTTTAAACCGATTACCCCTTGTTCTGTCCCTATACTCAATGATCAAGAGTCCCTCCCCCCTTTCCTGTAGCCCCTTTAAGTACTGGGAGGCTGCTCTAAGGTCTCCCTGGAGCCTTCTCTTCTCCAGCTGAACCCCCCCAACTCTCTCAGCCTGTCCTCACAGGGAGGTGCTCCAGCCCCCTGATGGTTTCTGTGACCTCCTCTGGCCCCACTCAAGCACATCTGTGTCCTTCTTATGCTGGGGGCTCCAGAGCTGGACACAGCACTGCAGGGGGGGTCTCACAAGAGCAGAGCAGAGGGGGAGAATCCCCCCCCTCACCCTGCTGCCCACACTGCTCTGGGTGCAGCCCAGGACACGGTTGGCTTTCTGGGCTGTGAGCACACATTGCTGGCTCACAGTCAGTTTTCCATCCACTGACACCCCCAAGTCCTTCTCTGCAGGGCTGCTCTCAATCCTCTCCTTGCCCAGCCTGTATTTGTGCATGAATTCTACATGGAATCAATCAGTTCTACATGGATTCATCAACGTACTGCTCCTGTCTTGCAGCCTTTTCCTGGAGTTCATTGAGGATCAAGAAGCCCCTAGCTGGCATGGTTATTTCTATGCCTTCACTATGTTCCTTTTGGCTTGTCTCCAGACTTTGTTTGAACAACGATATATGTACATGTGTCTTGTTCTGGGGTTGAGGCTGAAAACTGCAGTAACAGGGCTTGTGTACAGGAAGGTGAGTCTAGCTGCTTTTCCAGCTTCATTTTTTTCTAGCCCTACATTAGTAGCTATGACATTGTTGGTACAGTAATGGTACAATACATTCTTAACAATATCGGGGGGGCTGTTACTACAAACTACTTTGAGGATGTAATTTTGTGCTATATTAGTCTCTGAACAGTATGTGGGAGGTATTTTACTATTTGTTTTTCAGATCTTACCTCTGAAGAAAAAGCCAAGTAAAAGAAAAAGCAACATAAACTTTCTTATGCTATACATTATGGTTAGGGAAAGGAGTACATTCTTTATCTTAAAGTGAAGTCACATATCCCAGGCAACAGCATCTTTTCAGTATCTAGGATTTGACATTTTTCTCCATCTCTTTTTCTTTCTTTCTTTATAAGAAAAAGAAATTTATTTGATTTTTGGACCAAAGCTGTTGTTTGACACCACCTTTCTTTTGTTCTCCACCCTGTCTAGATCCTAGTTATGTCAAATGCATCAAGGAAAGCAGCAACAGTAGGTGAAATTGTTAATCTGGTATCTGTTGATGTCCAGAAGCTAATGGATCTGATTATCTATTTTAATGGGACCTGGCTTGCTCCTATTCGGATTATCATCTGCTTTGTCTTCTTGTGGCAGGTGAAGTATGATGACAGCACTTACCAACCCCTTTCTATTCTACATATCAAAGGAAAAAGAAGTTTTCAAAATTCTGGTTAGAACTTTGCTGGTTTGAATAACCTGAAATTGCTATATATCTTTTAGTTCTGTAGCATGGTGAATTCACTTTTATTTTTAAAAGATATTTTTATTGGTATAGAATCCTTACCTGATCCTTCACTTCATCATCTCACCTGTGTACTCAGCATCCAGCCTCTTTTAGGGAAAAGACTGTGAATATGATTATTCTGAGCTGACTGATAAACTTCTGCCTCGGATTTTCCTCTGTCATCTCTCTTTTCAACCAAAATGTGGTGGCCCAGTGCAGGCTGAGAGGCCAGTTCCAGCTCCTTAACATAATAACAGAACATGTAGGAAATGGTCTGAAATACTTGACATCATCCTGGAGCCTGACTGCCACAAGATCAGTGAAACAGTTTGAAGCAAAGTTATATGATATTGAAAAAGAGTATTGGTACATTTAATTTTATGGGTATCAAGGACTTTAAGAAGGAGAGAGAAAAACCTGAATTAGAAATAAAAGGTGATAATCTAAAAGATTCTTTTCCCACCGTAATTCAGTGTGTGGTATTTTCTCAGTAGGATAAAGCCCTATTTCTTAGTCCCTGTTTTTGTCAGCACACCAAATGGAAGTATGAGTGCTGTAAAGGCAGTTGATTCCCAAGAGCTTTCTGGAGGCCTTTGAGACCTTCCTTTGCTTACCAGGATGGACTGTGGCTTATGCCTGGCACACAGGATACTATGGCCTTGGAAAATTAGTAGCTATGGTGTAGACTGTTGAAAAATCATCATCCTTTTCCTAGCGATGTTGACAAACTGAATGTGGTTCCATAATTAACACTTTGTTTGCGAGAGTTTATAGACCATTTGTGTAGAGAATACTTTTATCTGTCTGCGTATACCAGCACTCACCTCTCTAACAGATGTAAGCCATCTGTAGAGAGATATAACTAAACCATGAGAAAAAAAGCTCTCTATTTTGAGACACAAATCATTATGAGCCCTGGTATCCAAGAGCTGTCCCAAGAGTACGTGGCACAGTATAATGCTACCATTTCATCTCACTAGTTGACATAAATTCAGACAAACTGGGTTATTTATGCTGCAAGAATAGTTTGTTGAGGGTTTGGGGTTTTTATTTTTAAACAAAATCTGGTTTTGTTTTGGGTCACTTACTTATGCCAGCCACAAGATGTCCTCCTTAACCCATCCAAGGACAGCTGGGCACCAACAGAAATAACTTGGAATTGCCAGCATGCTTCTGGATTGCTTTCAGCACTAATCTAGTTCCTAAAAGGGAAGCAAATAAATTCAGCAGAGTGTGATGACAGGATTTACCCTGCCTGGAGAGTTAACAATCCACAGTACTTAAGGAGCACAATTACCAGGAAAGGCAAAGGCAAGATTAGAGTGAAGCCAGAGGGATGTTAGGCCTAAATTCAAGTAAGAGGGAAGGTGAGCAAAGGGGAATGGAAAACAGTCACTTCTAGTAATCACCAGAAGTTCTTACTCTGTCCTTTTCACTCCTGGCAGCTTCTTGGGCCATCAGCCTTGACTTCGATTGCTGTATTCCTTTTTCTTTTGCCTCTGAATTTCATGATCACCAAGAAGAGGAGTCAGTTTCAGGTATCTTTTGCTTCATAAAAATGAAGTGGTTTACCAAGTTGAATTATACTATGATACTGCATTTAAATCTAAGTTAAAGGCTGCCGTGTTCTTCCAGGAAAGGATCACATGGAACCCAAGGCTACTGATTATTACAGAAGGCGTGCATGCTAGGGGAAAAAAAAAAAAAAAAAAAAAGCTGTAACATTAGAAAAAGAAAAAAAAAAAGAAAAACTAAGCAAAAAGTAACTAACATTAAACATGCAAGTGATGGCTTAACATTTATTATTCATGCTGACCATGACTGTCTGAAGTAAAGTTTCTCGAAGTCTAGAGTAAGATCTTGCATGTTCCATCTTTTACCTTGTTAGACCACGTCTTCTGTGGGGTTTATGTATTGCCTGAAAAATATTTCCCAGCCTGAAAGATTTGTAAGCAAAACAGTATACACAGCTCAACTGCAGGGAAATTTAATCAGGATTCATAAGCAGAGATAAGGTGTTTTTTTCAGAATAGTTGCACTGTTAGACATTTAACCTATTACATGATAAAACTCAAACATTTATTACAGGAGATCCAGATGAAACATAAAGATGAGCGGGCCAAACTCACCAATGCCATTCTCAGTGACATTAAAGTAATCAAACTGTATGGCTGGGAGAAGATATTCATGGAGAAAGTGTTTGGTATTCGGAAGCAAGAACTTCAGGCCCTAAAAAGATCTCAGATTCTCTTTGCAGCATCTCTAGCTTCTTTCCATTCATCAACTTTCCTGGTGAGTAGTTCACCTTCCTACATTAAACATGTGGTATTACTTCCATCTCTCTTTGTACTCCTGTCTGGACAGACTTTTCCTGTGGGACAACTATCTGCCTGGAGGAGATGGTGTTCTCACAGGAGCCCTGGTAGAATCAGCCACACAGACATTTACACTGTCCTGAGTTCAGTAGACAAGCATCTGGTCTGGCAATGTGCTCCAGGCAGACTGAGCCTGTCTTGCATGAGCCACCTGGAGACCTGCAAGCTAGACAGAGTTCATGGCAGTCAGTATCTGCACAAGCCACTTTTGCACTTGCTGTTGCAGCTAAGCCATGTGTGTTTTCAATGGGAAATGGCTGTGCTTTCACCTTGCTGTGATTGTAGCACCAAAACTTCCTTAAAGCAGAACAAACATCAAGTGATCAGACTTGGTTTTGTCACCAACATGCAAGACCTTTGCCTATGATATTTGCAGGATGTGTGTGGTGATAGCCTGGATTTAACTAAGTGGGTTCCAGAGACTTTGGGAAGGTGCCTGCCCATAATTGAACTATTCTTTTCCCTGTCTGAAACAAATGGTTTGCTTTTCCTTTGCTCCCTTTCAGATTGCATTTGTCATGTTTGCTGTCTATACCCTGGTGGATAACACACATGTCCTGGATGCTCAGAAGGCCTTTGTATCTTTAACACTGATCAGCATTCTCAACACTGCACACTCCTTCCTGCCATTCTCCATAAATGCTGCTGTCCAGGTTAATTGCAGGCTACATTCCTTGTTCTTTGGCTCTAAGTGTTTTTTTTATATACCACCGTTAACAGGTAAAGGTAGGGATTTCTTAGGGCTTTGAACGCCAGGGCTAGCTATTTAATTGCTACTGTGAAACAATGAAGTGCAAGGACTTGCAGCTAAAAAGTACTTCGTAGTATTGTTTTTCAGAAAGGCTCCACATATTGACAGAATAGCCACCAAGTCTTTTGGCACCAATCACAAGCACCATTAGATTTCAGAGGTGCTTCCAGTTCTGTTTTTAATCACAGAAATCAGAATAGATGGAGCAAAATCTCCATGGGAGATCAGCAGAAACCCTGCTAGCCCAGGCCATAGAGAAAAGCAAGTCATTGTCCAGTAAGAAACTGGGAAACTCATTTCCCTCTTGCACCCCAAGAAAACTGCCACAGTTCTTCCTGTACAGAAACAATAATTGGAAAGATTGCAGGATAAACTGGAGAAAAAAAGCACCAATTTCACTGTGTGAACAGAAAAGAAAACACAGGGAAGGATATGGGGTTTTGCTAAGCCAAGTAGAAATAAAGGTAATTAACACAAGAAAGAGCTGCATTTGTCCATCTAAGCTTATAGCATCTGCAACATAGCACCTAGTCAACATTTTAAGTGGGTCTTCTAATTGAGTCTTCACTTTGAGTTTTAGCTCCCTTACTATTCTAAATCTTATACTTTTGTGTGCTTCATTTCAGGCCAAAGTTTCTTTAAACCGCTTAGCAGCTTTCCTGAATCTTGAAGAACTGAATCCTGAGAGCTTAAGCAGAAACACTTCTGACTGTGGTGAGCTTTTGTGTCAGCGTTGTTGTCTTATAAGAGGAATAGCTTCCATTGTTCAGCTTCCATTCTTAGAATGCCTACCATAGTCAAGAGAGAAAAACGATTGTCCCTTACTGTCACGTTTTTAGGCCTATTTATTTCTAAAAATGAAATCTAATATGGTAACTAACCCCTTTTCATACTGAAGGTTCATTTTATGTAATACAAATACACACTGAAACATAAAGTCATATAAATAGAGATGTTTCTGTACCTACCTTGGAATTTACAAGTGTTCCATTTCTCCTCATATTTTAGTACAGGCAAGTATCACCATAAACAATGGGACTTTTTGCTGGAGCAGAGAGACTTCTCCTTGTCTTAGAAGGTACAGATTTACCCTTAGTCATCTCAATTCTGTAGGTTGAGGGGATGCTGCATGAACTAATGTCTCAGGGACTAAATGAAACCAGTGTGGAACATCTAGAGGCTTCTGATTTTTGCTTCAGGTTGAATTCTGAAAATAACGAAGTCAGACAAAATGTAATCTTGCTTTTATGCTTGGGAATACATAAATGGAGAAGGTACCTATATCTGGATGTTGCCTTAATATATGGAGACTGCCTTCTTTACACAATTTTCTTGTTCAAATATGAAATTACAGTAATTTAAGTCAAAAAAGTAGAATTGATGGTATGCAGATATGACATTACTACATGCTTATTTCAAGAGGCACTGCAGTTTTAGAGAAGAAACAGTGTTGAAAAGTTCCGATGTTCAGGAATGTTTCATATGCAGTGCTTTGGACTAGCCTGTCTCCAGAGTAGGCACCTGGGTTTGAAACTCAGATGGGGATGTGGATGAAGACTTTCTGGTTGGAGGTGTCTTTGAAGGGACGAGTCCTGTTCTGCTGCAAAAAATCAGCATGACAGGAAGAGCAGCCCTGTGCAAGTATGGAATTAGCAGATTCGGTTCATACATTTTTATTGCTGCAAGACAATAGCAATAATTTTGATCATTTTCTTTTCAGAAAAGTGTATCTAAAAGGTGATATGAGACTAATCTTTTCTCTATAGCATAAATCTTATGGTGCCTCAAGGCTCCTTGCTTGCTGTAGTTGGCCAGGTGGGTGCTGGAAAGTCCTCCTTGCTGTCAGCATTACTTGGTGAGCTGGAGAAGGCAGATGGCTGCGTGACCATGAAGGTAAATTTTCCCCTGAGCCTTTGCTTCTAATTAGGCTGTCTTCAGGAACAGTAAGGTACTAAGCAGGGCATCAGGTATTTGATGAAAACCCATTTACTGCTGTATTTTAACAAAAGCTTTATGTAGCAGCCCGAATTTAATTATCTGCAGGTGCTTAAGAGCTCTCAGATGAGCCTGGCCCTTGGAAATGGAACAGGACTTCAAAGATCCAGTTCCATTTCCCACTCTGACAGTGAGCTGAAGTGGCATCCTGGTAAACTGCGACATGTATTTGTACCTCTGTTTCCTCCTCTGTAAGATAATGAGAGTGCAGACTCATATTTTGCAAAGTCCTCTAAGACCTGTCAATGGTGATGATCATTCCAGATTTCTATAAATCTAATTGGGAGAGGTCCTTTTCAAAGATGGGTTCCCACAATGTCAAGGTGAGCTTATGAAAAAGGTTGTTAACATTCTTCCACTTCCATTTTCGTAGGACACTGCAGCTTATGTTCCCCAGCAACCTTGGATACAAAATGCTTCAGTGGAAGATAACATTCTCTTTGGGAAAGAGCTAGATGAAACATGGTTCAACAGAGTGATAGATGCTTGTGCACTGCAACCTGATTTGGAGAGCTTCCCTGCAGGGCAGAAGAGTGAAATAGGAGAGAAGGTACTGGATTGGGTTCATATTTTGGCCAACTTTTCCATGAGTAGCTACAGCTTTGGGTGACTTGCTTAAAACACCTACAAAAGAATTAAACTTGCAGGAGGCAGGTGCTCTGTAATTTCTGAGAAGTCAGGACATGATTTAATGGGGTCTGAAGCCCACCTCTTGACCTAACCAGAGATAAGAGAGATGCCTAAGACAAAAATCAACAAATCCAGGTCATTTTTGTGTCCTCTTCTGCAGGAGACTGGAGTTGCTCAAGAAAATCTGCCTCTGCATTTCAAGAGCCCTGTTTGGAGCAAGGGAGAGGCACTGATTTAAAAATAAGGAAGTCATAAAACCTTAGTGAAACATGGAGCCAACAGTTGGCAAATATACTGTAGCTTTGGAATAAACAGTGACAATGCATTTTTACAGGGAGTAAATATATCTGGAGGGCAGAAGCAGAGAGTGAACCTTGCTCGTGCCGTGTACCAAAATGCTTCAATTTACCTACTTGATGACCCCCTCTCAGCTGTTGATGCCCATGTTGGACAGCACATTTTTGAACATGTTCTTGGACCCAATGGCTTACTGAAGGACAAGGTGCGTTATAAATCCTGAATTGTAAAAGGCTGCAAAATGCATCTAATTATCAGGGCCCCTGAAATGTTTCCATTAATGTGGGTTACTTTATCAAAGGCTCCCAAATTACTTTTTGCAGCAGGTACTAGTGTTAGCAACAGTGGAAGCAGAATGGTAACCTCTGCAGTCCACACAGCAGATGGAAGTCCTACAGTGAATCTCACCTCGGAGGAGAAAGACTGAGAAGTTAAGCTCTCCTGAAAGACTGTCTTTATCCTCATGCAAACCACATGCCTAGTTCCAGCCTTCTACAGCAAGTTTATAGTTCTTTCATTGACATTATCCTTCTTCCTTTTTGAGATTTACTGTCTGATCTCTTCCAACTCATTGTATCTTATCAAAATGTCTAATCCCATCACTTTTGAATAGTTCAGTGATGCCTTCACTGTTCTAATCACCCAGATGTTCATAATTTAAATTTCAGTCTTAAAATCTAACTTGAACACCTCTCTTCCATTCTTTTTTGCATTGGTTGTGTTTTGTTATTCCTTGGTATTTCTCTGCTGTCAAGCAATTTGGATAATGAATGTGGTTACATGAGATGGGATGCTAGGGCAGCCTCTATTTGTTTCACGGTATAAACTAGCTACAAATACTTAATTCAGTTTCACATTGTAGAAAGAAAATAAGTACATTTTTTTCATTAGAAAGTCCAATTAAAACAGTCATGGCTGATTACAAATACCTTTCTCTTCATGTGGAGGTTAAGTATCAGATTATAATTATTGCAATGAAACATAAAGACTGGTGAAGAAAGAATGTATTGGACTTAAGCAGTACTCGAAGGGCTTGATTGTATATTAGAAATATAGAATGTGCCAATTTATTATCTAGGGAAAAACTACTTTTCTTATGTCCTTTCCAATATGTAATTATCTGTGCAAATATGCTCAGAAATGGAAATAAAGAGGAGCTGCACTCTAACTCCACTCAGATTGATGAAGTTTTCAGGCACAAATTTAATTCTAAAGTATTGGTATCAGTGACAATAAATGTGACATGCTTTCCAATTAACATCATTCTACTTAAGAGCTTCATGAGGGCAATCAACAACATGAAACTCTTGAGTCAAGCAAAAGGTCCTCCCTCCTACATACAGGGTGCTAGCCTGGGACTTCAGGCTTCAGTTCCCATCCTCACTCTTTTATGGTGTGCATGACACAAAGCAAGTTGATTCACCCCTCTGCTCTCAAGTTCTGTACTTTCAAAATGGGCACAGAGCTGTGCTGCAAAGATAAACTTCAGCAAAAAAGACAGTCAGAAGTGATGGGAATAAATAACAAAAATATCTCCAAGTTAGTAAAAATCATAGCTCACGCTGAGTACATGTCTGTCTTCAGAAGACAGCTGACTGCAACTGCTCGAGTGTGCAGGGAATCACCAGAACTATTGTAACTGTTTCCTCTTCGTTCAAGCAGACTCGTGTGCTGGTGACTCACACAATCAACATTTTGCCTCAAGTGGACAACATTGTCTTTCTGGTGGATGGAATGATCTCAGAAGTTGGTTCCTACCAAGAACTTCTACAGAGAAATGGGGCTTTCGCAGAATTCCTTCATTCACACTTTACTCCAGAAGAGAAGGCAGATGCTGGTTTTCCAGGTAACCCAAATGAGTTAGAATCATTCTTCCTAGGTCTATCAGTCAATTGTTTTCTTAATATTATACTTAACATTGAAGAACTAGTGGGGGAGGGGGTGGGTGGGTGTCTGCTGCTGTTCACAGTTGGGAAGAGGGAAAAGAATTAAACTGGAAAAGCCAGTCTTACATTTGTTTTATTATGGACTTTTAGAGCTGAGATCCAATCACAGTAAGCTGTCACTTTGTATGGGAAAAAATATGCTTGCCAAATTAGCTGACTCATCACCTCAAGATCAGTTCTTGAATAAACAGTTCCATCTTAGTAAACAACAATCATGGGGTAAACAGAATTACCGACTATATGTGCTGTTCTTCAAGTCTCACCTTGATATTTCTACCCTTAGAAACAACTCTTTGTAATTAATCTTTCCTCCATATTATCAGTTTCTCAAAGGGTATACAGGACAAAATGGGATTCTAAAGCATTTAGGAAAAAAATGCATTTATTTGACAGCTATAGGAGACACCAAAGACACCATCACTTCTAGCAATGCTCCATCACAGGAGAAGCTCTTTAGGTAAGCTTAAAGTGGTCTTAGACACTGAAGAACTTGCTCCAAAAGCCCATATAAGCCTACATGAAGGTTATTACTGAGTACAATACAGGCTTAGGATTGATCTGTAAATTAAGAGTAAACAAGCAAACCTCAAGAATAGGTAAGAAACTGCTCTTGAATATGGAGGTTGACTAACATTTTCTCCTTATTTCACAAGGAGACAAAATTTGTTCCAGAGCACATGTACAAGGCCTGCTGTTCCCTTCCCAGTGGGGCTATAAGGTCTGACATTTCAATCCAGCCACAGCTAATGAATGCTGAAAGCTTCTGTTTGTTAATAGCCTGACAGAGCCCAGCCCCTGGGATAAATAAGGACAGTGGTTGGGGTCACTCGGGAGGACCCCAAAAACTGCAGCCCTCAAAATAGACATGAATATAGGGATGGATGGGTAAGGAGATCTAGCTTTAAAATACTCATTGCCTTGGCTAAAAATTGAAAGGATTTTTGTTTTCTTTAAGAAGTGACAATTCAGTCAAATCATCTGCTAGGGGAAGGGAGACTATTCCTGTAAGTCAAGACTCTACCACTGCTGTAGCCACTGAAGGAAGATTAACCAAGGGAGAGAAAACTCAGCATGGCAGGGTAAGCACAGCATCTTCTTCTAAAGGCAAAGACACATACTATGGGTTTATTACTGATCCACTCACAGCAGGCAGGTCAGCTCACTGCCTAAGTTAAACCAGTGCAGCTCCAGGGAAGTCAGCTATGCTGTACAAGTTTGCCCTACAGTTGAGACAAAGTCATTCCAGCATTACTTTACATAGCACCTTCTATGCAAACTGTATCTCCCTGGATCCCTGATCTGAGCACTGGTTCCAAAATAAGAATAATGCATGTACATTGCAGAGAGCACATTATGGAAATGAGAGAGGTAAAAAAAAATATAACCACTTGAGGAGAGAGATCCCAGTTCAAGAGTTGACCTGAAGGTGGAGAGTGCAATGAGGCAATCAGGGTGAGGTGGTGGTAAGGGCCAGAAGAGGATAGATTACAAGGAACTTGTAATCTTGAGTCTGTCCACAAACTCTTGAGGCTAGTGGGAAGGGGCAACAAGGCAAGGAGGGTACTGTGAAAGGCAAGCAGCAGGTGTGGGATTCCAGCTAGGAGGAGTCAGGCACAGATGAGGTGTGTATTCAGGGAACACGGTAGCAGCAGTAAAACATGGGGAGGAAACAAACTGCTGAAGCTACATACTGGTAACTGAGAAGAGATGGGAGTAGGAAGTCAGACACCCCAAAGGAGGCAGCTGTTCCCCTAGGGAAGCACAGTATTAGCCAGACTGGGATCTCCTCACTCTGCTCATCAGCAGTTACTCACAAGCAGTCAGTGGGATACATTATAGTTCTCAGTCACACCAAGAACAAATGAAAACCAGGGCCTGGCATAAGCCTTACCTGTATTCCACCAGTAACATGAGCCTATTGCAGTAACATTCATCAGTCAGTAATAATCACTCATTAACACCATGGATTTATTTAAGCATGGCTTCATTATTCATCCATGAGAAAAACAAAAAAAGAATTAACATGGTTCCTATAGCCCATGATAGATAACCAAGTAGATACACTATAATAAATAATTCCTTGTTTCAGAGCTGTTTTTCCTTGCTAACAAGCTTGATCCTCCCAACCTCTCCTATTTCTCCCCAACTGTTTTGCTCTAGGTTAATACTTCGATTTACACAGCCTACCTGAAGGCGACAGGCTTACCACTGTGTGTGTACATCATCCTGTTGTACACATGTCAGCAAGCTGTGTCATTTTCTCGTGGTTACTGGCTCAGCATATGGACAGATGACCCTGTCCACAACGGGACACAACATCACACAGAGCTGAGAGTTGGAGTCTTTGGTGCACTAGGAGTCATTCAAGGTTCATTTAGCTTGCTCACCTAATTCTGTGTATTTCCATCTCCCTTTCCCATGTCCAGGATGTTTTCTCAGAATATAAACAAGTGCATACCCATGGGCTTTTAGCCTCCTGGGCTTTTGGCACCAGCCCTAAAGGTTTGGCATGGGACCTAAAACTACAGGCTCTGACGCACAGAGGATTTCTAAGGGATCTGAACAATATTTCCAGTGTTACTGCCTGAAATTCTACTTCATGGTATGCTAGAAGAGTTCTCCTGAGCCTTTCAGCAGACCATGATGAACAGTATCTTCCTCTGAATTTCCTGCTGGAATTAAATAACCTGAGCCCTTAAACATTGAGCAATGGAAGAACTAGAACATCCTTATTTTTCTATCCTGCCCCCTTGTATCCAACATCATCCACCTATCTTTCTTTCTCTTATCCCTTTCCATTCCTCCAATATAAATGAATTGTATCCGAGTGCAAGTGGTGACTCTTCTCCATGCTGAATTAGATCTTGGTTGAGGTCTTTTGAGAGAAAAAAAGGAACTTACGGAATTCTACATTTCTTTAAATCTTACTCTTTAAAAATGGTGACAATTCTTTTGGTCACCCTTTAAAAAAATAAACCACCTGTTTTAGGACAGAAATCAAATCTGGAAAAATCTCAGCCCAAGTGACAAAAGATTGAGAAAGCTTGGAACAAGTTGAAAAGAGTGGGAAGGGTTGGGTACCCTTCTGTGCTAACAGTGAATCTGGGGGCAGGAAACCCAAGACTTTGAGTAATTCAGAGTCATTCCAGTCAAGCTCATTTTGTGAAGAATAAAGGATTTGTCCTGTGTGTTTAAATTGCTGAATCTGTGGCCCCTGTCAAGCTTGCTTAGAAAGTCTTCCACCCCTCTATAACTACCCTACAGAAAAGGTAGTTTACCCTGCAGCTCTGAGGATTGGCTTAATTGCTAGCAAAGAGACAGTCAGCTCATTTCAACTAGTATAGTAATCACAGTACTAAGTAAAAATCATAATCTTGCAAAGTAGAACTCCAAGATGAGTTTGTTCAGACTTAGTAAAAATTATTATTTTTTATATTACAGCCCTTGGCAGATTTGTCTCCACAGCAGCAGTCCTTCTCGGTGGTGTGTTAGCATCACACAAGCTGTTTCTGCAGTTGCTGAGGAACGTTGCTAGATCCCCAATGGTCTTCTTTGAGCAAACACCCATTGGAAACTTACTGAACCGCTTCTCCAGAGAAATGGATGCTATTGATTCCGTCATCCCTGACAAGCTGAAGTCCTTGCTGGGGTTCTTGTTCAACTTGCTGGAGATTTATCTTGTGATTATAGTGACTACACCAAGAGCAGCGATGGCCATAGTGCCCTTGACTGTTCTTTATGCTGTATTCCAGGTAGGAGCTCAGAGATACACACACAGGAGAGGCTGAAGCAGCATGGCTGTGTCCCTGCAGAAAGACTCCTTCCATTTATTAAGAATAGAGTCATACAGAAACTAGTTTCATCACCTCGAATTGCATCTGAACAGGAGTAATATCAGTGGCACTTCCCACATCACCTCAGCCTTCCAAAGCATGCCAGAGACCTCACAGAGGCTTGTGCTTTTCTGATGTCCAGATCAAGTCCCACCTAGAGATATATTCTTAATGAATATAACTGTAATTGAACTGTAAATTAAATATTAAGACCAAAGGCATTTTTTCTTTCCTCCAGCATTCCTTCACTGCCTTTTAATATATCCACCTATGCCACACAGCTCTCCCATTGGGCTGAGACCTCTAATACTTTGTCAGCTAAGACTGAACATAAGGGAAGGGCAAGTAAGGGTGCAAGTGTGCCTCTGTTCTCCATCAAGCAAAGGGCTGGTCTACAGGAGAAAGTAAGTGTAAGTTTAGAGGCTTTGTGAGTTCATAGTACCCTGGCTTCTTTGCATTAACTAACCATGGGGTTATTCTTAATGAAGACAGGACATAACACGGGTAGAAATGCCACCTCACCTTTTAAGGACATCTCCTACCTGCATATTAGGTTTTACAACACCAGGAGAGTACATACTATTGCAATTGTTGAGCCCTGCCCACATTTTCTGTGGAGCACCTCCATGGAAGCATAAACCACCAAATCACTTGCCCTTCCATTTCCCTTTATACCAGCACTTCTACGTCATCACCTCCTGCCAGCTGAGACGCACAGAGGCTGCCAGCAGATCACCCATCTACTCCCACATTTCAGAAACCTTCCAAGGGAGCAGCGTGATCCGTGCTTACAAGGACCAGGAGAGGTTTATTTTGAAGAACAATTTTCTAGTGGATGAGAATCAGCGAATATGCTTTCCTGGAGCAGTTGCTGACAGGTACAAATCTGCAGTGTAAAGAAAATGATCGTTTATTCCTGTGGCCTTGGTGAGTGAAGCTGTAAGCTCTTGGGGAGATAAACAGAAGATGACACAGGCCTTGGAGAAAATCCTAACAGAGACCACAAGCCAACCAGTTTGGACAGACCAGCACCATTCATGAGCTCCAAGGTGTCTAGATAAGAGCAACCTGGGCATGACAAGAGCTTGTTGAGCATCCTCTACCCCAACGGCTCCACCAGTGTTTTGCAAAGCAATCGCAGATTCTCATGGGAGAAAAGAAGAGGGCACCTAGCAACAGCCCTGTCCTCTCCATCTCTTGCAGGTGGCTTGCTACAAACCTGGAGTTTCTAGGCAATGGCATTGTGTTGTTTGCAGCACTCTTTGCAGCAATGGGCAGAACACATCTTAGTCCTGGAACTGCTGGCTTCTCTATTTCATATGCTCTTCAGGTAACTCAGCACTGAAGTAATACCATGCTTGCCTTTCATCAAAAGCAACTTGCATTTTAATTTCTGCTACCATTTTAATTTCTAAGAAATCACTAATTATTTCTGTGGTTTCTAGATGCTTCCTCCTACCAAACCCTCCTGTCATTGCTGAAACCCAGGGCACCTGGAGCACACAGACCCTTAGAGAATGAACCTCAAACACATGTACCAGCCATCATTTTTCTCCTGCATCTGAACCCACACTTAGGTCACAGCATGCTCTGAGCAACTGAAGCAAGGTTGACTAAGCTAGACTCTTTCCAGCCTAAGAAATAGCTAGACTATCTTTTAGCATGCAAGTCAGTAGCATTTCATTCTCTATAAACTTGCTGAGAAGAAGCTGGGGGGGCAGCTGGCTAGGCTCTTTAAACACAGCTTTATGAACTTTCACAAGGATCCATGGTTATTTTTTAGCCTTTTAAGGGATGATTTCTGAAGTAATTAGCTGATGATGAGGTCTTTATAAATAAACACTAAGACAAAGTACCAAGTACCTCACAAGCGTAGGTCAAGACATTTTATCTGTCCTAACACTCTCTTTCTTTCTGCTAGATAACTGGTGTTCTGAACTGGATGGTGCGCTCCTGGACGGAAATAGAGAACAATATTGTTTCTGTGGAGAGAGTGAGAGAATACTTGAGGACTCCTAAGGAGGTAGCTAACCAACTATTGACTTTACTAGCAGAAGTGAACATCTCTGCAAACTGAATCAGTAAATTTTCTATTCCACCTGGACAAACCCCCTTGTTTTCCCCTTCTAAAACACCAGTTATGTTTCCTTTAAAAAACTGCAGCATTTGTTTTTTTATCCAGCTGACTAGACTTGTTTTATAACCTCTGATCATCATTATTTTCTTAAGACAGTTAAGCATTAGATTGTCATTAAAATAGTTTCACTTGGTAACACTCATGGAATGAGCTTATTTTCTGCCCATATTTGGAGTATGTATTTATTGCACGCATTCAGATGCAACTCTCTGATAACTGATGCCACTAAAAGGCCATCATTTTTAGTCTGTAATCATTAAAATTATTTCTCCATATGCTGCCCAGAGATCCTACTGAAGGAGACTTTCACAGTCCTGTTTACAGGGACATATAAATCTTTTTTTATTGAGCCACTCATAATGTCAGAACTCTGACATGCAAACAAATGTTTATCCCCATTTTCAGTCAAGACAACTGGCATCTTTGCATAAAGTAAGGATTTGCAATATGAATGTTAGAGGCCTTTTTATCTTTTGGAAACATTAAGAGATTGGGGGAATTTGGCACAGATGTCTTCATAAGCTCTCCCTTTCGGTATGGCCACTTGATTTGGTAGTTTAAATCAGCTTTACACATTGTTGTTTGTTTCCATCTATTCAGGCACCCTGGACTCTGAACAGCAAACTTCAAGGTCATGTTTGGCTCACTGAAGGAAGAATTGAATTTAGAAACTATAGTTTGCGATACAGACCAAATTTGGAGTTAGCACTGAAGCAGGTCAACCTAACCATCAATGGGCAGGAGAAGGTAAGCACAGACACTTGTTTCAGAAGAGCTGCAGAGTGTGAGCAGCACTTTGCAGTGATCAGACCTGGGCAGATACAGTCTCTGCCCTACACCAAGGCACAGCATGTTGTACATGTGAAAGCTACAGTAAGGTATAAGCCCATCCATCACCCTGCACACCTATTCTAGTACAAAGCAGTGTTTCCACGATTGCTGCATACACTAGACATTCTTCTGAATGAGATTTCATTTCACAGAAGGTTAGCAGAGTTACAGCAAAAGAATTTCACTTTTTAAATCTAGTGCCACATCAGGGCCCTGTTCTAGCTGCCAAGTCTTTTAGTTATTCTTCCCATCAAAGGCTTTCAAGATTCCTTTTCATACAAAACAGTTAGGAATTATAAATTATTTGCTTTAAGAATGTATTCCTAGACTATGCAAATCTTGAGCAGCCCTGAAGATCTGATCCATGCAAAGCTGTCTCTCTTTAAAAGAGGAGCTACATGATAGTTCTGTCTGACTGTAGAAAACTGTCAACATCAAAACCAAAAGCTTTCCATTGCCCTTTACAGATCGGCGTAACTGGAAGAACAGGAGCTGGGAAATCTACCCTTGCTGTGGGATTGCTGCGATTGGTGGAAGCTGCAGAAGGATCAATCCTAATTGATGGACTAGATATTGCTCAGCTAGGTCTCCATGACCTTAGAACCAAGATAACTGTCATTCCCCAGGTATGAAATTAATTTCCAAAATGCTTTAGCAGTGTTATAAGCCCTTACACCTCGGAAGAATTTATAGATTCTGTGAGAGGCAGGATATTCAGACATTTTAAAGTTGGAAATAACCTGTATGCCATGCTAGTCTCCCTTCAATAGGGCATTAGCCACAGATTTGCACCCAGCAGGGAAAAAACAGAGAGCTTGTTTTTATAATTAATTTCAGGAGTTGTTTGTACTGTCTCTGTGCTCAGGATCCAGTTTTGTTTTCTGGCTCTCTAAGAATGAATCTGGACCCATTAAACCAATACAGTGATGCAGACATCTGGACAGCTCTGGAACTGACTCAGCTCAAGAACTTTGTTGCAGATTTGCCAGATCAGCTGGAATATAAGTGCACTGACCAAGGGGAAAACCTAAGGTACCTCACCTGCCAAAACACAGTGGCAGGGCAGTGCCAGCCTGTGGGCTAGGAGAACAGAGAGCTAGCGGGACAAGGAGTCTAATAAATTAAAAATAAATAAGATGTCCAGACAGCGAATTGCTGCATTATTGTCCTGTTTAGCAGCATGAAATCGAATCATAAGACACCAAGTGGAAGACCTTCGAGACTTAATCATTGTGGTGGCTTGTGTTTGTGCAGCACTTAAAAAAACACTGGAATCCTGTTCCAGGTGCAGATCTCCTGGGTGCTATAGTAATACAGTCCCTTCACTTCCTTGGGTTATTTCGTGCTGTTAATTGGCAGTGCCACCAGCCTCAATCACCCTTCCAAGGAAAAGGAACAATCACCTTTTCATTACTATTTTCTAATTAATCACATATTCTGACCACCGGTAAAAGTGACTGCTGCTCTGTTTACCATCCCTCTTCTCACTTGCAGCACTGGTCAGAAACAGCTCTTTTGTCTGGCCAGAGCACTTCTTCGGAAAGCCAAAATCCTCATTCTAGATGAGGCCACAGCAGCAGTAGATTTCGAAACTGATCTTCAGATTCAATCCACCCTAAGGACCCAGTTTAAAGACAGCACAGTTTTAACAATAGCTCACCGGATAAACACCATCATGGACTGTGACAGGTAATCTCTTCAGCCACTTTCCTAAGGAGGAAGACAGACATAGGCAACCTGTGTGACCTAGATGAACCACACAGTGTCAGTGAACAGCAATTTTGTTTCTGTCCTTTTCTTGTTTAACCCTCAAAGCTTTGCTATAGAGATTGTAAGGAGCTGTCTTAAACCAGCCAAGCTCCAATAGGTTAATCAAAGATCATTTAGTCCCACATGATGCATTTCATGCTGTGTCATACCCCTTTTTCCCCCCACTGACAGCAAAACCACGGCTACAGCTCTTTGCATCATCTTAAAATCGTGAAGCTAAAATACGGGTTCACAAATCTTACTCCAATCTCAGTTGCCAAAAAATTCTCCTCCCATAAACTCAGTACTTGAATAGTCACTCATCAGAAACTTACTTCTATCCCACAGCTGTTTCCCAGCTGAAAAGCTGCTGGGAAGCTTGGTTGAATAACATGCACTAAAATTATTTTAGAAATAACTAAGTTTATTACAGCTGCTGCCATATCCCCAAGCTTACATTTCTGTTTTAATGTTCGCAGGATTTTAGTCTTGGAAAATGGTCAGATAGCTGAATTTGATACTGTGGAACACTTAATAGCTCAGAAGGGACTGTTCTACAGACTGATGGAAGAATCGGGCCTTGCGTGACTCATTCATGGAGTATACATACCATAATGCCACCACTATTGGGAATAATTGATCTCGTAATGGAGTTATCTTTGTTTCACTCTAAAATGCCTGACACTCAACCAAATCTTGTTTGAGCTGTAACCGCAGTGAGTAGATGAGAAGGGATGACTTGGGGATACATGTTTTTTTCTGTAGGAAACGTTGCAATTCCATTTTCATTATGTTTCCTGAAAATGAGCCAGCCAGAACTTAAATGCCTTGTTGCGTTTATGGTATAAAAGCAAACCGGCCAAAAGAAAGAGACCACAACATTTCTGATTTGTACTATAAATGGAGCCCAAATATACTGCCATGCTTAAAGATTATACAGATAATTTTTAAAAGCCAGCAAGCAATAATTTAAGTGGTAGTAAGCAAATTTAACTATTTACAGCTTGTCTTAATTTCCAGGCAGAACAAATCTGGCCTTTAGCCAGTGCCTTAGGGACTGCTCACCTGTGCTCTGTTCTGACACAGATGTGGGCTCCAGCAGATGGATCTAATCACCCCAAGTGCCCAGACACTGGGGGAGCAGGGATAGGAGGTGCAATGCCACTAAGCCCAAGAGTGTACGGCTGCCTGGGGGCTGCCTGTGGTCGCAGCTGGGGATCAGACCCACTCTATCTCTTTCTGTGTCAGATTTGGAGGGGCCTTGAGTGAACCAGGCTGTGTAGAGCTGACAGGCTGCCCTGAGGAAGAGAGCGAACCAGCTTAGGCACAGGCTCACTGATGCAGGAGAGTCACTTGGCTGGGATTGGGCAGCAGAGCATCATTCCTTCTGCTTGAAGGCTTGGAGCAGCCCTGCTGCCAAATGCCAGTTGGTCACAGCAGAGCGTGTCCAAACACCGATGCCAGCATTTCCAAATTGAATTTGGCAACAAGGAGTTTGTTGTGGTGGGAATCATCCTCGTCTGATCCCTGCAGCGTGGTAGCCTGGAGATGGGGGAAGCAGCAAGGACTTACCTGTCAACCTGGTGATTCATTTGTTTTTTTTCTTGAGTGCAAGTTTACCTCCCGCATGTGCCACCCCGGCGCCGCAGAGCCCCTGATGTGGTCATCTTTCAGGTGTTACTTAAACAAAGTAAACAGCAGCTGAAAGCAAAAGCCTTCCTGGGCTTCCTGCAGTGCCATGGTCAGAGCCGTCCCCACGTCTCTCCTCAGGAATCACAGGACAATGTGAAACAAATCACACAGTGAGATACTGCTGTTTACTGTGACTTTTATTAAAGCACTTCAATTTCTAGAAAACTGAAATAAAAATAGAATCAAGTATTGAAATGGAGCTCTTGAGTAAGCTAAAGTAAATATAGTATAAAAAGGAATAATGGGGGAGGAGGTGGGAGAGTTCAAACTGTCAAGAGTCAACCCATACCAGCAAAACCCAGCAGTTTCTTCTCCAACAGCCTTTTCGCCCATGTTAAGAGCAGTTAACAGCTTCTGCTGGACAAGTGCCTAAGATATCAAAGTCCAATGTCTACTTCCATACTGGTGATCAAATACCAGGAAAGACACAAATTTTTCCTCTCTACTGTCTCCAAACCTTACTCAAGGGCAAAGACAAAAAAAAATTCAAGCAACAGATACAAGTTATGAGCACTCTAAAGGTTTATCAGTGGATCTCAAAACCAGGAGCATTTAGAGCTAATGAGATTTGTTAGGTATTTTTTCTTTTTAACTGAGGTAAAAGAAAAACAGAAGTACCCATGTTGCTGGGTAATTCTGAAACAGATATCTTTTAGCATACCATAATCTCTGCTATAAACATCTTTTAAATGCTCACTTTCCGTTCCTAACTTGGTAATGAAGAGAGAAGGCAACAGAAAGCGAAAATAATCAAAACATACTTTCACACTGGCAATCTTTGAAAGGGCACAGTTTTGCTGTCGGCTTGCACAAAGTAAGAGCAAGCAAAAATACCATCAGCTTTCATATGTCAAGCTGTGCTGAAAGGGCACAAGAAAAGGGATTCCCAAAACTACATGTGACAAAACCCCTGTGTTTCAGATGAGCCAGAGTCCTCAGCTTCAGGTCCAAGTGGTACAGTAAGTGACAGATGGGGAGCTCAAGTCTCAAAAAAGATAAGTCATGCCTTAAGTAGCAACCTAGAAAGTTACCTGGAAGTTGGTCAAAGCAAAATACATAAAGGGGTTAATGCCTGGAGATACCATCCTCTCTTGAGAATCCAGTTTAAGGAACAAAAGCTCTGTATAAAAGGACAGGTCTGCTGGGTCTTTGCAAAGGTACTTCTTCCTAGATTAAACTATTATGCAGTTAGCACAGGAGGTAACTACAGCAGGTAACTACAGCAGGCTCATTAATTGCTCTGAAAACATTTTACATATTGAGAAATAAAAGTCCAACACCTCCAGTAATCTGAATGTCTAGGACTAATGAAGAGGAGTGCCTGGATTTGCCTTGTCTACGCTCTTTCAGAACTAACTTTTAATAGCTACTGTGCAGCCCAAGTGCAGCATACACAGAGCAGCTGTGTTTGGCTCAGCAGCAGCTACCCACTCAAAGTCCAAATAAAATCCACTAATCTCAAGAGGGTTTATTGACATCCCAGTGGCTTTCCAACCCTATTTTTCTCTTTGGAGCAAAGCAAGTGTTTCACTCTAGGTCCACCAGGGAAACAAGTTTTTACCTAGCCCACAGCAAGCACACACGATGTCCCTGGGTTTCCATGGGAGAGCCCCTATCTCCAACCCCCCCGGCCGGCAGGCCGAGCCGTGCTCCCGCCCGAGGGGCTGTGGCTGGATGGCCAGGCCAGGCCAGGACCCTGCGTGGAGGCAGAACCCAGAGCAGGGGGCTGGGAGCCAGCAAGAACGGCTGCCACAGTGCCGGGGAGACAGCCCAGCCCAGGCAGAGCACCTTCGGCAGCGGTTCACCCTCCCAGAGCCACCCGCTCCGCACGGAACACCTGCTCCAACAGCTGAGCCAGTACTGGGCTCCCATGCAATCATGTGTAATGAGGTCAGGAGCTTAATTAGTACTTTCACTGTTCCAATTGGCTATTCAATCTGGACATCAAGAGTTAGGGCTTTCAATTCCAAGTTAATTTACTTCTTTCCTTTTCCCTCCTCATTTTAGACTATCTCAAACAAAGTGAAAGCACAGCATATGTAGGAGAGAAAAACTACCTAAAAAACCCAAAAGATTCTTTTCCCATGATTCCAAGTCTAAGGTAATACCAAAATTGCTAAAGCTAGAAAACAAGAATGAAGGTGTTGTGCACTGATTTACACCAAGTTCATCCCAAATACCTTGTTTGGAAGTTGCACTCCTAGTTCCCTGGATGGCTGCAAGATGCACAGGAATGCCAAAATGTTAAAGGCATCTGTGACCCAGAGCACACCTTCTGTGCTACACTGCAGTTGCACCACTAAAGGGTCTCTTCAGAGATGGCTCAAGACTGGGAACAGTTTTACAGAAGTAGCTGTATTCACACACATGAAGAGCTAGAGTGTTATTTGCAGGTCTCCTGAAAATCCTGAGCTGTTTCATCAGCAGAATCAGCTCTTCCTGATGCGAGATATCTTCCATGTTGCAGCAAATAACGTCAGCCAGGGTATATCAACATGCACTGAAATCCAATACAGTAAACTCAAGTTTTCTTTTACTCTTCTGTAAATATCAAGATGTTTATAATGTCTAATAAATATGTTAATATTTATTAAGAACACCACTAACTTCACAGGGGCTGTACATATTACTGCTGTAAGATGGAAAATACAGCACACCAGGATCAGAACTGGTATCACAGATGCTTAATGTTTTAATGAACAGATTGGAACAAAAATGGTTCTGAGACACAGATAAGAGCTTTTCTTTGAAAGATAATGTTTTTTTCAAAGACTGGAAAAAATGGTCCAAGAGTGCAGAAAAAAATGGAGAGAGGCACAGCCTTGCTTTAGATGACAGCAAGGCTGCTAAGTCTGGCCACTTACTTTCAGGCCTGATGTATTTGGCAAATTTTTCATAAAATACACATAAATAGCCAGCAATGCAGCTAAATGAGATTTCCATTTTTTCTGTTGATCTAAATGAAATTAATTGTGCCATCTTTATCAAAAAAAAAAAAAAAAAAAAAAAAAAAAAAAAGACAGTTCTCTCTTCACCCAGAGGATGAGAACGGGACAAACTCAGGCCATGCCACTGCAGCACACCTCAGGGAAACCCTGCTCCGCAGCACCTGGAGGAAGGTGCCTGAGGACTAAGCCACTTGCGGCAGGACACGCTCCCAGAACAGTCCCCACCTCCTGTCCCACATGCTCTCTTTCAGAGCTGGCATTAGCGTTGCTGCATAAAGGAAAATGGGTGACAAGGCATTCAAAGAAAATACATCTGCTAGACGACTCTGAGCTCAGCTGCCAGAGTTCAGTGACAAACCCCTGAATCTACTAGTGCTCCCCCCAACAGCCGGGGGGAGGCTCATCGCCCCCAGCTGCACAACCACTGCTCGCTGCCCAGACTCGGGAGCTCAAAGGCCATCAGTCCAGATTTCACTTGCCCAGAAGTGCTGAAAGTGTCCCAAGTACTAAATAAGCATTAGCTCCAAACAACACACACAGCAATGAAAACAGATTAAATAAGAAAAAAAATCTGCTGGTTTTAATGCCATATTCTAACACCTTACCTTGCAGCAAGTTGTATCATTTTCTGCAGCTGGTCCCAGTAACACTGCAGGCAGGGATCAGTACAGAGCCCTCTCCTAGCTGCAACAGGACCTTACCAAAGTAAGAACTCGAGCAGTACAACTTCCTTTGAATTCAATCCCCAACCTGCAGAGTACTTGCAGAAGTCTCCGTCTCAGCAATAAGCTACACTAAACCCACAAGGTTTTTTCAAAGGTTATTTGAAATCCTGTCTGCATTTGTTCACTGGATGTTCTCTGCAGCTCTGCCTGGAGGAAGGTGTTGGTGCTAACCAGTTTGCACAGGCAAGGAGGGAGCACAGGGAGCTTTGCTGTCTGGTCGTCCAATGCCCCTCTCCCCTCTTCTTCCCAAGGCTCTCCGAAGAGGGGGTGGAAGGGGAAGGATCATCGAGTGTTCCCGGAGGATGACTGTCACCAGGCAGGACAGCTCTTACAGTGGTGGGCACAGCTCCTCCTCTGAGTCTCCTCTGCAGATAGATCCATCTCCATTTTAATGCAGCTGAGTAAAATACCACCGACCATGCATCTTACCAGACAAGCTCCTTTCTCCATTCCTTACTAACCATTTGCTCCAATCTTTCCACCTTCTGGCCAACACAGTGCTGCACAAGCATTAGGTGATTTGAAAAACCAAAACCCACTGCTCCTCCCCCCAAACAGCCCTTGCTCGTTCCACTTCCATGGAGGAAATTAAAACCAAGCTGCCCAGGAAATGTGGCAGACACAGGCCACGGACACCACGGGTATGACAAAGGCCCACAGCACTGCTGAATCCCGCTCTGCTGAGCCACTGTTATTACCTGGGCTGCTCAACACACTGTAGTACTCGAGTTACAAGAGAGACCATGAGATGTGATCCAGCCCTACCACAGCACACCTTTATTTGCACTCAAGGTTTCTTACCCACCCTAACACCCCCCAGACATCAGACCTAGCCACCCGGCTAGTCTAAGCAGTACCAGTAATTTCTATTTTCAAGACAAAACCTGAACTGACAAAGCTGACCCTTTGTCAAATGCAAAGCAAGAAATGACACATCGTGTTATTTTTCAAACAATTTTTTTACTGGAAGTTCTTTGCAAATATTTGTATAGTCATTACAAAAAATACCAAAGAAAATTTCAGTCTATTCAATTTCAGAGAGTCGTAATTTACAAAAAAATAAATAGTTTTACTCTAAAGACCATTGTCTAGTATTAAGGTCAGCAATATCATTAACAGAAGTCCACATATTCTCAGAGTGCTGAGGATTTGGGTCTGTCTGACTTAGTTTGTCTTCTTCCAGCATTTTCCTGTAAAATAAGACTAATCAGAACATGAGAAAAGTAACTTCCTTCTTCCCACAGAAAACTGAACATTCAACACAGATCTTGAAAATAGACTTAATTGAATTGGTAGACCCCTCTGACACACAACTTTAAAAACAGTAAAACTTTTTTTTTTTTTAAACAACTGTAACAGAACAGTTTCCCACAAAATTTCTGAGTCAACAGCAGCAGCATGAAGGGCATGTTTCTTTGATATAAGGCGAATGGTCCTTGATGTGGCAGAGCTTCTATTAAAGCACAGAACTGCCAAAGCCAAGGGTATTACAATCAACGTCACGCCGAGCCTGCAGCCTCCACTCAGGCAAATCCTCACTTCTCAGCCTAGTCCCCACAAGCATAAACCAGGATTCACCACCCAAGTCAGAATTCCTGGGTGTAAGACCAGGTACTGCATACTGCAACACACCAAATGCTGCACGAATGTGGGTTTGGAGTGACTGTCATTCTAGACATGCTTAAATACTGCTTTGAAGTTGACTGTGCTTTTTCACATCAGCACTACTGACATTATAGTGAACTTGCTGCTATACACTGTAAACACATGAAACCTTTAGGACAATGCATAAAAGCATTAACCATGTACAGTAAATGCCATAATGAGAAAAGTCTGGCACACGTGTTGTTTCACAAGAAGAAAAAAAAAAATAAAATCTTTGGACTATAGTACTATATGCCACAAAATGTTCCAAGTGCATCCCACAATAGATGGCTCATCAAATAAGGAATCAGCAAACAAGCAAATAACTAGCATTTGCAAAAATGTTTTAAACAAAAAAGGGCGACTTCAGAACATAAGAGCAGATGAAAAGAAAAAGCTTTTCTGAACTTCTCTGATGAATCACTCTGCCTTACATTTGAGCATATAATGACAGATTTTAGGCAAAAATTAGAAGTCTCTGAAGTATTCTGCACCGTGTATGTGCTTCTCCTAAAGCTGGCTAAAATCAATACTAAGGAGAATAACAAAGAAAAAAATTGCATTTTTATGTTACTTCCACCGCCATACTCTGTCTGACTTCAGTAGGTCTGAAGTGAAACTGTACGGCTCACACCAGCTCAGGGGAAGTTACAGTTCTCTGAATGTACCACCTCCCTCTTCCACACAGGAACTACCCAAGTTCAAGTGTTACACCAAGCCTGAATCTTTGGCCATGCTATAGAAAATGCCTTTTTCCTGAAGTAGATGGTCTGGGCTACCACACTCCACCACTTCTCCTCTGTCCAGGACTAAAACTCTGTAAAACAAGGAGAAAAAAAAGAAGTGGTCACAACAACATCCAGAAAGCCAATGAACACAGATGCACACATACAGTCAGAAGGTGACTGTAGCATTGCCACTACATGCAAGCAAAGACAGCACAGCCTGTATGAATGGGCAGAGGTTCTCAGCTCTGTCCTTCCTGACCCCATTGCAGATGGTGTTTCTGCTCTATTTTTATGCAGCATATGTTTAGCCAGTCATTTGCAGGCAGCCATGAGACTTCTGACTGTGCTCTGAGCCAGCCAGAAACTAGATGGCAGCACTTCTTGTCAAGGTGAGTGAGGTCCCCGAAGACCTTGCGAGATCTGGGATAACCTTCCTGTAACACTGCACCACATCAACTGCTGTTACACAGCTTCTGCTGACAAAATACAAATGCAGACATAACTTACGCAAAACAAATACTCAACTAGAACAAGGAAGTTCATAAAGCAAGTTACTACAGTCAGTAAAGTCAGCTCATATTTAAAATGCTGCCTTCAGCTACCTCCACTAATTGGGCAGGCACTGCAGAGATGCTCACTAAGCCCTTAGCAGGTGCTGCTGCCCTGACGGAATGGGATGTTCATCTGGTGCCAGTACCACTGGTGCAGGGCCTGGCACAGGCAATGCTCCTGTCTCTTATCTTTCACTACTGACAGCACAAAGAGGTCTAAAGAAGTACACAAAAATCTTATCACTGGTCACTTTACTGTCTGCCATTCTGTGATAAAAAGGGCAAGAGAGCTTAAAACTGGATTTATGAAACAACAACTCTGCCCTCAGCCACGCCGTAGCAAGGCAGCTGAGGATGAGGGAGACTATGAACTCTAACCAAAAGTGATGGAAAGAGAAATGTCAAATAAACTTCAGAGAAATGCAGGACCTGCCCCTTTGATTCCTTATGCTATCTGTGCCTAGTTTGGGGTATGAGCTCCCTGAAGCTCTGATACCTCCTCAGATGTGCCTAAATGAGGGCAAGACCCTGGAATAGACTCCTGTCCTCGCTTCCCTGCCCTTCTGGGTTTGCCTGGGCAACAGAGGGATCAGAGGAACTCCCCAGGCCAAGCACAGCCACTGCAAGCCATAACACAGGTACCCTCCACCCACCAAAACAGGGATTCCAGCATGCAGAGGTGGCTAGAAATGCACAGGTAAACATTAGGCTCACATAAAGATGCTCACTGAAGTAGAGCACAACACAGGTCACATGTACCATTCTTCAAAAGTGGTATGACTTACCTTGTGTAGTCCATGATTGTGTTCAGACGATGTGCTATAGTTAATACAGTACACTCTTCAAACTGAGACTTTATTGTTGACTGTATAAGCTTATCTGTTTCAAGATCAACAGCAGCTGTGGCTTCATCTAGAACCAGGATTTTGGATTTCCTGAGCAGAGCCCGTGCCAGGCACACCAACTGGCGCTGTCCCACACTAAGCAGATGGGATGGGAGGGTGGGAAAACAAGTCAGAACAAGTTTTCAGTATTAATTTTGAAGCCTAGCAAAATTCCTTGTTCTAAAGTATAGGTGCCAAGAATCCACCAAAACAGATAAGGTCAGTCTTGCTACTTCACTGCAGAATATCTAACAGCATCTGAAACTACATCCCCCTCACAATGAAGTCCTGGCAACGTAATAATAAGAAGAAAATATGCTGAAACCATTCACAGTTAACTGCATCAAGCTGGTTCACTGAATCCACACAGTCTTGAGGGCTGGACTTTAAATGATGTCTACAGCCTGAAAACATATCCCTGTTATGGTGCAAAAAGCAAGCTAAAAACTTCCTTAGGAAAACTTCATCTGTTGGGCAAGAGCCATGGGAAGTTCCAAGCATCCACTACAAACAGCAGGCAGCTGCCACTAAAACCCTGTCCAAGACTGCCCAAGCTGTCAAACCTCACAGCATTCCGAGTATTTCTTAAATTAAATTCCCAAACTGGAGGAGAGTTTAAAACATGTTGAATAAAACCTAGCTCGTCAATTGCCTTGTCATGGATTAAGAATTCCCCAACACCCCCTCCAAATAGGACTGCTATTGCTAGGGTCGAGCTACATACTACCCTGGTGAGCTGTAAGGCTGCAGATGGGAGGGCACACACACCTCCCTCTCACTTCTCATTTAGTTCTTAAGGCAATTTTCAGAAGCATGGTTCTTTGATGTACCTGAGGTTCTCTCCACCTTCAGCGCACTCATGATTCAGTTTATCAGGAAGGGACGATACAAAGTTTTTCAGGTGAGCTAATTCCAAAGACCTCCAAATGTCTTCATCGGAGTGTTGGTCAAAAGGATCAAGATTCATACGCAGAGAGCCAGAAAACAATATTGGATCCTAGTCACAGAAAGAGGTGATTCACAATGTACACAGACCATGGCAAGTGCTCCAAAAGTATTTCTTAGATAGTGAAAGAAAAACAACATGTCCAGGTGCAGCTTCAAGCAAGATAGTTTACTGAAATTAGGACCAAGACCTCACTTTTTCCAATAACAAGTTATTTTCCCTCACCCTTTTTCCTCTTGGGGGTCTGACCTCTGCCCTCTGCAGACTCTGGCACTCCAGACCTTTTCATGAGTCAGTAACTCATGAATCCAGAAGAGAAGGAAAAACATACAGACACAAAAAACCCCCGCAATACACCAACAGCCAACTTTCTTTTTACTGGTCTAACTAAAGTTAAAGAACAGGCACTCCCTGCCCAACGTTCTGTCAGCAAGAACTACTAGGTCAACTTTCCACTTCTTAGGGAATTACACCATCTGTAAATATTTCAAGCCTTCAGCTGCAGTATTAATGAAATGAATGCATTTTTTCCTGGACATGGAGATACACCACATTAGAAATACTTTTGACCTAGTCACGTCAGACTGATGCAAAGTAATTAAAAGGAGAAAGCAAAGTCCCCCCCAGATTTCCAAAAGAAGCAGTGCAGAGAACCTCTTGCAGTGTGCTCACTTGTTTTTGCCAGCAGCTGCAAGGTGATTTCTATAAACACATTTTATGGTCTTACTTGGAATCAAAACAGGCAGGCAATAAAGGCTACACAGTAAGAACGGGATGACTTGAGACCAAGTCCAGTGCTTGTAAAGCCATAGCTCCAAACGTTTTGGATTATCAAACCCACAGTTGCTGGGCTAGGCTGGGATGGTTATGTACAGGTTTCTGTGAGTGAACAGTACTGCATACCTCGCTCACAAGATCCTGCCAAGTACAAAGGCTCAAAGAGTGCATATCAAGTCTGAAATAACAGTGCAAAATCCCAGTCCTTCACAACTAGACTGTGCAGTAACTTCATTCCATTTCTAAGAAGAATGGAACCAAATTCAAAGTGGAAACTCTAGAAAAACTCCCACGAGGTATCTCCACAAGTGGAAATACTCAGGAATTTATATCCCCTCTACTGGCCAGAACAGCAATGGTCCCAGTTAACTAAGGGACCTGGTCAGATGTCCAGCTGGGGTCAGACCTCCCCACTCAGGCTAAGCTGTCTATAGCATTTAAGTGATCAGTGTGGGGAGTCCAAAGGCCAAGGTTTTGCTTCCACACCACAACTCAACCATAGCCAAGCTCCTACTTGTTACCCAGCACAAGCAAATCAAAGTCAGTCTCAGAAAAAAGCTTGGTTTCAAGTCCATGAAAGAGCATGCTGAAATGACTCAATTTCATAGCTACGGATCTGAAAAGGAATAAATATATTATCCCCAGCCCATTACAGAAACAGCACTGTTACAAGATGAGATCTGGTAATGGCAGGATTTTGCATCTACCTGAGGGATGATGGTGATCTTGAACCGCAGGTCATGGAGTCCTATCTTTGCTATATTAATTCCATCAATAATAATTTCTCCTTCAGCTGCTTCATTAATCCGAAACAAACCTAAAGTAAGCGAGGATTTTCCAGCTCCCGTTCTTCCAACTATTCCAATCTGTTGGGAAGAAATATAGGAACAACTGACTCTGGGGAAGCGTTAAAGTGCTTCCAAGCATCCAAGCATCCACCTGATATATCTTCAGAAGTCTGTTGTATTTGCCAGGCTAGCAACACCCCAGAACAGTATAACAAATTGAGGTTGATCAGAGGGGAAGAAAAACCACTGGATACAAAAAAACCCCAAAACACAGTTGAAATTTGCAATCCAATCACAGAAGTTTTCAATTTCTCTAGAAAGGGAGATAGAATTGGGTAGAGTAGGCCAAGGTTTCCCTAATTCTTAATTTGGTTCATGCTTCACAGTTATAATTGCTGAATTGATATTTATTTTGTTGGAATTTATAGCAAAAATATACCAAAAGTACTCACTTTGATACTGCAAGTTTTGCTTCCCAGTTAGACTGAATTCTTCAGCAATTCCTTTTTTTTTTTAATAAATATAAAAACATTGCTACTTTAGTTGATATCTCTTGCCATCTGCCCTTTCTAACCACTCTTGAGGTAGTATCCTGCCCATATTTGTAGGTAGAAAGCAGGCACTCAGGGAAAAAAGCAAATGCCTAATTGGAAACCACAAATAAGGAATCAGAATGGTTTGGGTTGGAAGGGACCTTAAAGATCATCCAGTCCCACCCCCCTGCCACGGGCAGGGACACCTTCCACTAGCCCAGGTTGCCCAAAGCCCCGTCCAACCTGGCCTTGAACCCTTCCAGGGAGGGGGCAGCCACAGCTTCTCTGGGCAACCTGTGCCAGGGCCTCACCACCCACACAGAGAATAATTTCTTCCTTAGATCTAATCTAAATCTACCCTCTTTCAGTTTAAACCCATTACCCCTCGTCCTACCCCTACACTCCCTGGTCAAGAGTCCCTCCCCGCTTCCCTGTAGCCCCTTTAAGTACTGGGAGGCTGCTCTAAGGTCTTCCTGGAGCCTTCTCTTCTCCAGCTGAACCCCCCAACTCTCTCAGCCTGTCCTCACAGGGGGGTGCTCCAGCCCCTGATCATCTTCGCAGCTGGAAGCTGGGTAGTACATCTGTCTTGCAGCTACTTTTTGTTGTGCTGTACAAGATCACACTATTATCAGACACCAGAGAGCCAACACAGGACTGGAGCAGGACGTGTGTGAGCACATGTGCAACGAAGCAGTAGCAGACACACACACACACAGTTTGGCCAGATCCAGACAATATACTCTGAAGTTCCATTTTTTCCTGCAGTCTCACCTTGCACCTCACGAGATCACGGCTTCTCCTCTCTACTTAGTAGCTCATTTTCTTGAGACTATAATTAACTTAATCTCTCTGCAACCTGTACTCCTCTTTGCTTACAGCAAACAAATTAGCAGAATTTCCTGGGAAGGGGAAGTAAGTCAGCACAAACCTAACTGTCTTATGAAACCAGGCCAAAAGATACTTCACAAACCCACACAACAGTGTCTCTATCCCATGACACAGGACACACCTTTAAAAGGGTAAGAGCCCACCACATCTGCCAGTTACAGTAAGACTGATTCTACAGAAGCTCTTCTAGTTCTTAAGGACCCAAGACACACTACAGAACAGGGTTAGACCTCTCTTTGGCTTATGCATTCAGACTCAAACAGTAACTTAACATATTCTATATAAAGTATAAACTTATACTCTACTATAAATTCAGATTCATTACCTTCTCACCCCCATTTATAGTAACATTTATGTTTTTCAAAACCAAATCCAAATCTTCCCGGTAACGTAAACCATAGCCTCGAAACTCAACCTTCCCTTCCTTGGGCCAGGTACTCGCTGGGGCAGTTTGTTCAATACTCCATTCAGCCTGAAAGAACCACACAAAATCTCTCATCAGTTACTCCTTCAACTGGACGCGGGCTCAGAAGACTTGAGGAAAGCAATTAAGAAAAATCCTTGTTAGTGTGTAATTTGCAAAAGGAACTGTGATGATGATGGGAAGAAAGGGAAAGAGCTGCCCCAAGGCAGATGAAATGGCATACATGGAGCCAAGGGCTTTGCTATCACAAGTCTCATCTGCTGGATAAACTCTTCTCACCACCAGCAGAATCACACAGGCAGCACATATTCCAATAACCTGCTTGGACACCCCCTCCCACAAGAAACCATCGAGGAAGCCAGACATGCAGCTAGAAGCAGTTTAACTGAGTCATAAGCACTAAAAGATTAGTAAGCCGGTAAACAGCTGCTGCCTCAGCTTCCCACAAAGATGGGAGTGAACACACCCCACTGCATTCACTGCCAGTGCCAAACAAAAAGGCTTTAAACTGTATAAACACTGGTCTGCTACCAAAACCCGAGAAAAAAATTATAGGAGGGGTCCTCATAAGGTCTGGCTACAAAAGTAGTGATTCAAGTCAGGTTCAAGGGACAGGCATGGCAAAGAGAAGCCACAGGGAACTCTGTTCTGTAGCCAAAAGCGGCACAACTGCAGATGAAATGAGTTGTTAGGTGACTTGAATCAAAAAGTTTTACTCTTTACTCCCCACACTGAGAGCAAAATGAGAAACACAAACAAAAAAAAATAATGTTTAAGCACTTAGGAAAATGAAACACTTGTACAGCTCCACTGTTTAGCCCAGGGCAGAACTGCGTATTTCTTAAGTAACACTGTATAACTATCTGGATACACCTCAAAAGCACCCACAGGAACTACCTGCTAAGATCTAGCCTGTCCCTAGAGGGAGGGCACTGACAGCACTAAACTCCATCCCATCCCTGGGCTCAGAGGACATCCCAGCTGCACGCTCCAACTCAATGAGCCAGGCTGCGGGTGAGACCTCAGAACAGGGCACTGACTCCTACAGGTGTGGGGGACAACTCAGACGCACCTCCTTCTCCATTTCAGCATATTCTTTGACTCTTTCAACAGCAACAATGTTGGTTTCCAGCTCGGATGACATGCGAACTAGCCAGTTCAAGTATGCTGTAATCTGCAAGAAGAAAAGTAGTCTAGAAGTAATTTACACTCAATGTATTACCTGCAATAAATAAAAAACATGAAACAACCAAAGCACTGCAAGTTCATGGAATGCCTAAACACAGACAAGATCTTGGCTAATCAGCACTGGACAAGAGAAAAGTCCAGATGCTTTTAATATGCAGGGGATGAGTTGTCTTAGCAACATCCCCTCACACAGGCAAGGCACAGAAGGAATTTCCCAGCAAATTTCCAGATGCTATTTTTATTTATTTTTCTCTATGTTACTTAATTAGTTTCCCCTCCAACGCAATAGCAAGGTTCTGACTTTCTGATACAGTCTTATCATTCAGAGCTGTTGGTTTTTGTGTTTTGGTTTTTTGTTGGTTTTTTTTTTTTTTAAGAAGAGTAAAATTACCTGCAGTGAGTAGGACACTGAGAGGCCAACCAGTCCTGCACTTAGTTTGTTGCGTGCAATCACTGCAAACAATGCTGCAAAGAGGACAATGCAGTTCCCCACATACTCCAGACGGACAGCCAGCCACCTGCAAGACAAAAACGTGATGAATCTTTCTGGCAATTCACCCGCAGAGAGTTAGGAACGTGGCCAACCAATGCTCCGTTACACATCTTGTTTTTGAAAAGATCAGTGATACAGCTTCTGCGTACTGCCAGCAACACAGGAACTGCAAGATATGTGAGGTTCTGCTCCAGCAGCATGCAAACCTAGAGGCATCCAAAATTAACAGACCTTTCAGGTGCATAAATTCCTTTCTTAGTTCAGAAAGCAGGTGTGGTTAACATTGGGATCAGCGAAACAAAATTTTTTTTAAAAAGTTACCCAGAAGTAAAGCAGGAACTCTTAGAAAGAAAAGAAATTCAGAAGAAACCTCAATTCCATCACAGAAGTTAAAGCAAAACATCTGCAGAACAGATCTATTGACACAGCCTTCCCTCCCGTGGACAAGTATGCTGAGAGCTGTGATTGGTAAGAACCGTGTCCTCCCCAAAAACCTGACTTTCAATACTTCAACCCCACTCTTACCTGTTTGCAACAATGCTTGGATAATAAGCTTTCTGATTTTCATCCACTTTCACATCGTTCTGCTTTATGAAACGTTTCTGCTCCTCAAAGGCTCGAATGACACTGACTCCCAGGAGGGTCTCATTGAAGTGAGAATATACAGGAGAGCGACTGACAGACTCGAGGCGTTTGAGCTGGCGAGAAGTGGCCACATAAAATCTCTGCAAATCAGAGTATGAGAATTATAGTTACTATCACAAGAGAGCTCCCTACAATCTGGGCTGTTAGTTACAGAGATTCAACTTACACATGGGAATACATGCCTTTTCCAATACTTTGGGGGCTAAAAAGACCATTACATACACTCTGCTGTCTTTAAACAAGCATCAAACTATCTCACGGGATAAGCCATTTTTCTCCTCTTTCTCTTCTCTGCAAGCTTAGTTCAACCATATAACACACACACATCACTGCCTTTATTAGTGGAGCTTGACTGGATTCATCAAGAGTCAAAGACAAAAGCCAGTTACATCTCTCTGATCTGTACCGGCTCTACTAGATTTCTAAGAATAAAGCGAGAGTGAAGCCAGCACACCCTGCCTACACAAGGCAGAGCGAAAGGCTGCCATCATTTCTCTTGCTCTGTAAACAATACTGTGACAAAACAGGCATATCAGCAATGCACACGTACCCCTCTAAAGGCTACTCTACTGTTTGGAAGCAAGTTTTAGGAAAGACCATATGTTTTCCACATTTGGTCTCTGAGCAACAAGCTATGTAAAATGTGCCTCAATCTACTGGTGTTTTTATAAAGTCTGCTTATGTATAAAAGGATTACCTTCTGCACAGAGGTTGTTCTACACTTGACAACAGAAGGAAATGCTCCGCTAAAGTCAGCTAATCAATAAACCATACAAAGCACAGCCAGTCATGACTCAAGTCAAACACATTAAAATCTATCCCAGCGCAGAGTTGGAAAATAACTGTCTTAAGTAACAGAGGGTGACTGCTGGTCCCAGTGCCCCCAGGTAAAACCCCCTACCTGCACAAACAAGTAGACAAGTCCCAGAGGTGGAATAATGACAGCAGCTATAGGTGTGGCCAGCAGAATGATGATACATGCCCCAATCACATTAAATGTTGAGCCCATGAACATCTTGATGATTGGTGGAATGGTGGAGTCAATGGTATCTATCTCCTTAGAGAAACGGTTCACCAAATTTCCACTGGGTGTACGTTCAAAGAAACTCATTGGAGACCTGAGGACGTTGTGCAGCAGGTTAAGGTGCAGGTGTCGTGAAGCAAATATTCCCCCTATTGACACAACCATCGAGTAGCCAAACACAGCAATACCTAGAAAAGAAGACTTGTTTATAAATGCTCCCACCTCACACACTTAACAGTCGTCTTCATTTTGTCATCACTTAGTATTAGCACATCTCTAGTACAATAATCCTGAGAACTGGGGTTCACTACAGGCAGACTCAGAAAATTAAAAAATAAAAATAGATCAGTGAAAGCACCACGCTTCTCTCATGGAACAAGTTGTTTCTCCATTACAAAGTTTTGTGTAATATTTGAGCTTTTTCCCTGAGTAAAGACCACTGAATTTTAAGGTGGCATTTAGTTGTTACGGAAGGATTTTTACGGCAATTCTGGGGTACTTGGGGTGTCAGGTTTCATGGGAAACAAACTCTGACCACAAAGAGGACACATAAAAAGGCGCTGAGCTGGCCTCCCTGTGCTGCCTTGGTTGGACCCTCAAACAGTGAGGGGAAACCCCAGCTTACAGAGCCCAGCCAGACCGCGGCTGCAAGGGAGGCAGCGGTGACAAACAGTCCCTGCCAACCCGGCTAGCACAGCACGGCTCATTTACAAGCCAAGGAACCATGTCCCGGGTCAGACATTTTGTCACCAACTGCTGGCTCACCAGCCCCTGCAAAACACTTTCATTGTTTTGTACAAAGAAAAGAAAACCATATTCACTAACTGAATAACTGTATAGGTTTATTTGCTTGCCTTTTTTTATTCACTCAAGTTTTTCATTTTTCTACAAAGGAAAACTAACCAAACCAAAATCAAAACAAAAAACAAAACAAAAAAAAAAACCCCACCCCACACTCAAATCCTTAGGAAACTGCTGCTGCATTTCTGGGGATACAAGGTCACCAAGAGCATTAGAAACATTCTAAAGCAGCTAATCTTAAAATAGGTAAGACCAAGCAAACCTTGAGAAATTCCCAGTGCTCCATATACTCCCAGTCTGACATTTGTGTACTGCTGTGTCCCATTGATAACAGGATCATCTGTCCATAAACTCAGCCAGTAGTTGGAAGCCAGGGAGGCTATATGATTACACATAAAGAGGAAAATGCTCAAGAAAGAGATAAAGAGTCCAATTGCTTTCATGTAGTCCCAGTACACTGTTGCCTTTACCTAAAGAGAGAAAGGGGGGAGGAATATTCATTTTGCAGATAAAAGTTTCAAAAGCAGCAATTCCCCCTTCTTCAACCCCTATTTAAAGTCAATATCCCTGCATCAGGCCATAAAAACACAACAGCTGCACTCTAGAGAGCCACTGCTTGGGAACACAAGCTGCAAAGTGTTCTATGGAGATGTGCCAAACCAGATATCCCTCCAGGGCAGTCACACATCATCTTTCCCTTGTCTTCTGTGGAAAGGGAAGGGTAGGGAGAGCACTGCCTGAAATAACACAGAGCATCAGCGGCCGAGCCAGAAGCTTCATTGAGGAGTTCCAGCTTTGGACTCTTTTTACCACAAGATTATATAGCCTTTAATGAAATCCTTACTCAACATAGCTTGTATCCTATGATCTATCTTTAACCAGAGGATTCAAGCAACACTGCTAGGAGGTGTAACTGCCATTTTCCCAGGAACCTCACTCTCTGGGTTCTCAGAAAGCCCTGGGTATCCTGGGATTAGATGCTTGTGTCTACAGTGGAAACTTGGCTTAAATTCATCTGAGTCAATTCCAGCTCCTTACACTGAAGGGCAGATTTCATTAGGTCACCTAATTTGTCACAACCTCTCTCCAAGAAATAGCTGCAAGGTTTTCATGTTTTCTTTTAAACTTTGATGTGGTCAAGTCCATCATCTTAAAACAGAAGTTTAAGTGTCAGCACTCTTTCTGCATGCAAAACCGGGGCTCAGCTTTGGGAGCAGAGGGAACAGCAACACTTCCACAAAGTACTACACAACAGTCAGCAAGTCCAAGAATCCACTCAGACCTCTCTCACCCCAGTTACATGGCCTTTGGAAGGTATTTTCTTCTGAATCCTGCGGATTTTTCTGAAAGCGAAAAAGAGTGCAGGAAGCAGGAATGGGAGACCTTACCCTCCCAGTCTTCGCTGTGTCAGCCTCTGTGAGCTTCCAGGAATTCTTCTCAGCAAGTGGCTTCTGCAGCTCTGCTGTGCTGCTCTGGTGCTGTGTCTTCCCAGTGTCTCTGCTGTATGTTGAAGAGTTACTGAGTTGCCTGTTTGAAGATATTTATTTTTCAGTCTTGATACAGGCCAGGTGTTTATTTCATAAATAGACTTCAACAGTCCACAGCTCCAAGTCAGTGGGTTACATTACTCTGGTGATAATCAATCTCCTAAGGAGCCAGGCCAGTGGTTACTACTGCTTCCCTCCTCCCCTCACAGTGCACTCCTAATCCTCCCTGATGGCATCAGTTCTCAAGTATCCGTCTTCAGATACAAGTAACAGTCTAGCCAGTCAAAGAAGCCTTAGCTCAGCAATCCAACTCCAGAAAGAAAAGCGCTCCGTGATCATCAGCATTTACAAACCCTATCACACAGTGCAGCTGCTGGAGTGCAAAAGGGTACCCACCAGCATCAAAACGGGCAACTGTACTCCCAGGCACTGATTAGCTTCCAGAACTACAGTATCTCCAGAGCACAAGAATAAGGCATAGACAATGAGGTTGATTTGGGGAAAGTGTAATTAAGAGTGATTGCCTGTAGACGCTCTCAAGCATAATAGCAGGTCAGACTAAAGCTCCACTGAGCACTTCACCCCATCTGACGCGGTCACACAGAAGCCATGGGAAAGCCTCTGAAAGCTGGACTAGCCAATACCATGCTCTCCCTTTCATGGGAGCCAAACAGCAAATCACTGTTTGCCCACGACTTAGTACCAGAGTGGAAGGGGGGCAGGCGGCAGAGAGAGAAAACACACCTATGCATCAGCTTTCCAGGGGCTTCATTCACAAGGGCTCCATTTTCTATCGGCTTTCCTTCCTTTCCAGATGGACTGTTTGTATCTGGGGAGGGGGGTGAAAAACATGAAAATGGTAAACAGAAAGTTATCAAGGTTCCTTTCCAATCCTAAATGCCAGGTGCAGTCCGAATGTGCAAACAAAGCAGGGAACACAAGTGCATATACTGACAGATAACTGACCAGGTGAACAACCCAGTTTAGTCTCACCCACAACAGGACTAGCTGCCAAGACAGTGAACATTTATTTTTTTATTTTTCTACCAAATGTAGGTCAGTAATAATAATGTAATATAGTTATGAGAACTTACTTAATGTTAAAACATGCAATATCCAATGACACAATGACTCAATCTGGGGGGGGAAAAAAAAACCCTAAATCCAAACACTCCTTTTTAAACCACATCTTTTACACAGTTAACTATAAATTATTTTCATTTTATACTGCAATGAGAAGGCATTCTACTAAATGATGTAGCAAAGCTGTAAGAAGAGAAAGCATGTGCTATTAACTTTGAGCCTTCCTGCAACATTAAGCAGGAAGCAACATGCAAACGACTGGTGTTTTTAAGCAACCACAGGAATCACTAAGCAAGAGATCTTTCTACTAATGTCACTCAAAAAAAAAAAAAAAAGTTTTGTTATCCCACTTGTAACAAGATTCAGCACACACAAAACAATTATCTAAAACATTTCACAAAACTTGTCAGCTTGAAATATTAAGCTTTCTTAGAGCAATTTAATCCAGTGCAATACAGTGCCATGAGTAAAACTTCTAGGTTCAAGTTATACTATCGTTTTCCTAATAAAAACCAAATGACTGACTCCTAAAAAATTAACAGTCAATTAAATGGAACTCTATTCTCAAGTATGAAAGTTAATTCAGAATTAGTAACAAATAATTTTGCATTTTAAAAGTCTTATGCAAACAAAAAAGCCCACCTGCGTCTGTTCAAAAGGTATGTGGGAAAATTTGGGTAGATCTAGAGTCTGAAGTTTTCATGTTTTTATACTAAAGCAAAGTACAGGCATAAAACAGTTCGTCAATACATCAAGTGTAGACTGCTTGAACATAAAGCTGTTCCCTGCTGTGTCTGCAAACTGAACACTGGTTCATTACTCCAAAAACCCAAAGCTAAACTGTTCAGTGTGGTCTAGAAGCAGAAAAAAGCAGAAAATGTGAAAAAGTGAAGAGTGCAATGATTTAGTTCTTATATTTACACAAACAAGAGCAAACCAATATGGGACTGCTGGTTATTTTAAGCACTTTCTTTTGAAAGGCTCCCATATGAAATCCAGCAAGCATTCGAGCATCACAGTGCTTTAGAGAATCACTAAAGTTCTAAACCCACACCAAAAAAACCTGCAAATAAACCATCTTGCCCTAAGAGTTCTCAGATTTGGTTTTGTGTAGTAGGCTACAAAGATTTCTTTCTTATACCGCATTTACGTCTTGAGAAGGAAAAATGCTCAAGTTTGCCATAGCAAATCTGGCATGTGCACACAGAGTATAAGCTCACTAATGAAGACTCTCTTGAAAAATGTGACCAGAAATGATAGAAGGGAACAGCAGCAAGTGCTGAATACACACATGAGAGCAAAGAGGACCTTCAGGGCTGAATCCTGAACAATGCCTCTAGGTTCCCTCAGTACACTCCGAGGTCCAGCATGCATCTTTAAAGTTTTACATAAACTTCCTCATGGAAGTGTTTCACATCAAAAGTTGCTGCTGCCGAGTTATCTAAAAGCTGACAGAGCAACTGCTGCAGTCACACAAATGAGGACCATGCAAAACAAGCAGACACCTTCTACGGGGCAGACAAAATTCTTCTAGTAATGACTCAATCTCTTGTAAATGAACTTCAGCTACTCCTATAACTCCAACACAAGCAGTAATATAAAGCTACATGGCAAAAAAGCAATTACCTGTTTCCAGAGGTTGAATCACTCCTTCTAATGAAGGATCTGAGTCTAAAAGTGTATATATAATTAACTTTCTCCAGAACACACTCAACCATTTTCAATCTTTACAAAACACATTCAAGTATCACAACCTAAACCACAAAAGCTTAAATGCCCAAGGCAGGATAAAATTTGCTGAAATGGACCTCTTTTTAATCCCAAGCCCCATACACAGTAAAGAAAGACAACCTTAAGGAAAAAGAAAAAAATCCAAGTCAGATGACTACAAGTGAATGACCAAAAAACTTTGTTTCCTTCAATATACGCACTAATGAAGACATAATAAAAAAAATTTAAAGTGGCCACATACTGACAATGACAGAAAAGCCCCACCATGTACAGGGTACTGTCATACATATTTTCCCCAGGGTTGGGGAAGAGATTTCATTCAAGAATCTTAAAGAGAGTCCCTGACCTTAACATTAAAGATGCAAAGCATCATGTTCTCAGAATGGCAACTTTTGTCCACATGGCTACGCCTCTGCTCCCCCAGCTCTGCTCTTCTGCCTTACTTTAGTCATGCAACTACAGTGAGAGGAGACGACCTGTGGTAGCACTGTGTAGTCCACAGTCATCATCCTGCATAGACAGAAATAGCGAGATACTTCACTCTTCCAAGCATCTTCATACTTTGACAGCACTCGAACCAATATTTGCTTCTGCCATTTGGGGCAGAGGCTGCAAGTAGCTTTTACTTTAGGAGAGAAAAAGGAAAGAGTTCAATTTTCCTAGCAGTAAAATTAATTTAAGAGAAAATCAGATTATTTCCTGACACAGGCAGGTATTTCCTGAATAACCACTCAGACCAGACTCTACAGCAACATTTGTAAAAGAGCAAACACATCTCAATATTTAACTTTTGCCTTTAAGGAGTCAGAAAGGAGAGAATCACCCAGCCTACAGGCATCATCAGAGCACTACAGGCACCACGCAAGCTATCGTAACCATCCAACCTTGTCACGAAGCTTAATGCAGCCTCATGTTACCAAATACAGGTGTTCTGGGCTTTACTGGAAGACAGTGTTGACTGTGAAGGCACAGTGTTTTACCCTGCAGATATGAAACCCCAGCTCATAACACAGGATTAATGTTTATTACGAAATACACACTACTACCTAGTGTATAATACAAAGTTATTCAGCAAGGAAGCCATCTGCTTTTCAAATTCAGCACTTTAAAAATAAACGTAACTTTATTTTTTTTGCTGCTGCAATTGGGAACCAAATTATACAGAGGCCAAGCAAGGCCCTGCAACTTACTCCTGTACCACATTGTAACAGGACACCAGCTGAAATTTGGGGAATTAAGTCCATAAAAATTAAGAAAAATCTCAAAGACATTCAAATTGAATAGCAACAAGTGACAGATCAAGACACTTCCTTATGCAGGTTGTTCAACTCAACCCCACAGTCCAGACCCTTACCAGCTCTCAGAGTATTTTTACTGCCCTTTCCCTCCAAACCAAACCTGAGTAAGCCTGTTGTGCTGACAATTCTCATAAAAATGAGCTGAGTAGCCACTGAAAGGTCTTTCAGCTTTTTATCTGACGGCAGAGTCACAGATCCAAATGCCAGGGAGACAGCCATGTGAAGCGCAGCCCACACAATGTAAACCTGATGTAGAATTACTAATTGTGCTATACATCTCTGTCTTTCAGGCACTGCAGTCAAGGCCAAAGATGAACAGACAGTTAAAAAAGCACTTCAACCTTACAGTGCAGTTGCACTTCTCTGGAGCCAATTTCACCCCCCACAAATGCTAAAAATAGCTCCAGGATTTTCAAGGACAAACCAAAGTTTATGCTGAAGCCATTTGCAAAATACAGCAAAACCCAACCTGCTGCAACAAAAATTAACATCTGCTGCATTAGTTTGTATGTGAAGGAAATCAGTCATAAGAAGGTAATCCTGAAGTAACTATTTGCTATCTCTACAGCAAGAGGTATTGCAGCAACAGCTACAAGTCCAGGCGGGGGGGGGGGGGGG
>NW_020799118.1:5550911-5590468 GCF_003259725.1 Athene cunicularia | reverse complement strand
GGGGGGGGGGGGGGACACACGACACACACGACAAAAAAGAATACATTTACAGGAGTCAAGGGCAGATCTGTGACTCCAGAGCAATCTGCACAGGCAGTAGTAGTACTGGCACCAGCAAATCAGCCACACTAAATGCCAGAGAATGGAAAGACTGCTAAAAGCAAGAGGGATTTGGATGCTTTTTATACAACCCGATAGGTTATTTTACATGTAGTTCCAGTTGCTTTGCACAAGATAACACAGAGTAGATGCAGTAGGGCATCCATTTCATGTGCCCGCAGCTGAAAGCAGCAGCACTGCACACTGTGCTCCCTGTGGCTAAGCAGCTTCTGCTGCCACCTTCACTGCTGCCTTCTGCATCAAGCAGGATGCTGGAGAAGGGGGAGCTCACATCGCCGCTCAGCCATCCCGCAGACTCACATGGGGTAGATTTCTCGAGTGGGTAGTTTTCCCATACACAGAACACCGTGAGGCTGAGGGTGGGAAAGGCAGCAGTACAGCACACAGATAGCAGGAATCCCAGTGGGAGAGGACCGGGAAGCAATGGGGAGCAGACTCGCAATCAAACCTCAGAGGCTGGGTAGGAGGAGAGGCTTTACTACCCTTGCAGAAGCAGGACGTGTTGCAGCCAGAAAGCACCAATCCACAATTTTTTATTTTGCTTCAGATTAAGTGTTTTCAGGCTGCCAACATGTGGCTTCAGACATAAGGGAGCCTCCCTTTTAAAGTGGGCATGCACATCCCTTCCAGCTAGCTCAGGCTGACTCCCATCACAGATTACTGTGTTTACCCAAGAACCTGTGATTTTTAATAGCATTTAGTGATATTTTACACATCTGATAAATATTAATATTATCCCTGTGAATCAGACAAATAATGCCCCTATTTTTCACTTTTTACCATTGGCAGAAGATCACTTGACCAAAACTGAGAAAGAAATCTGCTGCAAATAGGCCAACCCTGTGATATAACAATCTTCTCCAAATCACCAGGGTCATACTGAAGTTTTATTAGATAACTGCAGAGAAGCATGGCAAAAGATAAAACAGTCTCACTTTCCAAAAGAGGATTCAGTATTTAAACAGAAAAGTAAAGTAACTTAGTTTAATGTAAAGGACTTCAAAACCTACCACGCACTTGGAAATGGGAAGAGAAAAAGGTTAAAAGAATAAGGCTATTAAAGGAGGCAAATCTTTGTACAAGTCAACTTGTTAACTTCCTAGGGAAGCACAGAGAAAGTTAATTTGTCTCCAGGAGTCTTGCACACTGAAGACTGCAACAAGTCTGACTGCACCCAGTAGCTATAGGAGCACCTACAGAAAATACACAGAAGTTAGCCTGATTCTGCTTCCATTAAAACTCTTCCCACAGTGGGAAACCGCACTCACAGAGCACTCTACAGCGTCCACCCAAACCAGCATCCCAGTCTGTAGAATGACGACTGAGACATATCAAGAGACCTTACCTAGGGAAGAGGTAGCCTACATACAACAGGGCATCCTGACCTCGAGCCTCAGCTCGACACATCATCGCCCAGTCCAACTCCCCATCAGGGATGGCTGGATGCAGGAGAGGGAGCCAGGAAAAGATGCCACCTTGCACCCCCAGGAAAGAAGCTGCTGTTTGCAGCCTCCAGGCTGGCAACACAGACTGCCCTGGAATAGTAGAGGGCAGCTTCAGAGAACAAGGCAGACCATCACAGTCCTCAGACAAGGAACTTTTAAATGAGTATGAGGAGACTTGCCAAAGGCAACCATTCAACACCTCTTTAACACTTCACAGCTTCATCAGTACAGCTAAATGTGGCACCATTTCTGTTTTGCCTTCCACAGGCATGTGAGTAAACTAAAAATGTCTTGTTTTCCCTCTAGGGAATGGGTGGGAACCAAGGGTTTTCCAAAGGGAAGATGAAGGGAAAAAAGTGGGCTTAATCCCTTCCTTGTTCTGGAGAACCCGCTCTGCAGCACTACCAGCTGGCATTTGCTACCTAACAGGCCTCAAGCATGCACCAACTAAAACCCAGTAAGCACAGTACAAGCATTCCTCATACTCTTCCATATGCGCATGCCAAAAAGTATCAGGAAATCACCACAGGCAAGCTGCTGAAGAAAACAGGCTGGAGACAAGAGACTAAGTTCTCTTATTAAAATTCAATAGTGCAACAGCCTGCAGTTAAAGAAAAAAAAATCCTGAAGTATAGTTCTCTATCAGTGCAGTTCTACAGCTGCTTTGTAAAGCAGGAGGAGTGAGGGACATCACCTAGGAAACGGACCTGCTTCCTCCTCCTCCCCAGCCCCAGAGGAAGTCACGGCATAAAGATGATGCAACCTAATAAGCACAGGAAGGGTGTATAAACCACAGCTGGCCTTTACTTGATCTCACAACCATCTGGATTTTGCTCTGAGAGGAATTTTACTACAGATCTGCTCCACAGTCTCCTAAATTTTAAGAAAGAAGGTGCATTTAATCTCACAACCTTCAATGCCCTCAAGAAATAAGCACCGTTCTACCTACAGGTGTATCACAAGAACTACTCATTTCTTTTAACTTTCCTTGCACTATAATATTTTTCCTTTAACATGATTCCCTTAGCATTCCACACATAAGCTTATCTCAAGAGATCTTATTTGTAAGCTTACCACTGTTCTCCACGCTCTGTTCAGCATTAGCATATGTGCGAAGAAATTCAGCAAAAGCCCCATCTTGCTTCAGCAGCTCCTGGTAGGAGCCCATCTCAGAAATTTCTCCATCAGACATTACCAGAATTGTATCCATTTGAGGCAGATAGTTGATTGCATGGGTTACCAAAACCCGTGTCTAGACAACAAACAAACAAAAAGTTTTCCCAACATCTCAAATCAGTACATACAATGGTTGAACTACTGCTCTTGTTGCTTTGAATTCTGTGTATAATACAGTAATAACTGCGGACAGGCATGCAGGACTTTAAAGAAAATGTACTGTCCTTGTCTTGACTTTTCCATCAAAGAATTCCGAATTACAGAAACAAGAGCACATTTCAATATAGAAACTCAATGTTTATAGAAGTCCTCTAAAAATCTCAGAAGGATCCCTTCTTTTTTTTTAGATGATTTGAAACATAAGTCTGAATATGCAACTTGACAAACTTGGAATCATTTGAACTCAGCAAAGAAAAACAAATCATTCTCTAGAGACAAGTATCTTATTATGACATACTTTATTTTTCAGGATTCCTTTTGGTCCAATAACTTTCTCAAAAATATGTTTCCCAACATGAGCATCAACAGCTGATAAAGGATCGTCAAATAAATAGACATCTGCATTACAGTAAACTGCCCGAGCAAGACTGACTCGCTGTTTCTGTCCTCCAGACAAATTCACACCCTGGAGAAACAAGAAAATATGATCCTTTATTTACAGCTGAAAATACATATCTCACTGCAGTTTGTAAAAGACATGTCGTATGTGGTTTATGCAAATTAGAGAAATTTAAGCATTGTATGAGACAGATCTCCATGATGAATGATTTCACTACCACAATAGCATAAGCAATCACAGTCTAAGTCCTCTTGGAAGGAAGCACATCTATTAAATTCTCACTGTCAGTGAGGCGCTAGTCAAAAAAAGCAATTGTAAAGCCATTAACCCAGACCCACCTACCTCACTCTGTACATTCAGAGGCTACTTTTCTTCTCAGCTGCATTTCTGCAGTGCTGCCTCTGACTTAATAACCTCTGTCCACACTCTACAATTTGGTTGGCCTGATGACCAAAAAGGAAGATAAAGCTGCACCCTTTACTGAATCTGGGGCTGTCAACTGGCAGCTATATCCCACCTATAACTAGTCAGCAGGCAAAGCTCACATCCCTGCATATCCCTGTCTTCTGGAGAACGTCAGCTCAGCAGAACACCAAGCTGGGTACGTACCATACCCTGCCGGCCACGTGGTTAGGGGACACCCGATCCTGCTCCCACAGCAGAGCACTACATCTATGCAAGTTTCTAAATCCCACACCACACATACTTTTGTAACCAAGGGCCAGTTTTGAGGTGGTGGTTGGTTTTGGGGTTTGGTTTTGGGGGCTTGGGGGAAGGGGTGTGTGGTTTTCTGGTTTTAAATAAAGCTTAAGTGTTCAGAAGATTCTTCTCATTTCCATACATTTTTCTGCTCTATAATCATGGCAACTTAAGAGACAATTAAAAACTGTCATTGCAAGATGCTTTTGCATTTGTAATTGAGGACAGGTTTCCTCCCCTTTGAGGCTTAAAGACAAGGAAACCATGCTGTTCACATCTGCCTCTTATTCTAGAAGATTTCTACTCTGAATGTTTTGAATTTGAATTCAATACAACTTTATCTTAAAGTAGAATAGAAGTCATATGGCCTTAACTACAATAGTACTGTTACAGTAGAGTGGATATTTAAATACCTTTTCTCCTATTTCTGTTTTGTCTCCTGTAGGAAGAATCTCTATATCAGGCAGCAGCGCACAAGCCTCAATCACACGCTTATACCGGCTCTCATTCATCTCCCTTCCAAAGATAATGTTATCTTCCAGAGTTGCATTTTGGACCCAGGCTTGCTGAGGAACGTAGGCTACTGAGCCCTGCAAGAAAAATAAAGTTCCTTATTCAGTACTTTAGACTAGAAGTCTGCACACAAAGTCAAAGCACAGCAGGGCTTTGTGAAACAGGCAGTGCTAATCGCCTCACAAATTGCCAATGGTCATTTCAAAACTGCACAAAGTAATTCTTGGACTACCACCTCCTCCAAAACGTTATTTTTATAATCCTCTCTACAAGTGTATGTAACAAAGTGTGTTAGTGGAAAATTAAGGACTTCAAACAAAATATGATTCTCTAACGTAAACTTGGAGGGAACATTTGTTTAGAGAGTATGTTTGCACAATTACTGAATGTCAAAAGTCATTAGTTTCTTTCATATAGTTTTAAATTATGTTCTGCATAAAACAATTTAATCTGGAATGCAAGTGTTTAACAAATGCATCCCTGCCAAGAGATTTCTGCAGGAAGTAAGGGAAGTAGTTTTTATATAAAAGTCACTCAAAGGAAGAGACTGAGCTACTGCAAAGTATTTTGCTTTGAGGATTAGTTCTCCCTTCTCTTCCTGCACAAATAACCAGTGATTCAGATCTCACCTACTTTATTTTTCCAGAATTTGGGAGATGAACAAATGTGCATTCTTTTAAATGCAACATATTTGTTTTGCTCTGAAAAACAATTCTCTTTCCATACATTATAGCAGCAGCAAAATCCAAAACAAGGACTTTTTACTTATTTACTTACTTACAAGTCATTTCTTCTCTGTGAGCTATGTGCAATTCTGATGGCTAAGAAAGTACAAATTGTTACAACAGGAGGTTTTCCCACGTTTGGCTATCTGGGTGTACCTCTTCTCTTTGTAATTGTCTGATGTCTAAGAAGGTATGAACCAATACTGCTCTTCCTCAGGCTGAGTATGTACAACAGGGTCTCCCCATCTCACACCTGGCTGCCAACAAGACTCACCAGAATACTTATCTTGGAGACCTCCATCATTGTGTCTATTCGGCTAAATCTGAAACCAACAAATTTAGAAGTTGTTGGGTGGAGGCTTAATTACAGAGTGCAGGCTAAGGCATATACATGGCTTGCCAGGAAATCAGGCTAAAAACCACATTAATTTGAAAGGCTGTCTCTTCCCCTCTTCACACCACTTGGAAATCCAGAATCCCTCTGGCAACATCCACAAATAGCTGAACAGTTCTTCAGACACATCGCACCTTGACAACCACGTAGCCTTCCTTTTTGTCCATCTCCCCCAGTAATGCAGACAGCAGTGAAGACTTTCCACAGCCAACTTGACCAACAACAGCTACCAAGGAGCCTTCAGGAACAGTGAAATTAATGCTGAAATAAAGTGTACATAATTCAGCTTGCTTTCTGGCACATCCCAGTAGTTAAAATGTTCTACTGAACAGCCCATATAAAGCCAGATGCAACGTGAACATTCACAGCAAATCCTGACACGGCACTGAAACTTTAACTGTTTAAAAATGAAAACCTCTCATTCAGAAAGTACCCAGCTCCTCTTATACTTAGGACATAGCATCTTAATATCTCATTAGTCAAAAGGGGAAGAAAAAAAAAAGCACTGTGATACAACCTGTCCAATATTTCTCTCAAATGCTCTGTGAACACATCTAAATACACCAATGATACCTCCCAAACAGCATCCTTGTCCCAAAGAATACGCAGTGTAAGGCCCAAGAAAGAGCAGCCAAAATTAAGGAAGGGGACAGGGCAGAGGGAAGACAGCTGACAGCTTGTAGCTGCATCATCCCAGTTACTTTGTTAGTCATACCATACTCAAGGCTCTTCACACTGGTTTTCTCTAGCATGGGAATCAAGGATGGCTACAGTTCAGCGAGAATAGTATTTTAAAAGGAAGACTCTGAGGACATAGGGCAAACATGAGGGACAAGGCATAACTACGAGGGGCTGATCTGGCTGCATCCTCTAGATGGAGCTCATCCCATCTGCAGCGCAGAGCAAGAGCCTGAAATTTCTGAGGCTTTCTCTCCTCCCATTATAACTCTTATTACTCCCCTTTATGCATTCCATACATACAACGTACTTTGTAAATTCCTCTAGTTCATGAAGCCACAGTTTAAAAAAAAAAAAAATAGAGAACAGATCATTTAACATGCAGCAAGATTATGGAACAGAACAAAGGCTACTAATTCTTACCTGTTCAGTGAAGGAGGATCATTTTTGGACCAGCTAAACGTTGCATTCTTTACAACAATGCATCCTTCAGCTGACAAATAGAAAATTTGTATTTATAGAAGTGCCAATGCAAGCAGCTAAATTGTATGCTTTGGATTATGCCACCAAAGTCAATCTAAGCACACACACAAGAGGGATAAAGCTACTTTTCCAGCAGAACAACCACCCAATGCTTAACAGAAACTAGTGTTATTTTTTAACTGAATTTATCAAGACAGCAGAGGTTCTCAGGTTACACTTACTCAGTGGAGGTACATGTCAGCTATACACAGATCCTGACTTACTCAGCTGCATCCTCCTTACTGCACTGCAGCACTGCAAAGTTAGTTCAAGAAACTAGCAGCCTCAATCTGATTTGTGCTTCAACGGAAGCATCAGCTAAACTGCCACTTCTATGGGTGAAGACAAGTTACTACAAAAATGATAGGGCAAAATAAATCAAACTACCAAATAAAATAACTTTGACTGAAAATAGAGTTCAGTGAAATGTCACATGGTACTGGCATCTGTAGATTTTTAGTGACAACTCAAAATATACCACTCCTAATTCAACTACACAATAAATACTTAGCCTATGTAAATATTTACATTAGTATGCAATTACAACCCACTATGGATTCAACAAAAAAAAATCCCAACCAACCACCAAACAAACCCACCACACAAAACCCTACACTGGATTTGTGAACCATGTATGCATGGTTATCAGCTGAGAAAGTGGAAGAGATATTCCCAAAAGGAAGATGGAGAGAAAAAGAAAACAGAGCAGATGACTGCTTATTGGGAAGTCAAGTGACTAAGATGATATAGAACTCAGCTAACCGCCATGAGAGGGAGTGATGAGGATTTCATTATCTTTCTAAAAAGGAAGTAAGAAAAATCATTTAGATGTGATTGATGGAGTTAAAGCCAAGTTTTGTTTTGCAAGAAAAAGGGCATTAGTTTTTCAGTAAATCTGTCTTCATGCTTCTGTATCTCCTAAACAGCTCCATATAACTGAACCAGCAGTTCAGTTATAACGCTCTTTGCACAAAACAGACGGTAGAGGCATCTGCCAGAACTGAGATTTGTCCTTTCTCCTTCAAGGGTGCTGAAGTGTTACATGACAGTTCTCCAAAATGTTGGGGTTTGGCAAGGCATTGATTCTGTTAACTGCCCACAAATTTCAAATGGCTACACTTAAAACAGTCTAACAAGTAGTCTTTAAAGTTGACCATCCCTGTTTGGATGCAACCATTCTGTAGTTAGGACACAGGAGTTGGGGTGAGCAAAGAGGTTACCTTGGAGCAAAGAGGTAGATACTGTATATAATTTTCATTTTACAAACTCCCTTTTCTGCTTTCTGGCTAAAATTTATCAGTGAAAGATGCAAAATGTATAAAATTTGTTACAGAAAGTGAAAGAAACACCGAAGCCACCCTGAACTTGCACATGCTGGTTTTCAACAGGAAAAGAAACTCACCGTCTGTGATGGGACCCCTGATTATGCTGTCTGGATCTAACTCTTCATGAGACAGGAACACCCTAAGGCGCTTCAAGGAGACACTGGCCTGCATGGGAAAGGATGCAAAACTATCTTACACTTTGCTCATTACATTTAAGAGCTTGTTATTTTGCACCGCATATACACTACATTGTTATTATGCACTCCTAATCCCTCCTTAAATCCATTGCAGTTTCTTGGACAGTCATCAAACTTGCAATTCCCAAACCACAAGAAATATAATTGATTTCAGGAACACCCATCCACCATAAGTGGGATTGGTAGTTCTGCTTGCACAGCACTTAACACACAGGAAATGCATAGCTCCCTTTTTGAGGTGACTGAATTTCACCAGTGAACATTCCCTAAGACAGGAACGTAATCTTTCCACCCAGTGGCTACTTCCACATAGAAACACCCGTTAACGACCAGAGTCTTACTTCTACTATGCTGCTGATAACCATAGGAAGCATGTTCAATGGAAACCTGAGGATGTTGAATAATGCTAGGGAAACAAATGCCTTCTGAGCATCCAATACGTTGTTCTTGTCTATTGTGACGTACACAGCAAACGTGGACAAGGCAACCTGGAACAAAGTGTAATGGCTACAGTTAGGATGACTTTTTCTAAAGCCGCAAACCTAGGAGTCACACAGTCTGACAAGGGGAATCAGAGGTCTACAAATCAAAGACAGACTAATGTTCTGGTAATTTCCTTGTTCATGGTAACACTTTTTGCAAAACCAACATTCGATTTAAATTTATTGTAAAAAGAAGTCGATGACTCCTCTTAGGTGTCAAGCGCTCACTTTCTTTGCACAGCAAGGGTGAAACCACAAGTGTCCCAGGCTATTTGTGGTCACACTGCAGGAGAAGGGAAGGAGAGCAACGATCAGTCAGTCTTTCTTGTTGCTCTCTCTCAGTTTTAGGGCACTCCCCGTGGTACCCTGGTACCAGTAACATATATAGACAGAGAAGTCAGAAACACCCTAATGCTAACCCATTGTTTATTTTGTAGAGACTACCCCAACCCTAGATTGCCAAGTACAGCCCACTGTACAGATTTCCAAGCACAGCTCATGGGCAGATTGTTTTCCAAGAAACTTGAAATGCTACACCATTACACAGCTGAAGTCTTATAGTGCCTAAAGAATTCACCTCAAGATCCATGCTGAACAAGAAAATGACACTGAACCATTTTTATCATCAATCATAAGGCATAAAGATCTTTTCAAAAAATCCATATATCTCTTTACATTTTAAAAAAATGTGTTGATTAAATTATAGTAAAATTAAAATTAAACTAAGTAAAACCAAATGTTCGCTTTCAGATCTTCCCTTCACAGTGTTTTCTTCCATGGTACAAACACTCATACCTCAGGGTATCACAAGATCCAGCAACTCTTCCCCATGGACTGCCACTTAAAACAAGAAATCAAGATAGGCTAACCTTTGCCATTCCCCCTCCTGCAAGACTTGGAACAATTAGCCCAAATGCCTCAGGATCACTCTCATCTAAGCATAGCGTCGAATGAAGACAGTATTTCTGTTAAAATTCCGACTGCTGTGAAGACATGCATTGTTCTTCATACAGCGGCTGACTCAGCTGTGTGTGGTACAGTAGCTTGTTTGTACAATCCCTGGTCTGGACAACCATATCCCAGGGAGAAATCCATCCCACAGAGATCAAAAACAAGACAGGGTCCAAAGAATAACCTCACAAGCAGCATGTCTGCACTCTTGTATTACCAGCAATTAGTCTAAAATACACCCTTATCAGTACACATAGCAGTAGGGAAGGTACTGCAAAATGAATAGTTTCCTGACACCATTATTAAACAATGTTTTAAAGAGCCCTGGCCATGGAAACAGAAGGAGTAGAGGAAATAAAGAGTTTTGCATGCCAGAAGTGCTTTCAAGTAGGCACTTTCAATAATTCTTTAATCAGAAGAACGTATATGAAAGAACAAAAGTCTGAGAAGCAAGATGTTAAACTGCAGCCTTGCACTTCGGGCAGTACCATTTCTGCCCCAGTGGCAAACCCCCTATGGGGCAGAACCACTGGCACACACAGTGTGCACTGAAACAGAGCAACTCGTTAGGTGAATCTGTCTTCCCAGACTCCACATAACAGCATTAAGAAGTCTACCTGCAGAGTTTTATTTAGAAACTTCACTTAATAATGTATTTATATTAAAACCATCTTAGACTTCTTTTAGAAAAGCATTCACTTAAGAATGCAGCTTATGTTTCCTACCCAGGGCACTGCTTCTGCCTTTCATCATGTCCAAAACAGAATGTAAACATTACAAATGTTTGCGGGGAAGGAATCTGAGACTGGAAAGTACACTTAAACACCTTCAACTGGAACAGCACATATTTTATCCTAATGTAGTCATGGCTTTTATTTGCTTCTGCAGACAAAAGCAATGGCCCCTTATTCTAATAGTGTCTGAAGCAATTTTGATGTGATCTCACCCTTCTCTTCCTTTTATTAGTTTAAATGTAAGATAACCACAAACACAGTGAGGATGTTTCACATATCAAGAGGCTGTGGTTTGGGTTTTTTTTTTTTTTAAATAAGAATTTGAAGCAATCCAGGTACATAATGGCTTTATCTCTCCACATTGTTCTTAAACAGATGCTGGAAGAACACAGGCCAGCAGTACGCCCGGTGCACTGTGTCCCATTCAGTCAAGGACTCTCATCTAAGGACCTGCTGCTCTCAAAGATGCTGAAACAAGCTAAGTTCTACTCTGTCAGCCACAGTTACCACCTGGAAGGTACTATACACATTAGAAACCGCTTTTAAATCTGACAGTAGATTCAATCTTCAGTTCCTGAAGTACACCACCAAAAATAGAGGGGGATGCAGAGGAGGTTTTTGGTTTTAAGTCCTTTGGATGCAGAGGAGGTTTTTTGGTTTTAAGTCCTTCAGCCACTGTCTTCTATAATACATCCAACTTGAATGTTATTAAGTTTCAAAGAAAACAGTAGTGCCTTTTCATAGAGAAGTGGAGACACAAGTGTTCAATTTCCCACTGCTGTGGACAATCTCCCACCACTGTGGAGGGCATTCTGACTCTTTCACTCATTAAAAAAAACAAAACAAGTTCTCAAGCACTGCCTTGGAAAGCATGATCCCAAAAAGGAGAGCAAACTTCTAGATTTGTTTCACTTACCAAAAAAGGAGCACAAACCCAAGTGAAGGTTGCCATTGCAGCAAGATAAGCAGATTTTTTTAGGACTTTGAGTTCTTTCTGTCTGATCTCTAATACCTTCTCTCTGAAGGCTAATTCCCAAGCATAAAGTTTCAGAACTTTAATCCCATTGAGAATTTCATTCATCAGCTTAATTCTGTTGTCTTTGCTCTTCATTTGAGCCACCTAAAAACAACATTGCAAAAAATAATTAGCAGAGCACAATACTTGGCAGAGCCACAAAGTTCTGAGCTTTGTATTTTGCAATGGCAAAATTTACCTCATTATCATCAAAAGCTTACTAGCTTCCCAAGCAGGAAATCTGAGATGCTATCTGAACAAACAAATATGCAGAATTAACAAGATGTTTTAAACCAATTGAAAGAATGCTTCATGTAAAATCCAAACCAAGATCAAAACAACTGTGTCGCTGGTTTAAGTGGGATCAACCCTGCATCAGGGAGCCCTGGGTCTCAGGATCCTCCTAGGTACAATATGCAGTTAAAAAAAAGCCATTATAACCAAGCTTCAGTGATGTGCAGTTTGCATCTAACCTTAAACCAAACTTGGTTTTGCTTAATTTTCAGCACTATCAATGGCTTTGTGATGGCGCACTAAGGCAAAAAGTTTTCATTCAGTCATAAGAAGAAAATCCATTCTTCAGAAATATCCATTTTCATGAAGTATTTCAGTGAGGGCGGTGCAAAGCTGAACAATATTCTGCCTCAGCAGTAGGCAGAGTCAGTAGATTGAAGCAGTGCAGTTACTACCAGTGGCAGGGTGGCTGTGACAGACTAGATATCCCTACTTCTCCCATGCAGGGACCAAATGCTATGTTGTGTTTTGATGAATACCTGGAGCTAAAAGGTTTAAATAAATCAATTTCCTCTGACATTTGGTAAATTCAGTTAGTAGTGAAGTCCGTACCAGAAAGCACATGGTGGGACAGTTGGAAGTAGTTTTTGTGATAGAAAACATGAGAGTTTAAGTCTACGTTTACTTATGTGCAGTCTCCGTAACGAACTGATCCCCTCTGAAAATCAACTAGGTATCGAGAACAGCCAACAACTAAGACTTCTCCCTCCTCATACCTCCAGGGAAAAAATAAAAGACACCAAAAAACACCAAACCAAGAACAAATCACACACACACACACCCACCAACACTGCAACCACCATCTGGGAAACATATTTTACTCATTAAGGTTCATCAGACAGACAGTAGTTTATGTTTGCAGTTCGGTTCTTAGGCAGCAAGTTAAAAACTAAACTAAACCCAGTTCAATCACTGGGCATTCCTAGAAGCTGGAGAACCTGTTACCTTGGTCTTAACTACTGCAAAATTTTTAGATCATTATGTACAGATACGCTGTAAAGCTGAAAAACACATGAGTTTGCTTATTCTGCATAAACAACACCTGTGACCTTCTTTTCCTTTAAGGGTTAAATAGAGGAAGGGGGAAAAAAAAATGTACAAGTTCAAACCTCAGGAACAGGTCAAAGAACAAAACAGGTTTCTTAAAAGCACTCATATAAAGATTCTTCACATATGAAGGTTCTAACCTGATAGGTTTTAGTCTTCATTGCCATCACAGCGTTTATCGGAACCAGAAGGATCATGACAGCCACACCTGCCAGCACTGACGGACCTAAATTCTGAAAAGAACTCAATTGTAAACATTCATTCAAACTAATTTTTAAAAATCTTGTGTCAAACCACCGCATATGCTACAGAAAAGCATTCCAAAATAGCTTTTCAACATCATCTTCCCTTTACAAGAACAGCTTGGGGGAAGAAGAGGAGGATCAAATATGGGCTTGGGTTGATGTTTATGTGCTTTGATTTTTGAAACAAATACACACATGCAGCCCCCTGATAGAGAGGTATATATAGATGAGAGTTCAGTATCTCTCTCTATACACATATACAGAGATATTCTAATGTTTTCCATCTTTTGCTGGTTTGTCTGTTCTTCTGAAGTAGAGATCCATGCAGGGAGTGACTTCTTGGGGAATATTTCTGATTCTTGGGGAATTTTTCTGTCAAGTTTTCTGACTGACAGGGAGAATGAGGAAGAGTCAGCCTGGTGACTGTCTGGACTAGATCTGTCATACAGTGACTCTCAGAGTGCACAACCAAGACCGCTTTTCTTTAGATCAAGTGACAAGTGAGATACTATAGGTGCTGTAGTCCCCCAAAAGGTAGTAGCTCTCATCTGCATCATCCCCCTTGCACTCAGATGTGCAAATTAAGAAGCTCCTGCCTTCCTTCTTGAGAGCAGTGACAAAAGCAGCTCTGAACAGCTTCTAAGCAAGCAGCATTTTCTCCCCACTGCTGTAAATCCTCCAGTGGTCTGAACAACAGCTGTCTGTAGTCATGACCATAGGAAGCAGCACATTGCCAAAGCCAAACCAGGAAACAACACACCATACTCACCTGCCACAGTAAGTACAGCGCTAATATGACCTGGAGAGGTGCAGACCAAATCATGTTGATATAGGTAGCCAAGTCCATGAATCTCTGAGCATCCACAGACATTAGATTCACAATCTCACCCACAGTAGAAGTCTTTCTAGCAGAATTTGTGATAACAAGTGCCTAGATGCAGATTAAAAATAAAAACCAATTATGGCAACATGAAGGAAGACTTACTCATTTGCATTTTCTCCACAGAATTCAATTGCTTTACAGAGTTTAATCTTCAAAATTACAAGCAATCACTTTCCTGCGCCATATTCTGTTTACCCTGCACAAAATGCAAGTTGTATAGTTTGAAGCAAGCAGCTGGGTTTAAACTAATAGAGAATTCAAGACAACAAGCAGTCTTTGGGGCTAGGGTTGGTTGGTTGGTGGTTTTACTGTTTGCAGGGAAGTAATGTTTGTTTTGGTTTTTAGTGTAAGAAGCATAATCTCCACTTTCTGTCACACATTTTTTCCCACACACAGAGCAATCACCCCCAGCTTTCTACAACCACAGAATCATTCAGGCTGGAAAAGACACTTGGGATCACCGAGTCCAACCACCAGCCCTACTCTACAAAGTTCTCCCCTACACCATATCCCCAACAGCTCATCCAAACGACCCTTAAACACACTGAGGGATGGTGACTCCACCCCCTCCCTGAGCAGCCTATTCCACTGTCTGGCCACTCTTTCTGTGAAAGATTTTTTCCTAGTGTCTAGTCTAAACCTCCCCTGTTGCAGTTTAAAGCCGTTCCCTCTTGTCCTGTCACTAATTACCCGTGATAAGAGACCAGCACCAACCCTCTACGATGTCCTTTCAGGTAGTTGTAGAGAGCGATGAGGTCTCCCCTCAGCCTTCTCCTCTTCAAACTAATCAGTGTCAGCTCCTTCAGTCTCTCCTCATCGGATTTATTCTCCAGGCCCTTCACCAGCTTCATTGCCCTCCTCTGCACTCCCTCCAACACCTCAATATCTCTCTTGTGCTGATGTGCCCATAACTGGACACAATGCTCAAGGTGTGGCCTCACCAATGTAGAGTACAGGGGCACTATCACCTCCCTACTTCTGCTGGTCACACTATTTCCAATAGAAGCCAGGATGCCGTTGGCTTTCTTGGCCACCTGGGCACACTGCTGGCTCATGTTCAGCTGTCTGTCAATTAGAACCCTCAGATCCTTCTCTCCCAGACAGCTCCAGCCACACCTCCCCAAGCCTGTAGCCATGCAGGGGTGGTTGTGGCCCAAGTGCACAACGTGGTACTTGGCCTTTTTGAAGCTCATCCCGTTAACATTGGCTCACCAAGCCAATCTATCCAAGTCTCTCTGCAGAGCCTCCCTATCTCCATGCAGATCAACACCCCCACTTGGTGTCATCTGCAAACTTACTGATGATACTCTCTATGTCCTTATCAAGATCATCAATAAAGATGTTAAAGAGAAACAGTCCCAACACCGAGCCCTGAGGAACACCACTTGTGACAGGTCGCCAGCTGGATTTAGCTCCATTGACCACCACTCTCTAGGATCGTCCATCCAGCCAGTGCTTGATCCAGCAGACCGTTCACTCATCCAGGCCATGAGCAGCCAGTTTTTCTATGAGGATACTACGGGAAACTGTGGCAAATGATTTCCGAAAACCCAGGTAGATAATATCCACAGCTTTTCCCTTGTCCAATAGTCAGGCCATTTTGTCATAGAAGGAGATCAGGTTTGTCAGGCCTTTCAGAAACCCATGCTGACTAGGCCTGATCCCCTGGTTGTCCATTATATGACTTTTAATGGCACTTGAGATGACCTGCTCCATGACCTTCCCTGGTACCAAGGTCAGACTGACAGGTCTGTAGTTTGATGGATCCTCCTTTCTGCCTCTCTTGTAGATGGGTGTTACATTTGCTACCCTCCGGTCCAATGGGACCTCCCAAGTTAGCCATGACTTCAGGTAAATCATGGACAGCGGCTTGGCGAGCACATCTGCCAACTCTTTCAGCACCCTTGGGTGTAACCCATCTGGTCCCACAGACTTGTGTGCATCCAAGTAGTGTGGCAGGTCTCTGACCACCTCCTCTTTAATTGCAATGACCTCATCCTGCTTCCTTCCTCTCCCCATCTCCTAGCTCATGAGGCTGGGTGTCCAGGGAACAGCTAGTGCCACTGCTAAAGACTGAGGCAAAGTAGGCGTTGAGCACCTCAGCCTTTTCCTCATCCTTTGTTACTATGTTTCCCTCTGCATCCAATAAAGGAGGGAGACTTTCCCTAATCCTCCTTTTGTTGTTCATGAATTTATAGAAACACTTTTTATTATCAATGTTCTACCTGATTCGAAGATGAGGTGGCACTGCTGCCAAGTCCCAAATGAAGCTGTAAATGTAGGTGCATCTTAATTTCTGCATAAACAGAAGTAATTTCACACCCCTTGTCTAAATGAGACAAGGTTTCTTGTTTGGCAGTGGCAAGAAGGTGCCTGAATTTAACTAGTGAATTAGAAAATCGCTCTACCTTAAAGGCTTTTATTTCTAAATTAGACACTCTCTTATTTCTATTGAAAGTTAGAAATCAGCCTACCAGAGTCTCCTAACTATGTTAATTATTCAGACTTAAGCAATGCATTTGCACAGTCACTGGAAGGTACTGTCATATACTTAAACACACACCTACCTTTCGATAAATTACACCAACAATAGCTGTTTTGAGCCTCATTCCAGTTACAAAACAAATATGAAAATACTGGTGAAGAATCAGGGTCTGAAGACAGGCACAAACAAACAGCAGTCCTGTATAAAAATAGCCTTGCCAGTTTGGGGCAGCTTTGTTATTTACAAAGTTGATTAGCAGTCTGTGGAGAGAGGAATTAGTTCTCTTAATATATGCAAATTAAAATGTCAGGTTATTCCAAATGTTATATGGTCATGCAAGAACCCAAAGTAACAAACTGAGATAAAACACTTAAGCAAACTTCTTAGAAACTGGAGATCATTTTATTCTAGCACACGTCACTCCCTCCTCCTAACAAAGTACTACTTCAAAACATGAAGCATCACACACCTTACATGTACAGCATTCTCTTGGAGCTACACTAAAAGGTCTCACATTCCCTCCAGCTAAAATACAACTGCTTACAGTTGCTTTACTTCTTCTCACCTTAAAGCAATACAACTCCTTCTACCCCCTCAACTCTCTGTTGCTTCACATACTGTGACTTGTAGTCCCACAATCGTTCCAGTTTAGAATTAAATAAACTCTTCTGCTACTGTTGATTATGTTCCTGCCTGGCCTTCCTAGTGTTGGGAAGCAACAGAAAAAGTCAAACATTTAATGCGTGATCTTATAACTTGAAAACCAATGGAGCAAAATCATCCGTGTGCATTGTCTCTAACTTGCACGACAACTCTTTTCCATTGAACCAGCCGAAGGCAAAGCAGCTTGGTGAATGGAATACCAGTGTGTTTCAAATTCTGTCCACATACTTTTAATAGAATAATAAAGTATATATAGGTCTTACTTCAGAATTTCTGGGCCTGCAAACATCAAAAGATCATGTGCAGCTTTAAACAGGAAGCTCATGAGAAAATACGGTCCAAAGGTTTTGTATAACACCTTGAATAAAGATGCTTCAGAACTCTTCTGAGATGGCTTTATAATCAAAGCTTCAGCTTCTTCTGTCACATCACCACTTGAGCTGCTTGATTTTTGCTGCTTTTTGGGCGAGTATAACATGTTTAATGGTTGCCTGAAATAAGAGTAGGTATAAAATGTAGCCTTTATTCAAGCATAAAGCCAACTAGAAAAACTCATAATATACAAATTAGACGTTTATGAGCTGTTCATTGACCTTCTTAGTAGTTTAAGTGGGTTTTCCTGTCAATCAAACATCTTTTCATACATATAACCATAGCTAAATGAACTGGCCATTCAGAAATAGCTTTCTATGTAGGGATAGACAAAATCCCTGTTGAATCTTTCCTACAGGTGTGCCCTGGGGAATGAGGAATAGGGCCCTAACCTGGTTAAACTTAAAAGAGCAAAGGACATCATTATTCTAGAACCCAGTATGCTGAACGTCCATCACAAGCAAAGCCTCACTGTACCACAGTTTAAAGACTGCAGTCAGTTTTAAGCCAAGTCATCCCCCAATGGACTCAACGTATTCATTTCATAAGCCAGATGTATTATGTGAAACTACATACTTCCAAACTTCTGAGGACAAGCTCTATGTAAAAATACACTGTGTAAGCAAGCAAGCATTTTTCCTTCAATGAAAAGGTACTTCTGTTTGTTGCAGTAAAGGATGATGAAAGTAGGATGGTAGTAATTGTAGGCATGCAGTCAGTCTAATTTTAGTCATCTGGCTTAGATGTCTAGGCTCCCTATATAGTCAAAGGAAAGAAATAAGCTTCTCACTTTTACACCCTGAACTGCCCTCCTGAAGTTTCACCAACTATAGAGGGAGCCCAAGCTCCTGAATTATGTGACTGAAGTTCGACTGTGTGAAAACATTCCCTCCCCAGGGAAAAACCACACATCAAAAGTAACAATTATCACCTCTGGATCATGAAAGACTAAGGGTAACTTGATGCAGCTCTTCAGAAAGAGGACACACAACACCCTACTTGGTTCCTGTTCTGTATGTACTTAAGGACATATACAGAGCAGCCACTTGGGCCTTACAAAAGCAGGCTTGATAATAGATGATTAACACCTCTATTAGAGTAACTTGAGCTTTTGAACCTCCACATCTTGGAAGAACTGTCAGCCAGGATAACTGAACTTACCTCTTGGTCTTTGCCCACTCTTTTGCCCAGTTTCTAGCCAAACCTGGCACTATCTCCTCTGATTTGTCTTCTTTATTTAATGACCACAAATCCTTGGCTTCCAAAGGTCTCCGATAACCCTGAACCATCAACCTGTATTAGAAAGAATCAGCACTATATATTTAAGAACACTAGAGATATGTATATGTGTGTGTGTATATATATTTTAATATATATATATATATATATATATATATATAAATATGTGCTCCATGAAACAGTGATCCTTACATCCAGCCCCAAAATAGAGCCAGCTCTTCCAAAAAAATGCATGCAAGAGTTAGTACCTGTAGCAACACAGGTCCAGATGCTAAAACGTACACACTTCTGTCTCTACTGTGAGAATTAGACACCAAAACATCTAAGGATCCAGGATATGCCACTGAATTCAAATTTCAGGGAAAACAAAAGAAAGGATGAAGTGATCTCATCTGAAAGTCAGCCAGGCAATTAATATTGCCATGGCTACCCAGTTTCAAAATCTTTCTTAGCCTTTAATTTTACAAAAGAGATTCCTTTCATCTAGCTTTCTGTTGGAACTCTGGCCAAGTACCAACCACAACTATACACCAATATTATTTTACATCTTTCTGTGTTTTAACTCACAAGAACATGTGTTGTGATCACATCATACAGCATAACTAAAGCAAAGTTAGAGGAAAAAAAAAGCAGCTGTTGGACAAAATCAACTAACAGTTTTGAATACCTTAGTTTCTAAATACAGCAGATAATTCCCACCTTCTTGTATTTCCCAGATAATTTTTTCTATTAAATTCTTTCAGTAAGCATATGAAATATGTACTGGCAAAATTTAAAATTACAAACACCCTACAAAGAAAGTAGATTAATCAAACTGGAAAAAAAAAAAAACCTCTGCTGAACTTAGTCTATCTACAAAACAACCAACCAAAAGAACCAAAATTATTATTGCATGATTATTGTTAATTTAACTCCAAGCAGGATCCTAAAATGCCATCTAACTTTAACTGGTGCTTTATGCATCATCTCGATCTTACCCAGTGATCCACCAGAATGTGATTCGGGAGAGGAAAGATGCACTGAACTCTGGACATGGATTCTAAAGGACAGAAAAAGAAATCAATCCAAACACAAAATGACTGATACAGGGCCAAAAGATGCTTTAAAATTCCTTTTCTTTATAGAATATTTTTCACATTACTAAACTTGTCATTTATGCTCTTGAGAGCTTGCTCAGAAAACACAAGCACAACTTCAGGACTGTCAGCAGGCTAGATCACTGGGACAAAGGAACAGTAGTGCTCAGTATCAACAACTCACCAAGTAGTTGAGGGAATTTTATAAGACAGTGCAGGACAGACAGTCTCTCAAGATGTTATGATCAGTGCCTACCTATATCAATGCAAGGTATGCTACCAAATGAGAGCGTAAATACGTTAATTGGGTAGAGTTAGTCACAAATTTAGAATTCAGTTCTACTGCTCTAGCAGTTAAGTGACATAACTCCATCAAAACAGATGCATAAATGGAAAAAAAGAAATATTTGTAAACTCCATAAAAGCATCCCAAACCAGCCCCTAAAATGCCTGTGTCTCATTCATCAATAAGCATGGGAAACTTTAGTATCCATAAAGAAGGGAGCTAGCTCATGTTCTGCATCCCGTGCGATGGCTGGCTGTTTTAACTGCTCTTCAGGTCAACATCCTCTTCTAATCTGGTTGGATTAAGAACAGCAGAAAGGAAGTCTGGAAGAATTTCAAACGCACTAAAGGTGATTTACTTGCAGAATCCCAGTGCTAATTTCTCTCTTTGCTCTTTCACTGCTCTGAACAGCATCTAAAGAATGCTAAAAGCAACCACTCCTTTGGCACACAACCCACTAGGTTTTTATCATTAACTAAAATTGGAGCCACTCAGGTATTTCCGCCTACAAAAGTCACCAAACATCATTAAAAGTACCGCAATTAAAACGGCCAGAGACAAGTGTTTCCAAGATCTGCATTTTTCAGCTCATGTCTGCATAACCTGGCTTCTCCACTAAACTACATACTGAAGTGTGTTGTAATCAAGCTACATGAAACGCTCCTGCATTTCCTCTTCTTCACAGGACAACTTTTTTTGCAACTATGTAGGGAACAGTATATATGAGACTGACTTTTTTTTGAAAGGGGTAAGAGTTCCCCATTTCCAAGGTATTTAAATGCAACAAAATTACTGCAATCCAACACCTACTTCAGCAAATACAGAGAATACTTTCAGTTTCAACAAAATTTTAAAATACTCTGAACTTTACATACAATGCTTTATTACTATTTTCTTTCATCCTTTTTTTAATCAGCTTGCAGGTGGGAAGTCTACATCTACATTCAAGAGCCCACTAGATTTTGTGCTTCCAAAAAGTGGACTTCAGTTGCATACAGGAAAAGTGTAAAATGTTACAACATACTAGATTACTGTTAAAATAATAGTATTTTTTATTAAATTAAATAGTTATTGCACAAAGAACTATTAATCCTACTGACATTCATGCCAGGTAGAATGAAGACAAGTTGTAGCAAGTTTGGACTTAGGCATGTGCACAAAGTGAAAACAAGAGACAAACCACATTGTTTCACTTCTGTATACATCAGTATCTAATCTTTGAAATATATTGTACTTTTTTGGCTTAAGTAAATATATAGTATGATTTTATTCAAGACTTACAAATATTTCTGTTTTGGAAATGCTTTGCAGAAAGGAATTAAGCAGAATTTAAGACTGACTAACATGACTTGGCTTTGTTCTTTTCCCCATGATTCAACAAAGACACCACTCATGAAAAAAAGTTACAGTCTCAAGTCTGCCCTATTTCCTACAGACACCCCTAGAAATACTCAGAACACAAAAGCAAACCACTGTGATCTCAAAGCACCTTGTAATTATTGTAACCATGATCAAAGTAGTAAAGGAGGTTTCCATAAATCCACCGTATCATGTCAAGCACTTTTCATCCCTGAATAAGATGAAAAGAACCCAAAGATGACGAGGATCCAAAGCCTCAGCAGTATACTTGTCCCTTCAGGCATATACCCGCAGACTGCCTGCCAGTGCTAATGCCACCGGCACACTGCATTCCAACAGAGGAGGTAACTCTGGAATTCAGTTAAGTGTAACTAGTTACAGACCTTCACCACAATTATAAAGGCAACATATACTTTCCCCCCTGACACATTTCACACTATCCTTCATCAGTCAGTGCCACCTAACATCCATCAAACCAGAATTACACCTTTTTATAAAAAAAAAAAAATACAGAACTGAGGTTTCTAAACTTGGCACATCCCAAATCCAGGCCGTAACAAGTGTCTCTCCACCGTGACTCAGAAGGTCTAGCCTGAGCCTAAGCAAGCAGTATAATGATCCAGCATCTCTTGGGTCACTTTAGATCCATGCCATACAGCTAGCACATATAATTAAGAACACATACAAAAAAGACCATGTACAGATAAAATTAAATATCTATATCCAGACCACCCTCTACTGTTAACTGCTCTTGCAACTGAGATAGTTAAATTTTTGCTTGACACAAAATATAAACATGGAAATTAAATTTATATATTCATATTCACAAGTTTTCCAGGTATAGATTCTTCCCCACTTTCAAAAGCAAGGGAATACACATCCTTATGAGTTACTGTGTACTGAACGGTATCAGATGACTAGGAGGAGAGTATTTCAAATCACTATTTTCCACTGCCAGAAGCACTACTGAATATAAATACATATGACTTAACCTTCAGGAAGGACTGAAACAGTGGTTTTGTTCTTTCTCTTAACTACAGCCTGCCCCCATTTTGCATGTTATGGGCTTCATCTTCTGCATCACCAACTGAAGAGCAGAAAAAACACTCTCTTGCAAACAAGTCAGCAAGATTTGAATCATGTGGCATCTGGGAAAGTATGGCCCTATAACTCATTGTACAGAATATTGCACGTGCAATACTCAGCACTCAGGACAGACTGAACACTTACAGGATCATTTACTGTTTCGGAAAACAAAGGTGGTCGTTCTGGAAAGCAGCACAGGATGAGCTGTACAAGTAACAGGATGAAGTAGATGCAGAAGGTGGCATAACGAAATGCGTCCACCTCATCCTACAAAGGAAGGTAATATTCCAATTAGAAGGCTTAAGGAATTGATTTGAAACAACATGTTACTATTAAACATAAACCAAGTCCTTACGGTAAACTCTGCAAACTACATAAATGTCTCACCACCCACCCCCATGCAAATTAAAGTCAATGTCTATTTTGGTAAAGGGAAGGTAAAGAGTGGGGGGAGGAGACGAAAGATACCATTTATTTTTAATCAATCACTGCCACAAGCACACAAGCATGAACTACTTCTGTAGAGAAGCTCTCTTTAAGACACAGTTTGTACCAACACATCCCATTTGGAAGTCAAGATATTCTTTACAGGAGCAAGGCATTTATGGACCAGGCAGCAAGGAGTTTTCAAAGCAAAGTTATTAATTAGTATGCACACAGAAAATAAGGATTAGAGGAGCAGAATTTACATAAGTTTGTTGCACTGTGCTCAAATTCCAGAGGCTCTCCCCTTTTTTTAGACTGGGACTGATACATAATAAAGATAATCCACACAAATCAAAGCACAGGGATGGATGAACACACACACCCCGACCCGTAAAATCCCCCTTCCAACAGCTAAAGACAAAAGTTGGCTGAAAGTTCTCAAAATTCACAACATGGCTTAAAGTTTTCAAGAGATATAAAGTGATAGGTCATTTTCAGGCAGATCCACAATTAATCTGATATTTGTGGTAGCTTTAGTATAAAGCAAACTGACAAAAATATTTCACTTGTACACTTTCATTTCGTCTCAGCAGATGAGACCACATTACCATCAAGCCAAGCGCTTCAGGAAATCCACTGTATAATCAACAGGAAGACGACGTATACTCCCAGAACAGTTTCATATCAAAGATTATACACTTCTACTGCACTCAAGCAGACACATCCCCTTTCTGGAACAGCTAGCAGAATTTTCTTGGCAACTGTTGCAAATTAAGATTACTATGAATTTCACTAGCACTGCAAAACAAAAGCCATTAAGTCTTGCTTGTTTTGCTTTCATAACCCAAGGAATGAAGGTACACTGAATGGATCATTAACTGACTTGACTGGGATAATTAGCAAGCAACTACTCTATTACTGCAGCATTTGGGTTTATTTTCAACTGAATGAGGCTACCAATCACTTACCGTATTTAAGGCATTTATTATTTTGGATCTAAAAACCACTACGGCACATAACAATGAGATGAGCCAGAAAATCGTCATTACACCTGAAGACTGGACTCCTTTTATTCTTTCATATTGTATTAAAAATGTGGCAAGCAACTGTGGACAAATAAAATAAAAATATATTCACAAGCTTTAAGTTTTACAACACGTTATACACATATATACATATACACATACAAGGTACTGTGTCAAAGTGTGCTTACTTAACATTTCAAATCCAGTATCTCCCAGACATTCTAACACCCAGAGATTTTAAGTGTAATTCAAAAAACATGTTTAAATAGGAAATTTTCCGGAGTAGTAAGATAAGTAGTGGACAAAAAAGAGAAAAGAAGCACGTATTACACAGAAGTAAATGACCACATAGACTAGCAGCTTTTGACAGTGCTTTTGTTTATTTCTTTACTTTTCTGGCTCTATGTCACAAATCAACATGCAATTATAGTGACACTGTATCCTTTCCAAGTATTTTCTGACTAATTCTTTTCAAAATAAAAATATTGCTTTCCATACAAGCCTCAACACCAAACAACACTGATCAAATATTGCTCTATTTCTGTATTCTGTGTGTTTTCAGAGTCCATTGGGAAGCTGGTACAATTTAGTAATCTCCCTTGACTGCTGCAACATGCATTTCCAATCAGCCTGCCAAAAGCTGGACTACTGCATTATTAAATGACCACAAACTATTCAACAGCTCTTGCATCTGTCAGTATGTTTCAGGGCTGTTGGGTTATTCCAGATTGGGTTTTTCGTTGTTGCTTCCTGTTCCCCCCTTGAGTATCGTGTTTAATGACTACCATTCCAAGTCTGTGATAAACGTGAGACAACTGACAATAAATGAATAGCAAGGCATTTCATTTGAAATGCAGGCTGCAGAGATACTGGTGTGAAAGCAGACAATACTTGCCTAGCTAGAAAGGGTTAGCTGGGGACACCTATGTGCCTCATGTGACATTTAAGACTTTCCACTGTGCCATCGAATGTAACAAAGAAAACATGCACTAAAGAATGTTACATGCAAGAGAGTTTGTAATAAGATACTTAATAATGCAATGCCTTTCATGGTCTTTTACCAAGTTCAGGGTGATTTATATTACCTAGGTTTAATCAGTTCTCTCAACTTGATTCCTCCACTCCATGCTTGAGTCAAGCTATTAAATAAATAGTAGCTCAAGCCTACCAAAATAAGGCAAGACAACCAGCACCGGCTTGTGTGCTGATATGCAATGCACTGAGCACAGCCTGGTTGGGGGTTTTCTTCTGATTTTTTTTTAATTAAAAGAAAGCAGACATTTCAGAGTCCATATTTCACAGTTCATCTGCAGATTAAGTCTGAACATAAGGATTGTAGCTTAAAGAATTACAACACTGTGAATAATACTACAATGCATGTTATTGCTTAAGGCTTTGCATGAATGGAGGCCATAACAGAAGAACTTACCATTGTTATACCCAATACTGTAGGCCTAACAAGAAAAAATGGAGCTTGAAAAATATTTTGACTTCTTTCCCAGAAAGAGTAGAAAAGGTCTGCCCAGCAGACTATCCACAGTATTAAACCCAAAGCCTGCAATACAAAAGTTTATTTCAGTTCACACAGATTAGGCAACACAATATATACATGAACACTACATGTTATGTATTAGTACAAGGAATCGTCATAATCAGATCATCTCTTTTGGGCAATTCTACAACATGCACAAAAGAAGAGTGAATTGGCTTTACCCACTGGATCCCCACCAGAAGAAAAAAATTTACTAATTTTTAGTACCATATAATTCAGTGGATTATGAAGCAGAAAGCTGGAGAATCTCACTCCTGAATAACAGACTGCAGAGACAAAAACTCTTCAATACACCATGTTATTATAGACCACCTTAAAACTTTTCACTTATTCTACAGGGAAAAAAAAATCCCACAACACATTAAGTACCTATTTCACAACAGAGGTGGAATAGAACACCTGCAGCAGCTCTAGAAATCTATGCTGTGTAATTTAAGAAGCTGACAGGATAATAAATTATTTTTATTATTGAAATGAAGGCCTTGAGATTTGAGTTGCCTTAAAACAGTCTTCTCCAACTGGTCTTACAAAGGATTTGCATGCTTTTTTTGCTATGTCAGAGTAACTTTCAGAAAGCGTAATGGTAAAAGGGCAACAGAAACATAAGGCTTGGAAATCAAACACAAGTAGAACAAATAAGTTACAGCTGAAGTGTGCACAAAGGCCAAGACTGATGTTCAACAAAAACAGCATGCTAAAACATAGCTGAAAATAGATTCAAGCTTCCAGACAAGCATACTAAATTCTGATTTTAAAAAGTCACATACCGTTTTGGCTTTGTTGAGGTTTGACATTTGTATGTATCCCCTGTCATGACAACGAAGGTATAGGAAGTACACTGGGAAGCAAACCCACAGGTAAATGCAAGGAATCCAGACCAGGACTGTGTTCTGAAAGCAAGGGGTGAAGTCTGGATTTTCTGTGTGCCATGTCAGATTCCAGTCCTGGGGAGAGAAAATGGATCAAGTTAAAGAAAAAGCAAACAGAGAACTTCTGTATTTAAAAAAAAGGAATAGCCACTATCTATCTGCCTTATTCTGTATCTCCTTTTGTGTATTTATTTATACTAGTATTAAACTGGCTCCATTCTGTGATGTATCTAAGTTTATTGAACTTTTTGTAGCTCAGAAGTTTTAAACCTTCACAAGGTGACATTAGTGTCACTTTTGTTGGTTATACACAGCTTCCATAACTCAACCAAATGTAATATCGGGATCTTTAACAGTACTTATCAGGATCTTTAAGAGTATTAATCAAGGATTTTCACTTCATCATTGCAGAAAAATAGCACAACAATGCTATCTGCCATTATAACCACTGTGCGTAACACACAAATTTGGGAATGTGATGTATAAATACTCAGATATACCAAATTCTCAAATTTGTGTGGAAACATTATCTGGCACACAGTAAGAGTTAGCAGCGCAAGGTAACATCACATCTCTATTTGTAAAGTACTCTCATAGCTCCCAAGCTGTCTGCAGCAAACCCAGTTGAGACTTCCTAGTAACTGATACCAGGGCATAGAACTAAGTAAAAGGCTCACCCTTGCAGCTTGTTCCCTACTCCACAACAGGGAAATGTAAATCAATATAATTCAATGTCTTCCTACTTCTCTCAATGCAACTCTTAAAAACAAGATAAACCACCATACAATCAAACTAAAACTGACACAGTAATAAAAATGTGATCACCATTTCCATTACTGGTACAAGGACTATTTAAAATGACAGGCTATTTAGTAAGATGAACTTTCATACCATATTTATGATTGGCTTGAGTTAGGGAAATCTCTTGCTGCAAATTTTACTTTAAAATTACTGACTTTTCTGTAAAATTATCACAAGGGACACTTCCTCTCAAGCGCTGTAGACTTCTGGTTCTCCAACAGAATGATGCAATACAGAGATATCGCTGCTGGAGATGGACTGCAATGTTCAACAGCTGAAGCATAGCTCACAGGCTTCTGTTTAAAAGCCACAGAACCAAGAGTAGCAGTCCCATGCCCAAAGGCTTAACTGTAGTATCATTTTCAGTTGCAAAGCATTTTTTCAGACGGTTGCACAGCTTCCAACTTCACAGAATACCAGTACCACTACTGCAACATAATGGCAGTCAGTAATCATTCTCCTCTCTAAGTGCTATTATCCACATTTTATAGATGAGGGAACAGAACCAAAAGGAGCTGTAGTGCTTCCCCCGCTATTCCAATTATGAAAGCTGGAAAGAGATGCCATCACTCAGAATCACCACACTTTGATCCTTATTTGTCCCCATCTTCCACTGATTAAACAGTTTCGAATACAATTACAAAGCGAGGAAAACAGATCTAAAGAGAAATGGAAGACACAACTTGTAAAAATTTCAAAGTGAGAGTAGCCAGACATGATTTTATCATAGAGCAGGTTTCCCCTTAAATCTGATTATTCTGTATTAAGGCATTTTGTTGTTTGGTTTTGGTTTTTTTTTAAATAATAACTTATTTTGACAATGTAGTAACAAAAATATTTTCCTTCCCCACTTCTCTCTCAATTTCTGTCAGAATCTAGGACTTCTTTCTTTGTTAGATAGAACAGACAGTATAGTATGCACAGGACACACTGCTGTTATTTTTCTCCTTTAATTCCACAGCATTCTAAAAATTCTTCTCAGTTCATATAACTTTTGTCATCTTAAAATAAAAATAAATCTCTGAACTTAATACAGCCAATTCAAGGAAATAACACTGGTAGAGAATCAAAATGCCCAATTGTGTGTTAGTGTATCTGCAGGGGGTCACGTAAGTTGTTCGTGACACAGCAGCGGCTGTGAGACACTGTGGGCAAGCCACATGCTTATTAAGTTTCCTGACTGCACAACGTCATCAGAAATTTCAGCTGAGTCATCCTTACATTTAGCCACCACACAAACATTTTGGGCTTTCTAAGTCCCAGCTGCTCTGCTCCAGCACAACAGCCAAGGAAAAGTCTCATGACTCTGCAGAACAGTTTACAGTTCACAAATTAAGACAGTTAATATGATTATACAAGTAAACTGACAGAATGTAATCAGCTTTACAACAAACAAACAAACAAGAGCATGACATCATTTTATTGAGTAATTTTTTGGTCATCTACACACTGCTTAAGAAAGTCACTATCTCCTTTTTCTGTGTTTCTAAATGGTTGCTGTAAAATGAATCAGGCAATTACCAGAAAGGTCAGAGCTGGTAATACACGGCACTGCCACGTGGCTAAATAAAAAAGTGCTGTATGCGTGACTGCTATACATAGTGGCTGGAGAATATTCTAAAACTTGCGATCTTTCATTTGACTTTCATATTTGCAAGTGATCTGAAGGTGTTTCTGCATGAAAGGCAAGAGGGTACGATGCAATGGCACTTCATGGTTAAGAACAGAAAGTCAGGACAAATGGGCAGTTACACATCAGTCTATCTTCTTTCACAGTTTTCCAGGATTTGATCCACACACTACTGAAGTCAAATAGGAGTTTCCTTAGCTTAACTTCTTCTCTGTACAAGAGAAATGGCTACACACAGGTGAGGTGCAGAAGCCCCTTCCATTTTACATGCATTTCGGGTGACTAAAGGAAAGCATGCATGAAGAGAGAGACACAGTGATACTGTTCCCTGCTGGTTCCCTAGGTACAATTCTCTCAGGCTGTGTCTACACAAGGCAGTAGCACAGACAGGAATAGAGCTGTAGACACAATACTTGCTGTGGAGCACTCAACATCCTCTCATGATGCTCAGGTTCACACCAGATGAGCTACAGGCTCCTCGCAGGCTGACCACAATGTCCATCAGCCACTGGAGCACGTTTCCCAGTTAACACCTGTCCAAAAGGCACTCGGGCCACTCTTGAGTGAACCAAGAAGCAGGAAGGGGGACTGTCAGATGTGCACTCCCAGTCTGAACTGAGATGTTAATGCCCTCAGTGGGCAAAGTCAAGAGGAACTCAATCCATTGCAAAAGAAAGGCATAGCCCAAGTTCTGCATGGAGGATGCCACAGTTTTATAAGTTCAGTTGTGGCTGGAAGACATGTCACTCTCATCATGAAACCAATATGTATTCATATTCAAATCACAGTGTTCAGTTACACAAGTCTAGACTAGTTCTGGCAGTTTAAAGTACATGCTTCTCCTCTGCTTTATGTAAAACCAGTTTCAGAGTTTTATTTTTTCAAGCACAAACCAAAATTCTTTACAAAACATTCACTGAAGCAGACCTTAGTATTTAAACATCGTTAATTAGCAAATTAATGCCATTTTTTCTGACTCAAGTTTTAGAAACAATATTTTAGCAAATTCTATTAAAGCACTAAGGTGTCCCATTTTCACATTTCAAAGATGAATAACAATTTTCACTCTGACTGATCAGCTAACACTTTTACTTTGCAGAGCACATCAAATGACAGAGATGCATGTATCCATTGAAAGCCTACACAAACTAGCAGCCTCCTGCCATGGAGGAGGAGGAGGAAGAAATAAGAGGTTTGGTCCATAGATATTGGATCGTATAAACTGTGACTGCAGGAACCCACAGAAGAGTCAGTGTGATGTTCCTTTCTTAGTAGATGTTGGGAGAAAAAAGATCTGCTGTTGGCTTAGTTTTAGTCTAGTCCAGAGGAACCACATCTCAGATGTTTAACAGCTTCAGGTTGGGTTTCTTTTTTACTTTTAAAAGCCCTGGACAATTTTAAAGTTTCCCAGAATAGAAAATGGGTATTTTTAAATTGATCTGACCTATTTCTCAGTTTTCATTTCCATCACCAGCACTGTGGCTGAAAAAAATCCCAGTCCACAATGTTTGTGTCCAATAGCATGTTCTTCCTTATGTTACAAAAAAAGCTTCCTATCACATTTCAAGTGAAACCCTCTATCTCCAAGGAGCACACAAAAAATGCTTAGCCTTCCCCAGAATCATGTGGATCTAATCACAGGTAAACCACTTATTTAAGACTGCATGAAACCCTAGGAAAATGAAGAACTATAATTCCTGTCCACAATTTCAGGAACAGGCAAGATAAAAACATTGGCAGTAGGGACTGTAAGATAAAGTTGCAACACAAAAGATCAGTTATTTTGCCTCTGCTGAGGGAAGGAAGACTACAGGGAAGCTGTATGCCTCAAGTGTGCCTAATTTGAGGAATAACAGTGTTTGACATGGGACTGGACCTTGTGGCTGGCTGCCCCTCTCCTGGCAGCCAGGAAAGGCTGTTAAGTGAGCAGCCAGCGGCTGCCTGTTCTCACAACAATAATCCTACTTGACCCACAGCACATTTTAAAATTCTGACTGGCAGAAATGGAGAGACCAAAATCGCTTAGTTTCTTGCCTGCTGTGTGCAAGTGTGCTAGAGATGCAAGCTGCCAACCAGACTGTTAAATCCACCTGCATGAACCAGCTGTGACCGAAGAATTACTTCAACATTACACCACACACCTAGGTAAAAAAATTAAATTGCAAACCCACAATGGAATCTCAGATTCATGGTCAACACTCCTTCAAATGGACTTTGACACTGACATCAGTGCGTACCCCCTATTTTGATATTACCCACAGAAGAACCACCTCCTTTGTAATAACAAGATACTGTTTCTCAATCTTATTTTCCTAACAGTAAAAGACACTTTCTGTTTAATGCAATGCTTACATTTAGGAGAACGCAACTAATCAGCTCTCGCAGGCACTAATATCATAACTGCTGCTGACAACTTTCATTATAAAAGTATCATCACTTTTTCACTGAAATAGGAAGTCTCACAATCTGGCAGCTCTAGATAATCATATTAAAAAATTCCCCATTCTAGCACCTGTAAATTCATGAGCGGACTCAACCATTCTCCCTCAGACACCAAGAGGCCATCAGTCATTAGCCTACACTATCCAGGACAGCAAATTTCCTGCCTGCCTCTCCCAGATAGTAGATCTGCCTGATCTGGCTGAGCCTACAGCCTCAGAAGAGCTACTAGCATCAGTGGACAACGTGGGGTGGGGGGTGCAGAAAAGGACCTCTCCCTTTAAGGCTGCTTTAGAAGAGCTCTGACCTTGCTTTAAAAATCCCCAATACCACCATTCTCCATCAAAACCAATAGCAAAAACAGTGACACATTGACCACACTGAGAATTAAGGAAAACCATGAACTAAAAAGTGATGGAGATTTTGGAATGGGTCAGAAGGTCTGTTTTCAAGTGATGAACTTAAAGAGCTCTCCAAAGTTAATCAGCTTGCCCGGTAAGCTTTATTCAGTTTAGCTTTAGAAATTTTGAAGACTGAAATAATGTTCTCAAAACACTCTAAATACAACATCCTTAGTCTGTTATTCACATTTTTAGAGTCAGATCATGAAACGTGCTGAAGCTCACCATTTTTCTAAGAGAGTATTTAGAACAGAGCCTACAGGCACAATCACACACGATCTTCACCAGCCTAACATCTGCCCTGTTGTGCTTACTGTTCAGGCTAAATCACAAGTGACAGGTTGATAAAACAAGCAACAGATATTCCTACAAGAAAAATACTCCTGAACTCCCACAAAAAGCATCAGAAACACCCACACCTGCAGCTCTCCTGTCTGCTCAGCAATGTATACAGAAACAAGCAGCAGACAACAACAGCATCCCTAACAGTGGCAGACAAGTCACTAAATGAGGCATATGACACTACAGGCAACCACCACAAACTTCCTATTTACATATTGATAAATCCTTTAAAAATACTATGCATATTACATTGAAGTTATTTTGGAAAAAGCACTACTCGCACTACAGGATCCAATGGCTCTGTAACCGGTTCCAGGTGAAGTAGCATAATATACAAGGACAAACATACCTTTTCACCTTAGTTGACATTTCCTCTAGCTTTTTTTCTTAACAAACAGGAAGTTACCCAAAATGCACAGATCTCTCCTGTGACACAAAGGAGTTGTTGGTTTTGCTGTTGAAGTTAGTGCAGAACGTACAAGTAAAACAGTACCTTTGCTGTGATGTCCACAAAGTGAGCTGATGCTGCATTTAAATAAAGCTTTCAATACACCCCCAATTCCTTTGAAGACCTGTACTAACTACATGAAATTAATGGTTTACTGGTTTATTGTGTTACCTAAGGGCATACTCTGCAAATAGGAAGTAGAAAAAAAAAATTAAATACTCTTACAGATTTTACAATAGTATCTTTATAACAGCTACTTCCTATACTAAACGGAAAACAGCCAGGAGTGATTTTTTATTTTTAGAACACACAAAACCTGGAGTCTATTAAAAAGTAAAAGCCACACAGCCAAATATTTCAGCTCCACAGACTCCAAAAACTAGTTCTGCAAAGAGAAATGACAGAATTACACTCCTGCATGAACAATACCACTTACCACAAGCAGTGGAACAAATGAACATGGAACATGCCAGACAGCCGATTTGGGAAGTGACTTCAGGACTTCCCTTCATGATCACATCTGAGGATAAGGTGCTCATACCCCCACAAAGTTCTCAGACATTTCTTCAGGCCACTAACAGCCCAGTTAGACAAATAAGTTTTTGCCTTTTTTGTTTTCTACTGCCACGAAGGTGAAATAAGAAATGTTAACGGGAATTACCACATTGGGATGTAAGAATTAGATTCAGATCTCCAACTCTCATGGAGATCACATTCACCCACAGCAAAAACATAGTTTGGGGTTTTTTGTTAACTCAGGAGAACTAAACCTACCATGCAATTGAGGATCATCTGCTCTTACTTGATACTTGAGTCTTGAGTGGGGGTGTACACAAAACATTTCTCCTCATAAAACCACAAATGGAACAAAACTATTGCTATTAAATCTGAAGTTCATTGGTTAAAATGCTAGTAGTAGTCAGGGAAGCAAGGAATAATGTTTAGCAAAAGTTTGAAAAAAAAAAAAAACCAAAAAACAAAAACTAAACAACCCAGGTCTACAATTAAGATTTTGACATGTAAGTCATGTCTGAATCATGCCTTACATCATTCACAAGCAAAGCCTCTAGCTCAGACTCCCAAACCACCACATTCAGACCGAGACCATGCCCCTTCTTCCTTTTTTTCAAAGTAATTGTGAAATCTAAGTTTTATTCTCATAGTCTCTTAAGGTTCTCACAAGACAAGATTGTTAAAGCAGGAGGCAGAAACGTTAAAAAAAAAAATCATCACATAATAAACAGGGTTACTAAAATTTTCAAATTTTTTATAGAATGATGTTTTATGGGGAAAAGTATCAGTGTTTCTAGTCACAGGGAAATATCTTTAATTTCTCATAATGTTTTCTATTAGAAACTGGTTTAGCAAGACTAAACTCTCAACAGTAATTACTTACACAATGCAGATTGGATTTTTTAACACAGCCAAGAAAAAGCCTCTAGCTTCCAATACCTGGTCCCGAACTTAAAATCCGATGTCTGCACCTTCCTGTCCAAATCCCAAACCTCGGTATTTCCTAATGTTTAAAAAGAGTTCAAACCCTTTGTCGCAGACAGCACTGCAGCAGCTGAAACTGTATAAAATGACAAGAAAAAAAGCATGTTTTGCCTGTTTCCCTTTAGCCTAAAATAAGAAGGTGGTGCTAACAAGTTGCCAGAGAAAGGAGTACCTACAGCTGTGGAATTTAGAAGAGCTGATCTTTGCAATCCAAGAAGCTAAAAGCCACTGAACTATGGCTATTTTTTGGTGTCAGATTATATCAGCACTTGCAAAATTGAAATGTTTAGTCTCTTTCTACAACGACAGCATTTCCATACCCTGTCATGTCTGCAAGTACCATGAGACAACAGTTGGCCACATGACAACAAAATATTTACCATTCAGTTTCAAAATCAAAAGGATGGTTTTTACTTTTCTGTAAAGTTTTGTTTTGATTTTTGGTTTTTTTTTAACAAAAAATCACTGTTACTTAAAAGGATACAGGAAAAAGATTCTTGCTCTCATTTCCTTTCTGCACCAAAACCAGGACTTTTGCTTAATAATGCAACAGCCTGCACGTTAAGTTCAAATCACTGTGAGAAGTTTGAACACACCTGAGTAATAATCTTACAAAGGGACTAAGGTAACAGTTTAAGTTGGGATAAACTGTATCTGAAGCTACCACAGATGCAAACAGTGAGAAAACAGTAATGCGTGGAATTCTGACTCTATTAAAAGTAAGCAAAAGGTCAGTACGCGGCAGCAGGCTTTTTAGAGAAGTGACCCAGAATGACTTCAGTGCAACCCAGGTTAACCTCCACTTAATCCCAGTATAGCACAGTGTTTCAATATAAACGGCATTGTAATTGCATAGAACAGCACCAGTTATTCAGGCATTTTGCTGTGGTTTTTTTCCTCATTTAATTTTTCTGAGCAACCTTGAACTGACAGCTATAGAATGACAGATCATCTGTTAAGAAAATCCCCATCAACAACTGAATATCAGGCTTCATTTTCCTGTATTTCCCCTAAACTGATCTATTCTGAATCAAGAGAGATAAGTTTCATTTCCAATATAAAGTTAATTTCTATGCAAGTGTAAACCCTTGTTCACGTAACCACCAAAAATGTTTTACAGGTTTAAACAAGAGAAAGCAGACAAATAAGCCTCTGGCTTTCATCACTAAAAAAACCAACAAAAACCAAGTGAAGTCATGAGAATCATGCAATCAGCTGTTAATTATAATAAATGTACCGTCTTGTGTAAAGCTTTTTCCTGTTTAACACTCTTGCTGCTCCTCCTCTGTTCCAAATGCTCCCCACATATGACCTTCCTATGTCAGCAAACGCAGCCTGCTGATCTGTAGACTCTTTTAAACTCTTTTCAAATGCATTCATAAACTTGATACCCGTACAACTGAAGAGTCTAAACTCATAACTTTTATTAAGCTCACTCAGCACCACTCTCACCTCAAACTCCCCCTCTAGCTCTGCCACAAACACACTGAAAAAGCACTAAAAAAATACTTTACAGTGCAAAAAGCTGCAAGGTTGCAACGTAAGTGCTAATTTACTGCTTATCTAATGCATGAGAGCATAAGCCACAGAACTTCAGAACATGAAATTACTCCTTACATTAAAAAAAATCTAGTTTTCTTTCAGAAGTTTATTTCAGGAAAACTACCTGTGTCCCAGTGTCCTCATACACAATATAAGCATAACAATATAGCAGCTGTTTATGTCACACAGTATCGCTTCACAAATGTCAGCTAATCATTATAATGATTTTTTTTTTCTTAATAAACTCCTATCAAGCCACATTATAGTCATAGAAGATCCTAACAAATCTTCAACCAGCTGAAAGAGGCTGGCGGATCTCCCCTAGCTACAAAGTCAACCCACATAATGTCTTTGGACAAACGCTCAAGAAAATATATTTATTAAGGCAGACGAAACATGCCTGAGAGCCTCAGAATTCTACACAAGAGCAAGGGAAGCAGAGCCCAATCCCACCAAGCTGGTCCCTGGATTTTGTGTGTAAGGCTCTGCCTCCCCTTTTCTCACCCGTTCTGCTTACCTCCTGTAGTTTGGTTCTATACGAAGAAGTGCTAAACCTAGAACAGTGGATGCAACTTCTTTATTGACAGACAAGAGACTCCACAGAAGCTTTCTGCACCAACAGGACAGAAATAGGCCTGGGTTTACACAGGCAGACATAGCTCAAATCATTACAGGACCCTAGCTTTCAAAACAAAAGAGAGGGGATGAAAACTTATTTTTCTCCTAAAAGTGAACAGTTACTTACATTCAATCCTTCCTCAACAACCAAAAGTCCAACCAGAAAAATGTTAAAAAAAAAAAAAATCCACTGTTTCCACTGAGATAAAGAAGAATTAGAATTAACTTCTATCTAAATTAATTTTTAAAAGCGCAGCGTCTGACTGTGAAGGACATGATGGGAGCTTACATATAGAAGTCATTCCACATTCCCTTAAGCATAAGAAAGAACCTCAAAAGTTTCAGATCCTATTTGACTTACAAGCATCTTCTAGTAAGTCAGACTTCCTGTAAGACCTAGCAGAGCACTTGGGGAAGGACTGTAAAGAACTGCTTAGGTGTGAACTCACTTCTTACATATCTCCTTTTACGTAGAAGCCCTATTGGGGGTTAGCCTTGAAAACCCAAAAGCATCACAAAACAGTTAACCTTCTCGTTTAACAATTTCCAACATAAGACTTCTCTAAACATGATACTGCATAGTCTACAAGCTCTGAAAAACTTAAACTAACCCAAAATTTTATTGAAAAGAAAGCCAGCAGACTATTTCAAAATGTAACTACATTGACACCACCAACCGTGCAAGCATGAAGATACCCTGACAGTTAGGTCAGCAGGCTAGAGTGTGCACTATGTCCTTCAGCTGCCCAGACACTTCTCCTGCTTACCTAGAATGAGTTCATCACCCCACCTTTTTTTTTTTTTTTTTTTTTTTTTTTGGCATTGAAGCAACGTAGACTGCACTCATACACTAGTGATACTCTAGGAAAAGCTATCTCAGCATGTCAGCTCACAAGAGAGTTTTCCCATTTAAACAGGCCCTTAAAGTCACTGAACTGAAAGACAAGGAGCACAAAACGTCACCCCTAGCCCATTTGGTTCTTTTAAAGCTTTTATTGTCATCAACAGCTATTCATAATTAGTAGCTTTATCTTACACAGCTGTACCTTTCTTTATATTATGGATGGGATACTCATTCTGAGATACCCAGTAATGCTAGAGAAAACAAGGATGAAAAACAGTACCCTTCCAAAAAGAGAGTTTGGCTCAAAGAAAGCAAGAAACAGGTAAGTTCTGTAACCAGCTTTGACTGCAGTGAAGTTAACATGCTGAATGGAGGCACAGAAGGAAGGGGAGCAGAAAAGGACTGACGAAGATGATAGCAAACTTGCTTGGGCTGATAACCTTTCAAAGTATTAAATAAAACTAATCTGTTTAATTCTCAGACAAGAACTTTCAACAATAACATTCCTTGGGAGTGCAAACAAGAAAAATCCTGGCAGCAAAGCTTAAGAAGCTTAGTGTACAGTCTTTACGGGTCCATTAGGTCCTTTCAACCTGCAAAGTCTCCCCCACAGTTTAAAACTGAGTTGCCCCAACTCAGCATCACCCTTGACAGAGAACACATCTCTTTCCTGAAGCCGAGTTTCCCACTGCTAGGAAATCCCACTGCTCCACTAGCAAGGCTTCAGCACCAAACAACGTGGCTGGCGCAGCCACGTCGTTCACCACAAGAATGCAGTAACACGTGCCACCGGGTATCCAGCGATCACCCAGCTCTGGGAAGAGGAAGAGTGCAGCCCACAAGACAGGAAGGACAGTCTCACACACACAGGTGACATCCAGAATCTCAGTGAAACACCGCACAGACATAGGCATTTTCTGAAACAACTTCAGCTTCAAATAGCAGCAACAATGAAAATAGCAGAAAATAAAGCAGCCAGAGTCCACAAGCACCAGAACTAGCATTACCCTCTCCACTACTGGGAAGAATGCAACAACAAAGTTGATTACAGTGTTGCTCATGAGGACAAGTTCAGCAAGGAAGATTTTTCCAGACACATCTTAGACCAACTGGAATGCACAATTGTTCTCTTGCAGGATTAGAAGAATCCAGAAATCAAACAACCACACCCACAGGATCTTTAGCTGGAAGAAATGAAAGGCAAACTCCACGTGATTAGGAGAAGGATGACAAATCACAAAATCATCTATATCCTTGGGCATCAATGCAACTAGTGAAAAAATTGTATGGAGCAATTATGACACACCACAAATATCAGAAATTACTGTAGTATATACAAGAATTGTGTTTTCATAGAAGAATCTGCCATTGGGAATCCTACATAATCTAGTTGTTTTCAACACCCTAAGTGTAGTTCTTCCTTCTTCCTGATGTTTTGATTTCACAGTTCAAAGAACTGGTAGCTCCTTTTCACAAAACTACTACTCTCTCAAGTCAGTTTTTCCATAAACTGAATTGTGAAACATGTATTCGCTAAAGCTCTTCAAATAAGATGTCTCATTCTAGGAGAGAGAAAAAAATATGTTTGATGACAACTCATTATTTAGCCAGTGCTGAGAAACCTTAAAATTAGCTGAAAAAGAGATACAAGCATAATCAATGTAAAAGCAGGCTAACAGAGTCACTTTTGACCAGCTGGAAAAGCTAAATATCTTAATGATTAAGTCTTAATTATTTTTAAAATATCTACTGAGTAATATCTTAATGGTTTTTGAGGCAAATAGTACAATGGCATTTGCTGAGACATCCGATTTTTAAATTTTTTTTATTTTTTTTTTTTACTAGTAAGGCAGTTCATTAGCTCAATAGTATTTGGTAAACATCTGATGAATACATGAGAAGTTTTTTGAACCGTCTGAGAAAATCCACCTTTTCCTCTTACCCCTACATTGCATCCAGTAGCTCTCACCCCACTTTTTAAGCTTCCAGCTCCCTCTCCTCCCTTCCTCCACACAAGTTCCTTCTCCATCCAGCCTGTTTCCTCCTTAGAAGGATTCTCCCTATGCTCCTGCCCTCCCAAGGGCCTCGCTGTGCCAGCACCTGCGTTCCTCTGCAGGGGAACCCCGCGTCTCAGCTGCGCCTGACCCGCACAGCCACGTTTCCACCCCATCACCTGTGCAAAGCTGCTCTGCACTTCACCCGCGGCGGGCTGCGCTCCCCGCTCTTCGTTAGGAAACAGCGAAAATATCGCTACGTAAACACGCGATACAGCTGCTAGCCTGCGGAAAGTGCATCTCTGGCCTCCTTCACGGGGAGCTCAGCACTCCCGAGCGCGCCGGCAGCGATCAATCACCGTTGTTGTTGTCACCCGCACCGCCCCGAGTAACGCGGCGAGCGGCCAGCCGCGGCAGGCAGGGCCGGCTCCGGGCACTCGGGAACCCCTTCCCAGTCTCCCCGGCGAGCACTCACGCACCGGGGCCGCCCTGCCCGGAGCCCCGCACAGGAGGCAACGCCAGCTCCCGCTCCCGGGGACATCGCACCCGCCCAGCGACC
>NW_020799118.1:5547772-5550861 GCF_003259725.1 Athene cunicularia | reverse complement strand
CACCGGCCCCCCACGCGAACCCCCGCGGAGAGGCACGGCAGCGCGCCGCCGCCACCCGGGTCCCGCGGGACAGAGCCGCGGCCCCGGGGAAGGCCCCGGCGAAAGCCTAGGCTCGCCTTCAGATATTTCACTTTTCAACGTGAACCAGTTAAACTGGTTTCGAAGCCCTGAACTAGTGCAAATCGAGCAGCATGGACTGAACCAGAATAGCTTCATCCACCACCGAGCCTGCACCAAAATACGGGCTAGTGGAACCGACTCTGCAGCCCCTGCGGGTGCCTCTGGCTGTGTCTCACGGTGCAATCTTCACATTCTATTTAAAATGCATCTGGGAAACCCACGGACAGCATCAGCGCTCGGCTGACTACCCAACCTACCACAACAGACCAGCTGGAGAACGGATAGTGCATATGTAGGAATGGCAGCATACGCTGCAGGCAAGAGCTGGGTGGTTACATACCACCCTACAGTAACATCTGACAGCTAGAAGCACACAAGTTACATAAAGAACCTCAATTTAAAATGTTCTTTCTCATCCAGAGCAATTAGGGGAATGGACAAAGTTGTTAGAAGACAGACAGGTCTCATTTGCCTGATGTGTAACTAAAAAGCAAGCATCGCACGTACCACAAACATATCATAGGTTGCTGCCTTGCTCACCTGCGTGCCTCCGCTGCAGTCTCAGAGCTGTGGCGGTGGCCGGCCGTGGCCAGACTGCCCATCTGACCGCCACATTTCTGGTCTGTCCCCTGGCTCTCTCACTCCCGGGGTGTCAGGTGGAGGAGCAGCAGCCGAGTTCAGCTCACACCGAGGTTACGTATGTCTTGATGAACTGAGCAGAATCACCACAAAGAGATCAAACCAAACAAATGGGTGTTGGAAGCCATACAAGTTTGTGTCAGATAACCCATACCTTAGTTCATACCATGTTAAAATCTTTATAGTGTTGCAAGAGAACAGCTAAATGTTGAAGTTTGATTCCCCTTATTTTTATTTAAGAACATTTTTGTCCTGTTTTGTGCACTCTCTACATTCATCCTAAAATCATATTAAATACTTTCGTGGGTTGTTTTTTGATGTCTCAATGCTCACTATGACTCTCACTGAAAAAGCTACATCACAGTCTCCAACATCTGTTATCCTACTGCCCCTCAGCTCCAAGGAATACTTTTTTCCTCCTGGCTGCTCTGCAGTGCATGTAAACAATAATAGCTCTGACAATTGATACGAGTTATCCCATAGTTAAGTTGGAACATCTTTTCTTTTTTAGTAGCATTATTAATAAAATAGTAAACCAGAAAAAATACTAAATAGATAATATGGCCTCTGAGAGCTGTCACTTTTACACATATTCTGTGGCCAATAATAGAGTATAAACTCACAGTCGAAATGATACAACAGACAGTTATTTAGAATATAGAGATCATATGCAGGGATTGTTCCAAACAAGAAGACAGTAATTAAGTATGAAGTGAGGAGGGTCAAGAAAAATAAATTTTTACCCACACGTGTCTTTCTCCAGATACTACTGTATGCTAAAAGACAAGCAAAACTTAAGTTATGCTTTCAGGATTCAAACTTTCCTATTACTTCAGTATAAGGATTTTTCAAACAGTCCCTGTATCAACAGTCATGCATCAGATTAATGATGTTTCTCATTATAAATAGACCCAAATAAAGATACTTGGATCTGCACCTCAAATTAGCTCCCTTCAAGTTAATTGCGTCTCCTTCCCTTAGAAACTCTAAGCAACAGCAACAACAAGATGTAAATAAAAAGCATAGTCAAAACGCAGAGTAAGTAATTAATGTGAGGGGAAGCAGAAGAGTTCGGAAGCAAAATGTAAGAGACCCAAAATATTTGGAGGAGAAAAACAGAACCGGACACAAGCCCAACCCTACAGAGATCAGGACCAAGATCTCAGAGTGCCAGAAAGTCACCGAACATGGATTTCACAAACCATTGTTAGAACAGCATCTTTCAGAACAAAGATCAATACATAAAATAGAAACTGCAATCTTATTTTGTAAGGCGTTTCCTTGCCATCAGGGGGAAAAAAAAAAAATCTTCAAGAAACTGCACAAAATTGTGGTTTTGGACTCTGAACTTTGCTCTGTAGGATACAAATTAAAGCTGGATAAAAAATAGGGGGTGGAAAACAGCAACAAGTTATCAATTTGAAATTGGGTGTAATAGAACAGTGACTCACAACAGCACGAAGAAAATTGGAAGGATGCAGAGAAAAAGATGTTTTGACTGCAAAATCGCCATGTATGTTCAAGGTAGGAGGTCGCCGATCACCAGAGGTGCACTAGGGAGCTGGGCACCAGCCCTAGGGTAGGCAGGAGCACTCACTGCTGCTGACGCACCGAAAGTTACTGCTGTGTTAAAGGAACAGATTAACGTCACCATTATTTATAACGCCTTCTTTTTTTTCCGGAATTTTATTTATTGCCCCCTGCCAGAGGTTCTTTGGAAGCTCATAATAAAAGTACTTGCTTTGAGAGGAAATGTAAAAAAACCCAAAAAGATCCCAACAAAAAAACCTCCACCCTACCCTGCAAGGCCGTAAGCAGCTCACTGCTTAGGACTCACATTTTCCTCCAAGCCCGGGCAGGGTGCTCCATCTCGACCATGACAAATGCAGTTTGTTCATCCACACTGGCTGAATTTCCTTTGGGACACACTTCATACATTCACAAAATAAACACAGTCGACTCATCCCAGCAACGTGAAGCACACTCGCATGCCTCCAGACACACCAGGGATCCTCTCGCACTTGCAAAACACCCAGCATAGGGTTACATTTTGGCAAGTCCTATCAATTAAAAGCTCATCTTGGGCGAGCCCTTTTAATTAACAGTTCACCTTTCGGGGACTCGGCACAAAACTCCGCCGGGCTATCAGAACTCCTTTACTGATAATGATTTTTTCCCCTTCAACAAAGCACGCTGGCAGCCTTTGAGAAGGGGGGAACCGCCGACAGGCCCGGGCGGCGGGCAGGACACGGACCGGGGGCACCGGGGGCTCCACGGGCACCAGCGGGCGCCGCTGACTATTTCATCCCGGGCTGACCCCGCCCGCGACC
>NW_020799118.1:5538739-5547722 GCF_003259725.1 Athene cunicularia | reverse complement strand
CGGGGCGGGCACCGGCCTCGCCTCATGCCCGCGGGTCCCGCCGTCGCCCCGGGCGCTCACGGGGGCCGCCGGCCCCTCGCCGCCCGTCGGGGGCCGCAGGAGAGGCGTCGCTAAGGCTCCGCGCGAGCCCCCCGACGCTGATCTTGGTCTGGTTTTCGCTCGTTAAAAACATCTTGGCCCAGTAGCATCCCACTTGGGAAATTGCTAGAACGTATGTTTGCCGCTGGAAGTAACGTGTGTCTCCGCGGAAGGCTGAATTTTTTATCTGTAAGGCTCCAGCTGTTGTTACCCACGTGCGCAGGTGCGGGTATCTTATCGTTGCTCACTGTGAACATGCCGAAATTATGTTTATTTGGTGGATGACAAATGCGGTTTGAATACGCTTGCCTTTATATTAACAGATCCTTTTATGGCAATAGTTTTAAAGGACACGCTGGAAAAAAGAGGTGCGCTTGGACAAATAAAAGCAAGGATCAGAGCTGAAGTTTTTAATGCCCTGGATGACCAAAGTGAACCGCGGCCACCACTGTCTCATGAAAATCTCTTAATCAACGAACTAATTCGTGAATACCTGGAATATAACAAATATAAATACGCAGCATCTGTTTTAACTGCAGGTATTGGGGCTGAATTTTTGTTGTCACTGGATTAACAGACATTTGCTGTTTATTTGAGTGATTACACTGATACTATGAAAATTAGTAAATGGGACTAAGCTGCACAATCCTATGTTCACTTGGAAAAAAAATGTGACCACTCTCTTCAAAGGTTTACTTGCAGCATGAAGCTAAATCATACAATTAGTTTTCAAGAAAACGTACCCTTTGCTCCTTATCCTTAAGGCATATTCTTTGACAAAGCAGTTAATGCAAGAGCAAGAAAACTTGCTAGCAGCCTGCAAAATCAAAATAGCTTTCTTGAAATGTCTGCTTATGTTTTGGAAATTGGCTAACCATATTTTAAAAGCATGTATCACTTTTTTTTTTTTTTTCCTTCTCATTGGAATTTAGATAAAATAAAAAAATAGAAATCCTAAAAATGAACAAAATTTCTTTGAGGAATAATTAATATGTACATAAAGTAGCTGATGGTCTGAATTGCAGCAATTCTGACAGTTCGTGCCTATAGACTGTATCAGAAATATGGCTGGATGTCCTCAGTTTCAGTGACAAGAATATAGAAAAGGTCCGTATTTCTTTAATAATTTCTTACTGTTAGTGGCTGTCCTAAAGTGCCAGTATTTCAGAGCTGTTTAGACTTCAACATTAAATAGCAGCCATAATTTATATGGTACAGCACTTATTTTTGCAGCTATTGCTAACTTGTATTTGAAATTTGAAGCTCTGTAGTTGTGCTTAGATACAGTAATTACATTTGCTATTTAATAATTGGATATATTTCACTATTAAAATTACAGATGCAAAGGTTTGTCTCAAGAAGAGGGAATGGAGACAGTCTGTATAGTAGTTAATGTATGGAATCTGTTTAATAACTACTTCTTTAGAGAAAGAGTTGTCTGATTAATTTATCTTTCTATTGTAAGACTAGTATTTTTCTTAGATTCCTTTAGAGTGAAGATAAAAATTGTAATATGCTATTATAAGTATGAAGTACTAATGTTTGAGTTCCCTGGAATTACAATATACTGTTAGATATTAATAGTTTTAAAGGGAGGTGTGTGCTCTCATTTTCTTTCAAAGTCTCCTGAGCAGTCTTTAAAAATTAATTGATGATGTTTTCCTTAACAGTCATAGATTTTTGTGGAAATCTCTTTTTCCAGAATCTGGCCAGCCTGAGGTGCCCTTGGATAGACAGTTTCTTGCCAAAGAGCTGAACATCGTCGAAGACACAAATGGAAAATCAGTGTAAGGAGTGATTTTTGGAATGCACAGTGTATTCTGTTCCGCATATATTTTTCTCTTTAATGTTATTATAAATTACATGTAAATGTTCTCACCAATTGAAACGTGGCTAGATCACAGGGCTGCGCTGATATGCTGGATTCAAACTCACAATGTCAAACGTGGGGCCATTTCCAGACATACTCAAAACTAAAATTTAATTCTGCCATATCTAGCATTGTCCACATAGTGTATTTGCACACCAAAACACAAGTCTCTGTGGTAAGTACAGTCTTCTCTACAGTCAGAAGCAGAAAACGGATATGGTCTTTGCATATCAGTGAGCTGCTTTGTAGAGCAATAATAAGATTATTGTACTTGAGATTAGATATAAATTCACAGTGCTCCAGTACAACTGCATTAATGAGCTGGGGTACTGAAGCAGGTTTAAACACGTTCAGTGTCATCTGTAGCTTGTGCTGTCAGAATCTATCAGGTGCTTAAGAAGGACCAAGTTTAGGACGTGCAGCCCAGCGAAGCCTGATCCTTCGCACTGCATGAGTAAGGATGTGGATCTGTGTTCCTGTGCTAAGTATGCTCTGGTTCCTCACCTACAGGGGATCTGGAGCTTAGCTGAGAGGGGCTCTTAGTGCAGGCTTTTGAGGAGTGTTGGTGTTCAGGGTGGGCTTAGGTCTGTGCTTATTTATATGATGACACTCGGCCTAACATATTTTAAGTCATTACTCTGAAGACATTTGTACATATTCTAGAAGTAAACGTTAAACATCTCAGAAGTTCTGAGGGAAGGGTGGGTTTTTAATGTTCAGTATTTCATAGACTGTTTTTGTCATTTCTCTCTTAAGCAGACCTCTCTTGTACGGAATTATCTCTCATTTCTTACATGGTGGTAAAGAAGAAAGTACCCAGAATATCCTTCCAAAAGTGTCTTTGCTGAATTATCCAAAGCAGAACCTTGGGAAACCACCTACTGAGAGAAATCAAAAAGGTGGGTGGGGGTATGGGGTCATTTTTACAGAAGTTTTATTTGTGACTGGATTTTCCATATGATACATAAGCTTATAACTTCATAAACATGCAGATGGACTGTGTATTTCCTTCTCTGTGCAAGGAACACTTTGAGCTGACACCTCTTTCGTAAGAAAAGTTCTTCAGCAGAACTGTGTTTATACCATTAAGCAATACCATTAATCTGTGTGACCTGACCATACCTGTTGCTCATGTATCATTTAAGAAAGATCCTACTATATCCAACCCAAGAAAGACCCACCCAGGATTTCTAAAACAACCTGTATATATATATATATATGCCCTTGTTTAAATAAGTGACCGACTTACACCAACTTTTGGGCCTGCTTCTCTCTCCTGGTATGCTAATGGGACAGCATACGTGGCATACAAATCTGATTGCCCTCCGAAGTGCTTGACTTCAGATGTGTCAGCAGTAGAACTTTCTCTCTTATATGGGAATGTGTTTTATTTATAAAGCAGACATTTTTAAAAATTGCAGACAGCCAAAATTAAGCAATTTCATAACAGTGCAAGGAACTGTGAAGCTCCTGTTACCTTGTGGTAGCTGTAGCTACTTGTTAGTTACTAGAGGGAAGGGGAAAATACCTAATTGTTTAGTTTTATTCTATTGAGGCTCTTGGACTGTTAAAAACTAAAAAGTCACTTAAATTAGACAGCTGTATTATTTTAATTAGTTTTGCTGCTCTGCAGTTACGGGTAAAGACCAGAAAATACTAATATCTCAATTTTCAGTATCAGAAAGGTCATTTACCAAATTGCTTTACAATTTTGCTAGAAGTTAAGAAGTTTGCTAGAAGACAAATTGTACTCCCTTGTACTATAACAAATCCAGAAAGGGTCAGCTAGAGACAGTGTTATTACATTGTCAAACTAATACAAAAATTTAACCTAAATTCTCAGTAAAGTATGTTAAATAGTGGGTGCAACTCTTTGTTTCTCAACAGTTCTAACTTAGCTAATTTCTATAGAAAGTTCTTAACGCTTTAGCTGTCAGTTTTGTATATAGGCATAAACCTTTTCTGAGGAGATAACTCACATCCCAGTGACTGCAGAAGCTTAAGCTTTTCAGTTCACTGCTCTATAGCAGAACACTGCTAGATCTTATTTTCCCTTTCTGGTCTGCTTTTTGGCTGATTAAAGTTTGTGCTGCCAAAGCTACAGAATGAAGGGGATCATTGGTCCAGTTTTTTCCTTCAAAGAGTCTGCTTGGTGTATTACTTAGCTTTCTACTGTGAGAATTTAGTACTATTGTGTTAGTACTACCAAAAATGTGCAGAAATTTGAAAAGGCCTGAGATATTGACATCTAAAAAGTACGAGAGAAGTACGAAACACCTTTTCTTAACAGTTAATTCATCGAGACAATGTTATTTTCCTTTTGCCAGAAGAGGGGGCTGAAGAAATAAAATTTCAGCACCAAAACTGTTCTAAATTATCTCTTTGTTAGAAAATAATTATTCCTATCAGAAATTTATTCATTAAAAAAAAATAATTCAGTGTATAGAAAAATTATATTTCCAGTACAAACTTTGTACCTCAGTTCTGAAATTGATTCTCTGCAGGGTCACCTTGCCCTGTTGACTCCAGTATAATTTCACATGGGGATTTAATTGTTTCAAGTTAGTTACAAAACTCAGGATTAATCATAAGACATGACAGCACATTGCTTTTTGAACTAAACAAAACCAGCACAGTTTTAAGGGTTTTAACCTTTAAGTGACTATAGTCTGAAATTACTTTCTTCTTGTGTTTGTTGAATACGTCAGTGGAGACCTAAAGGCAGCGGCTTTAAAATACTAATTATCTAGCTATTTTAATTAGTCTCTGTATTAAGGTAATCAAGTCCATTCATAAACTTAACCCTCCCAAGTCTCATATTTTAACATCTAACTTGCATTTCATATTGGAAGATATCTTGCTTATCTAGTTGAATGAATATTCCAATAGACTGATATACAGACTGGGAATCCTAATAAAACACGTGGAATCTGGTGTTTCCATTAGTTCATTCACTATAGCCAAGTTGAAGCTGTCTGAAATCTCATCTTTAGTAATGCAAAACTCTTATACACGTGCCTGGAAAAATATATTTGTAAAATTGCCAGAGTTCCCTATGATGATACTCTGTATCAAAGTTGGTAATAGTAGAAGATAACCTTTGGATCTCCTGATGTGTGACAATATTTACGTTTGTTTCATTTTCAGATAGAATTCCAGAACCAGGAAGGATGGCTGGCACGAGCATCGAAGAACCCCTTGTTTTACAAAGTATAAACAGATGATAGCTTTCATATTGCTCATAGGAAGTTCTGTAAGAGTTAATTTAAGAAATTCTTCTTTGCGTTAATTTCCCCGATACGTCCAGTGGGACCATTTCAGCTTGTTAGATCTACCCTGAGACAGGATGGCGGGCTCATGCTCACTGTCGAGGAAAAAAACATTAGCAAAGGCTCTCTTCCTCCAGGGCTGATAGAAGGAAAACTGTATATGAAGTCAGATTAGTGAAGACTGGGTCTAGAATTGGGCCTAAAAATACTGTACTTTGTAAAAATTTATCAGATACCTTATCACTTCTGCACTTTCTGTATGTCTCTGTGTGTCTTTCCTGTGTTTCTGAATAAAATTTTTCAGTTTTATTCTGTGTGGTATTTTGAAAATGTTCGAAGTAAGCATTTTAAGAAGAATTCTTTAAAAAGAAGAAGCTGCTACTTTTGGATAAGTATGGGAAAATAAATTTTAAAGTGCTTTAGAGGAATAGTTGTTTTTAATTCTCCGGAAATGAGGACTATATATATCTTCATGCCAGCAAACAAATGAACATAAGTCTTTTCCATCTGGAGTTGCTATAAATTGTACGGTGTAACACTAGTATATGGGAGGGGGGGAACTTGTGTTTTTTTCCCCAAACAACATGAAACTCAAAATCGGGCAAAGCTAAAAATAAAGTTTATAGTAGATTACCAATTCCCAGACTTTTTTTTTTAGCTGAGGTATTTACATGTTTTGAAATGATAATTTATTTTAAAAGCCAAACTTAGAGGGGTACATCAAAAGTAACAGGTTAGCTATTTACTCATTTTAACAAAACAAATAGATGTTAATGTTTCCAGTGGTACTAAGACAAGTTTTGTGTAAATAAATTTATAGGGTTGCATTTTTAAAAAAATCTTGTTAGATAAATAGTACAGTAAGTGGGGAAAAAAATGAAGAGAACATGCAGTTTGTGACTTCAAGTAAAAGGACCCAAGTTGTACAGACTGCAAAGTTTTGCCTTTATCTTGATTTGACACAATTAGCATTACAGGTATTTTTTTATTTTGGTAAGCAGCCTGGCCTCTAACGTGAAATTGCAGAGAACAGTTACAGGTTGAAAGGAGAAGTTGCATTTATCCATTTGAAGCCTCGGCAATGAGTTCATCCCCTTCGTGTGACTGGCAATGCTGCCAGCTCCCCATTTGCTGATTTGTAAGTATCTCCCAAGAGGGCAGGCTGTATGTTTGCAAATAAACCGCAGTCAAATCCACCTTTAAGTCTTTTGTAGCTTTGCATTGATTACAATTGACCATTGGGTCAAGCAAGCAAATTTATTTCTGTATGCCCCCACTGTTTGCTCAGTGCCAACACCACCGTCAGGGTCCACTGCTTGGCTGGCGAGGCATCTGTCAAAACAACCACCACAGGATTCTGCCTCAGTACTAGGGTCTTTCCTGCCACGTTAATGCAAATATTCACAATCACTAACCTCTCTCAACTTAATCTGTCTAAAAATACTAGTACAAAAATGGTCTGCTAAGCTGTTATTTGCAAATTGCCTTCATTTTGGAATGAGCTGAAAGTGCCTTTACGGAAAGCTGCAAAAAATGAACTTTTGAGCAATGTGGATACGATTGCTCCGGCCACAGAAATCCCTGAATTTTTAACTTCAGTATTTCAGAGGTTAAACACTAGGCCCCTGTTTCTCCATAAACCAGTGGGTCAAATTGTTATGTATATTTGGAATCTGAATTGTCTTTTCAAGGGCAAGGAAAAAGGTTCTGGGAAACGCAGAATCTCTAACCTATGCTATGCACATCTTCCGGTGTGACCAAAGCCCCTGCATCTGCTTTCTCCTCACCATAGATCATACAGAAGCTGCCCAGGTGCCATGGAGCTCCCTGGGAAAAGGACTTTTAATGGTAGAAATTAAATACAATTTTTGTTCTGGTTGAAGAAGGCAAAGGGGTGTTTGGTACTTGCCCTTTCCCAGGCACACAACTCAGCAGGCTCATGGTCTCCGCAGCCATGAAAGCAGAGGTTGCTACAAGGGTGTCCTTCCCTGAGCTTTGAGGTAAGGGTGTATATCTGAAATCAGGGAAGAAATCCGTTTAAGACAGAGGAAATCTCAGGACTATTTTCTTTGGGGATTGCAGCTTCAGCCCTTCGTCAGGATCCTGCACTGGGACAGCGGGTGGAAGCTGGCCCGTTTGTTCTTGGTGCAACATGCATTTCATCAAATTCTCTATTACCTTACAGTACAGATTTGGGGGTTGGGAACAATCCCATTGTATGAGCAAATTAAAATCTAATTAAAGTGTATTTCCAGTGATATTTATTTGTACAATGCAGCTTTGAAATATGTCTATGAAAATATACTGGTCTAATCACATTATTAATGGTCTAGCATTTATCCTGACAGTACATGAAATATGAGAGCATCTTTCAAGATGCAGACATGCAGTGAGTCCTATGAATGTCAGGCTGCCTTACTTGTTAACAGATGAAGAGGAATTGCAAAGCCTGTACTTCGCAAAAAATAATTCCTTAAAAGTTTAAGCTAAGGGAGGCCGGTATTTAGGTGAAAATAGTTCACAATCTTGGAGTCACAGGTTCAGGTTTTAGATTAAACTGCCACCTAGGTAAGCAGGCACAAAATTTTTTTAACTCAATTTTAAAAGCCTCATCTAGCTTAATTAAAGACAATGACGTCTTGCATTAACTGCCCTTATTCTTTCTACTGATATCAGAAAATTAAAAAAAATTAAATATATAAGCATGTAGAAGTTTGGGGGGTTTAATGAGCAAAATGCAATTCTGAATTCTATTGGAGATAGAACACTGTAACTGAGACTATTATGGAGGGAATTATGTTAAAAGAGGCTGTTCTTTGTCTAAGCATGATATCACAAGTGAAGGTGACAAGGAGCCAGTGAAGTTTGGTGTGGATATCAGATCTGGAAAGCCCTTTGGAAGAACTTAACCCGCAAGTTTAAAAAAAAAAAAAAAAAAAATTCTTTAAAACCAAATTTTTGCTCTCCCCTAGAATCAGAGGAAACTATGTTTACAGACTCCACAGCATCAGTGCTGTTTCAGAGGTATTAGTTTCTGTCATGCACAGGGGAAATTTTTTTCTAAGCTTTATCAACACGCTCCAGGGAGTCGGTTACGCTTTCCTTCCTGAGTACCCTTTGTATCAAGCCGAATCTCGGTGTCAGTTGATCAGTTTTCCGGAGAAGTTATTATCATTAGGTGATTATGTTTAGGAAAAGAAACCCCAAAATATTTGTTCACACTTGCAAAGACACCCTTTCAATAGCAGTTCGTGTTCGACTGATTCAGAATTGACCCGTGTGCTTCACATACTTCACTTGACCTGCAGCCAGCAGTAAGCACAAAGCTCGGCCTTAAGCAGCTGGTGACTATTTTACCTCGTCAGACCACTCCCGTGATTAATTGTTCTAGTTTGGATGCAGACTGTCCCTCCGTATGCTTGTCAGTTCCTATTACATGCCAGCTTAGAGAAACATGGTTGGTAAACATAGGTAAAAACATTTTTAAACAAAAAATAATTGCTTGCCTGACACATATTATTTAGCAAACTAACATCACCATCCATGCTTTTCTTTTTTTCCTCCATTGTGTTTAGGTTACACAGGTGGTAAGGCAGCTGGAAGTTCATTTCTTTCCTTCTTGAGTCCTCTTTCCACCCCCCCCACCCCCCCAAGTATAACATTTACAGTGCAAATTCAGCAAGGACATATTTTAAGGACAGGCTGCTCAATATTTTTTTTTCTACAGAAGTAATTAAATAAACAAATCAGCGGGGGGGGGGGGAAA
>NW_020799118.1:5508113-5538689 GCF_003259725.1 Athene cunicularia | reverse complement strand
TAAATAAAGCTTATTTTTTGTCACAAAGGCATAGTCCACTGGGAATCAACAGCTTTCATTCTGAGGCAGCTTTGGTTTAAAAAAATACCACAACATATAGGGAAGTCCAACTAGGCTTTTATGTTAGTATATTCTTACATTAACTTTTAAGCGAAGGTAGGAAGCCATGCTTACACTTATCAGCTCCTGCCCCCCATGGCTCCAGAGCGCCGCAACTGTTTCAGTCCCAGCAGTAATACTTTTTAGACCTTCCAGCTCTCTTTAATGTCAGGTCATATATCACCCTCCACCACTGCCTCTGTTAAACACACTACTCAGGCAGCAAGCCTGCATGTGCACAGGCAGCAGTTTGCAAACCAGCCAGAATAATTTCCACTCCTTTTTAAGCTACTATTAAAATGTGCCTGTTTCTGTGAAACAACTGCACGGGTTTAAAAGCAACTTCTTAGGACAACTTTGATGCATGTTATAATGATCAGACTTTTCAGAGGATCCCCTTGCAGTTCATGATTTTATCTTAATTATATTCCTATTTAAAAGCTAAGTTTGCAACCAAGAAACTGAAAAAAAAAAAAAAAAATAGAGCGAGCTACACTGCGAGGAACTTTCTGCTAACAAGGGCAAGTTTCTTGGATTTATGTCCTGGCGATCATTTCCCCTGGCTTTGCTCCAACACAGTCACACGTGCAAAGTCTGATATGACACTTTTGGGCCCTGGGAGGGCTTTGCACAGTTGCGCAGCAGCCCCACACCTCAGCAGACAGACCCCCCATCTGGAAGGACAGGCTGCAACCGCTGGGACCATGCGACTGTGTTGGCAAAGGTGGTCTTCTCCAGCTAAGGCCTGAACATGAGTCCATACCTGATATTTCTGACATGTTGCAGGAGAGAAACCCCTGATGCTCTTCCCTTCCCTCCTGTTTACCCAAATTTTTTCACTGCTAGCCAGAGCTACAAGGGTCTACAGGTCCGTCACAGCTGCAAGTGCTGGTACTTTGACCAAGTGACAGCAGAGGTTTCAGCCCAGCCTCCCCTCAGGTATTTTTTAGGATGCTGAGATGAGTATAAGCCTCATCTATCTTCCCCAGGAGCCTTTATTTTCCAGAGAAGACAGGGCTGTTGATGTCGAGAGATTATTTCACCCAGGACTGTGCTCTGATCCTTTGGGTATACACCATATTTAGTCTGTTGCTGAGAGGGGGTTGTTTCGGTATTTTGTATTTGGCATGTTGATGGGAATTCCTAGAGGATCCTAGCTTTCCCTTTTTGGGATGTCTCCATCCACAGGTCTCACTGCACAAGGCTGTTGGATACTAACAGGGGAAGGAGGGGGGACAGCTGAGGACTGAAGGTTTGAGGGGTGTGAGGAAGGTTTGACGAGGACCAGACGACTCCCTAACCCCTGCAGGCCTGGCTCCCAGTGCCCTGCCCCCCTCGCCCCCCCAGCACACAGTGCTTGCTGCCTCTTCTTTCCACTGCATCCCGGGGACTGTTCCCCCTCAGTTATTTATCACTTATCTTTGTCCTTTTAAGGACAGAGGGAGGTATTTCTTATATATGAAAAAGTATTTACAGTCCTTTCTCAGGAACTGAGCTGCACACCAGATCGCAAGAGAAACTTCAGCAAATGCATTGGGAAGGTGGGAAACAACCCTCTTGTTCCCCAGGGGCAAAGGAGGCTTAAACTAGCCCCAAGCTCTTAATGTCACGTAAACACACCGAGACCCAGAGCAACCTCCACCCACACATCCCGCCTGTGTTAGGAATAACCCTCCTCTCCCAAGCAAGCCCTGAACCCAGGGACTTGATTTAGCTCCAAGTAAATGCACTGATGGTGGGTGGGAAACCTCCTGTGCCATGCAGGACCGCCACCACCTGCCCTTTAGTCCTTCTAGGCAGCGGGACGCCAGGGGCGAGGATGCTGCCAAGGCAGGAAGGAGTTAAAGGTCCACATTTGCCTGGCCGAACAGTTTCACCCTAGGACAAAGCAAAACCTCCAAACTTGTGAGCTGGGGGCACCCCTTTCACATCTTTCCAAAAGCCAGAACCATCCTGCTTCCCTAAAGAGCGGCTCGGGGCAGGGGCAGCAGCCCGGGTTAGGCCCTGCGGGGAGTGAGGTCCCTTGGCCCAGGCTGTCTTTTTTAACCCAGGTACCGAGAGGATTTTCCAGCAGGACGTGGTTTCCAGGGCCCCTCCCCACTGACAAGATTCTCCTCCTCTATATAGGGAGGCTGCGAAGGCAGCGAGGACTCGGACTGTCCCAGCTGGTGGCTGTGCAGGTTCCCGACTCTCCAATTCACCCTCTGCTCCCCTCGTCGGACGCCTGTAAGTACCGCGGGGGTCGGGGATCCCACTGGGGCCGGGCTGGGGGCTCACCACGCGGCGGGATGGAGCGATCTGGCAAGCTGTTCCGCTCCTTTGCAAACACATGCAGTGAATCAACCTGCTGATGGCATACGAGTTTGGGATGGGAGCACACCTATCAGACACGCTCAAAGGGTTTGTTGCGATTTGGGTATTACTGATCGGGTTCTGTTTAAAATGCATTAGAGACCATGCACGTTTGAAAGCACGCACAGATGCTCTAGCCTGTTCCTTAGCCACTTCTGAGTGCTGCAGCCAGACGAAGCCGCAGAGGCGCTGGCTGCGGAGCACAGTTGCTCCCCAGGCCAGCGGTGAGGAGCCCGCAAGGTGCTGTGCTCTGCGGCGGCGGCAGGTACCGGCCAGGGAACCAGCGCACCTGCGCTCAGGAACGCGGGAGCCTCAGCTGCCGGTCTCCTTTAAATATTTCTACTTGCTCAGTCCTAGTAAAGAAACTTCGTGCACTTGCCATGCTGTTTAAAGAAGCTATAACCAAATACAATAATTAGTTTGTCAGTTACTTGGTCTTCAAACAGGAAGAATGCTTCAAAATTAAGAAGAAGAAATTGAAACGTTTTTACGAAAATGCCTTAGCATTACATATGTATATTTTTAGCATGCTGAGAATGAAGTTTAATCTGATAATTCACTGAACGACTCTAATTTGAGTAATTTCAAATGTGACACGCCTGTTTTTTAAACGGAAAATAGAGCAAACTTTTAACTTTGATAAAATGCTATGCCTAAATTAAGACGACAGTAGATGGCAGTATAGAAAGCAGCTTCGCTGTCATCCCAAAAGTTCGCTGGCTTCTTTCACACGCACACATACATGTATGCGTGCATGCACACCTATATAAACGTTGCTATGTGTGCGAGGTGTATGTGTGTGCATAATCAAGGAGCAACATGAGATATTTTAAATATAAGGGAAATCGGAAGGTTTGTCGTTATTATCTAATAGATATGTCTCAGTAAAACCTCTTCTAAAATACACTTGTTTTAAAACAAGCCCATTCCTCTTTCACTCAAAGCTCTGCCCTGACAGGCAGCTTGCAGCAAGTCTCTGGACAGACTGACTTGCTGAACTTCCCAAGTTTACGGTTCCCTCAAGCCACTAACACAGGGGCTAAACCAACGAACCCCGGAGAGCAAAGTGCTTAATGAAGTAGTCACTTTGGTTTAGTACATGGTACTCCTCCGGCTGCATTCACTTAGATGTAAACAATGATTTTTATTATCTCATTTTCAATTGACACACTAGTCCCTAAAAGGTATTTGTTTTGAATTTGTTATCATTACATTTTTGTGGAACAGCTAGTATTGAAAAGAACATCGCCATATATGGTAGCATGCATAGATGTATGCAGAGGATCCGACTCTTTATAATTCACTGAGACTTATTAGTTGCAAATCTGCTGACTTTTAAGTATGTTAATTTTAGAAGCCAAGAGCTAGAGATAGCTTTCCAACTTGCGCGAAATCCAGTTAAAATACGGATTATTTATGACTTCTAATGAATATGCAGAATCTACCTAATAGAATGACATTTGGGGGTATATTTTCCATGTAAAGGGAATCTATCCCCACATGATGCAATTCAAGACTTTTTTCCTTTTTCTTCCCCAATTTTTACAGTTTATAACACAGGGAATAACCTGGGTTATTTTATTTGGAGTGTTAACAGAGCTATCAAGTGTTTAATCAGAGTTAAGCAGTAACTTCCATTAACAGAGGTGAGAAGACCTGATAGGAGACGAAGGCACTTACAGACAATTTGATTAAAGTACATGGAGAATGCATTAAAAAAACCCAACAACAACAAAGAAAAAGAAACAGTTCTGTAAAATTACTGCAAATGTTTTCTTAAAATACAGACTTTCCCTCTTCCACGGTTGAACAACCATAAACTAGTACTGATGATACCTCCATGTTCAGATGAAAATGTCCATGATGAGAGTAAGAATTTGAGGGGTGGTCCCTGTGACCCGTGGGGAGAGGTGAAAGGCCAGGAGGAGTTGGCAGCAGTGCTCATGACAAAGCTAACAGTGATGGGGAACAAGTTCTCAAATAAAGATCACAAGATTAGGGTTCGCCCCCTGATTTTCTTTTATTTAACCAGTGCTCAGTTGGGTAATTCAGTCGAGTACTGGAAAAGTAAAAGATAAGCAGCCTGGAAAGAACTACTGCCAAGAACTACTGTAGCCCCAAAAATGCAGTCTGAGTCAAGCAGCAGGTTACTGCTACACTCTTCCATCTCTCTTAGGAGATCAGGACTTGGTTTCTGAAAATAATTCACATACTTGGTTATATGTTCTTCTAATAATTATTCCCTGTACGGCTGTGATAAGCTTTTATACTGATATGCACATCCTGCAGAGGATGTCCTTTATCTTCTCATTAGGAGAACAGCAGTCCCTCTAAGCTCGGACCCGGGAGGCAATTCTGCTTGGCCAATAACCTTTTAATTAAAGTACACTTCCTGGAGATATTTATACTTTGTCCTTGGAATAATACACTCAAGATAAACCGATTGTAACGACAGCATTCAACTTCTGTCACTGATCTGATAAGGGAAAAGACAGGGATGATCAGCTGGATATACCTGCAGTGAGACAGCAGGAGGAGCAGAATGCAAACTGGGATTATGGATGCCCATGTATACCTGCACACCCGAGGTTTAGACAAGTTTAACCGATGGATCTGGTTCAGTGTAATTTGGCACATTTCTAAGGCAAGAAACTTCCTATCAGTAGTATTTTTGTGATTGTTTTTCCTCCCTTCCTCAGGATAGGTCACCTCTGAGTATAAAAGTATTTACTCTTGTATGTGATTTGGGCTAGCATATGCCTAAAAGAGTGGATGAGAACCTCTTACCACCTTTTGCACAGCTAAGATACTGGTGTCCATTTCTCTCAGTCAGCCCTATAGATGGAACCCTGGAACTGGCTAAAGGGTAAATTTAGCCTTCTCAGGGAATGTTTTCAATAGCCAGTAATGACTCTTTCCCCCATTTTCCCAGTATCAATCATATGCTGGACCAGTGCAGTTCAGTCTTGATCAGCGGTGGACCAGAAGGTTTACTGCCAACTATGAATCAGGAAGTTTCAGCAGCTCATTAGTTCAGTGCACAGCACCTCACTAGGACAAATCTAGTTGAGTTCGTGGAGCTCATCTGCTACCACTTCCATTCAGAAACCCACCTCTATTAATAATATGCATTGATTAATATTCATCAACCGATCAAACTATTAATATTCATTAACCTGCCCTTCATAACTACATTTCCTTTTTTACTACTGTGGTACTCATCTGCTACTCAAACTTTATCCTCTAATTCATAAGCATCAGTCATGAAAAGTTCTTTTTACACAAACCCATGTTTTCTCATGGTGTTTCTGAGGGGGTTACAAGATCCAGCTCAGACTATCTATTCCCTATTTCTTGTAGGGGGTCTATTCTTGCCATGTTTAAAACTAGTCAAACATAGTGCTTAGATCCAGGGGATAAAACCCTGTGTTTCCAAACTCTGCAGTTCATGCCACCTCTTATACATTTAACCTCATTTAACTTTCAAAAAGACTGAATTTAACAAGGGGTAGAAAGTTTTACATGCAGGAAGAAGTAGGAGAATATAGCCAGATACAGACAGACCAGCTCTCTGTTTCATGCTGTAATCTGTGGAAGATCTTTCTGACTGCACGTGTAACAAGGAAAGGAACTTTCCCTTAGTCCTTGGGCAACAAAACAGCGAAGAACTTTTGGGTCATGCCACTAGTGACATGCCTTGTAGCAGGCCACCAGTATTATCTTCAGCTGGGTTTTTGAGGTGGAAGGTCAGGATGTTTCAGCAGTTTGATTTCCACCATCGTTGTTTGTGGGCAGCCCCAAAGTAGCAGGATTTGACTCTGTGAAACTCAGCTCTGCAGTTCAGTCTAGTTGTTGATGTTTCTGATGGCAATACCAAATTCCTATTGATTTGAACATGCTGGCACTTGGCACTTAGCCACAGGCAGCACAACCCAACCTTTCTGATGCTGCAGGACAAGCATACAGCTCTCTCTTCTGGGCCCAGGATGGACTGAAATCCTCCCCCTCCACTGCGGCAGCGGTTCCTCCGGTGCTGCTGGGGCAGTGGGGCAGAGAACACGCCTCACCCACTGCTACTGCAGCAGGAGAAGGGAGGCCGGGCAGGCTCCTGCTGCTCCCCAAGCCCCGTGCCCCGAGAGCCGCAGCCCGGCGATGGGGCAGCGTCCCTCCGTCCCTCTCCAGCCGGCTTCACCCTGCGGCCGCCAGCTGGAAAGCTTAGCTGGAGAGAATACCATCTCCATTATTGGAACTGTGCGGCTCTACCAGCCCTCTTGGCAACAAGGGAACATTTTCTGCCTTAATCCACACATAGGTCAAATAGTTTCCTCTTGCAGCTCTCTTCCAAGAATCCCCTGGGAGCGAGCGAAGAGCCACATCCTACAGAGCTCCCTCGCAGAGACTCGGCGGTGGGGAACACCACGCATAGGCGAGAGGCAATGCTCAGATCCAAGCTGTTAGGGTCTCCCTCCCATCCACCACACCACCACGCCGTTACATGTGCATGGATGACCTGAGTGAATTTTCTTTTTGGGGATTTCCAGGCAAGGCTGGTGGCTCTAGAATGAGCCCATTTAGAGGAAAGCTGTTCTCTTATTTAGATGAGAGAATTGTTGAGGGAGTTTAAGGAGCTGGAGTATCTAATTTCCACTGAATTTCAGTGGGATATCATCTAACCCTCTTAGGCGCCTCCAAAATCCTAGTTTTGTTTTTAAGCTTTATGTCACCTTCTGCATGATCCATGCAGCTTTCTCAGACCCCTCACACAGTCTGGCCTTGCAAAAAAACATTAATCTGTGGGAAGGCTTCAGGGACAAATATTTGGAAACCAATCCCTGATACTCCCAGAGCACAGGGTGTCCATTTGGCTACATACCACAGAGCTTGGTCTTTACAAATATCATTCTGCTTATGGGTTGATTGCTGACATCTCTAGCAGTCAGTTCTCCAGGCTCCCTCAAGATTCATGTTTGTTTGAATGCTGTAAATATTAAACTGGTTCTCAATAAGGAAATGAAACAGCCTCTGTCTCCTAGAGATGTTTTTCTTGGGCGCACACTCTTCCCTGCTCCCCAGTGTTGCTCCTCCCCAGCTCCCCTCTCTGCTCCACTGCATGGCAGGTTTCCTGATTAGCACCACTTTTTTCCTGCCCTGTAGCAAACCACAAGGAGTTCTCTGTTTATTCCTTTCCTCATTTAGAGCTGTGTGTCCCATAGGACAGAACACTTGAACTCCAGCGTTACCAGTACAGATCCTGCAGCTACATCCTAACTTCCCAAGGCCAGAGCAGGAAAGAAGCTGCCACCTCCCTCTCAAACACGGTGCAAAGCAGCCAAAGCCCTCCCATTGCTCTCACCTAGAGAGCAGACACAGCCAGCTGCTTTATCCAAGCGTGACTGCACGATGCTGTTTTATCCACGTGCAACTGCATGACACAGATGCATCATCCTTCCAATTTGAGCATCGTGGTTCAGACTATCCAATAGCTGATGCAATTTCCAGGCTTGTTCTATTTCTTCTCTCTCATGTGGTAGACATTTACCCTTCATAAATGATCAGCTCCCACTGTCTGAACCATGGGAAGGGGATAACTCTAAATCACTTCTTCATCCCTAGTATTGAAAACAATTTTTTTTCCCCCATTTTTTTCTTTTGACCTTTTCTTAACCCTACTCTTCTCCAAATTAAATGGTATTAGAGTGATTGGAAATAGTCCTCTGCAAGAAGAGTTCATTTCTGCCCTTTCTAGAGTACACCCTGGGAACTGTTCTTCTACTAATTATTTCATTATTGCACTGGTATTTCAGTAAGCACTCAACAGTATTTGGGTGATAAGAAATTCTGTATGTATCTGAATTCAGTTAACTTTGTGATGGGCAATAAATGAGGCTGCAGGAAGCTGTTCCACTGGTAGTCTAGGTACAGTCCTGACAGTCTCATTGCACAGACATTAGTTATCCCTTACTTTTCTCTCCAATCTTCAGTACAACATAAAGTAATAAGTCCAGGTGTCATCATTTGTTTCAGTGCCATGAAGCTTTTGACTTAGGTGATTTCAGACACAGTAACAAGGGAATGGGAATCCAAACACAGATACTCCAAGGTATGTAAGATGGTACACAAAAGTATCTGCACGGAAATGTGAGATATGTGGCACGACCTGTAATGCTTTAGATTTACTGCATGGCAGATTTGACAAATGTATTTTGCCTGAAATGTCTCCACACTTGCCTCCCTTTAAAGCAAAATATTTTGCTTGCTTAACAGGTGTCTACTGAATCAAAATGGCTCAAAAATCTCTCAGTGATGATGAGAAATTCCTCTTTGTGGACAAAAACTTCATTAACAACCCGCTTGCCCAGGCTGACTGGTCAGCAAAGAGACTGGTTTGGATTCCATCAGAGAAACATGGATTTGAAGCAGCAAGTATCAAGGAAGAGAAAGGGGATGAGGTGACAGTTGAACTGGCAGAAAATGGAAAGAAAGTGACACTGAGCAAGGATGACATCCAGAAGATGAACCCTCCAAAGTTCTCCAAAGTGGAGGACATGGCAGAGCTGACTTGCCTCAACGAAGCTTCAGTGCTGCACAATCTAAGGGAGAGATACTTCTCAGGTTTAATTTATGTAAGTAGAATCAAACATGCATATGGCATTTCCCATTGCGTGCTACCATGTCCTGTCACAAACGAGTGGATTCCACCCACTGCCAAGGGGTGTAACACGTTACACATGCATGTAACACTGCTATGCAAGTACTAACCCCCCAGTAATGTCATCCTAAACAAAAAATGTATTGAGTTCACTTTATTCCCCATGACTCTCCTGCTTCTTTAATAATTGCTTCTTTACTTAACTGAATTAAAACACATGAAGGTTTCTTCCCCAAAACTTTCTAATCCTTAAGGGATATAGTTGGTTTGAAAAGTACTTTCCAATAGCTGAACACCACCTCAGTCCTGCTGGTTAAAAAAAATAATAATCAATAGGGATTTTTTTCCATGTCAACCTGAACAAGTTTCCAGTAAGCTGCAAAAAGAACATATGTAAGTGCCAAATCCTGCAGTCTTTTCTCAGGCAAAACTCCCACTGAAAGGCAGCTGACAAGTTCTGGTTTGGTGGGTGCTGGAGTAAAACCTTATGTTTGAATAAATGAATAAACCCACTGGCATTCAAGTGAGAGTACTCATATGCACCACCGTGTTACTCAAAGTCATGCACCCACCAAAACTTTTTTTTTCCCCCCTCTTGTTGGTCAGTTTACAGTTCAGACAAGCCTGGAGACATTATAATATTTTCTACGTTCATGTGAATTAGGGCCAAGAGTATTCTGTTTTCCAGTCCACACAAGTATATTAACACAAGCATGTTTTGACATTAATAACTGCATCAACAGTTAGCAAACCGCACAGTAAGAAAGCACAGAAAGTTTTCATGGAACTTAGCTGTTCTCTTTGATTTTATAAGGAAGATCCCTATGCTGCGCTGCAGAAAAGTAATCTACAGTTTCAATCTGTGAAAATTTTACTTGCAGGACAGGCCACTGATGGGGGAAAGAAAGTACAGAGCATAAGTAACAAGGTCTTAGAAGCAGAAGTAGACCTCTCATTATTAATATGATGAATTCTAAATTGGAAAGTAGGAAATTAAGCAGAAAATAAGATAGGTATCTATAGGACAACAAAAGAACTATTTAGTTGTTATGCATAATTTCAAAGAGCTAAACGCAAGATCTTTCCTTCAGGAATGTACTAAAACCCTCATCATCAAGATTCCTGAAAGCAGCTAGACTTTTTGTATTTTCATATTTGAGTTTACTGAATTTCAAGTCTGCAGGTGAACATATGGAATTATGTGCTATTATGTCAGAACACGCAGCATTAATCACTAAAATAGAATTTTTCTGAAAATGTTCTGCATTGCTGCAAGGTCTAAAAAGAATTAGTGGAAGAAGAATGGGATAAAATGTGTGGGGTTTATTTCTTTTTCTTGTTGTTCTCAGCAGCACTCTGCTTAGATGTTCCAGGATTTCCACTATGTTTACTTTGTGGATATTTTGTGGAAGTTCTACTTTCTACAGGAAGAGGAAATTAATTTCCAAAAGTGGATAATGCAATCAGAAATCAAAGAATTTTTAACAGAGACAAAAATGGCAGTGAATCTGAAATAAAATTTTCTTTTTTGGGAGACTAGACTTTAAGATGGTGGTAAATTAGCAGTTACAAAGAAATTATTTGTACTTGTATTTCAACAAGTTATTAGTATTTTCAGTAACTAAAACTTGTTTAAAAGTCTTACGCAGTGCTGCCCTACTAGATACTGTCATACCTGTTAAAAAAAAAATAGGGGCCATCTAAACAGAATGAGTCTCATCCGCTTGCAAAAATAACTGTAAACAACCATCTCCTGGTTGATCAAATTATCTGTCCCTTGCATTTATACTAAATATTATTAAATAAAAAGATTCATTGCAGAAATTCATGCAGTGACTGTACACTGGCCTTTCCTTCATCACAGATAATTAAGAAAGAAGGGCAAGAAGTGCGTTGCCAGTAACTCATTGCTCAGAGCAAACAGAATATGCCTTGTCCACACACAAATTAGACCAAAAAGAATTATATAAACATCAGTAAGATAGCAATGCAACTTCAGTGGAGTTGAGGGTGGAATCAAGTTTCTTGTGCCTGGATTCACCGGCGCTACTAATTCAGTCTAACAGTGCAAAATGCTTTCTTAAATACAGAAAACTATAGATGCAGACTGGAACCAGAGGTGGGATTCTTCTGCCCAGATCTAGGCATTTACACTGTAAATGTGTGTATTTGTGCTAGTCACTCTTAAATACCCAGTGGTGTGTCCCTGTCCACAGCAGTGGGTGTCCAAGGGATACACAAGCTCAGCACTCCTATGGACGCTATCCTTGAGATACTCAAATAATGTTCTGCCTCCAGACCCTATAGGGAGAGACGTGGCTGGGGGTCCCCCTCTCTGGATAGACTGTGCCTCAAGGAGAATGATTTAAGGCACAGAAACTTTAACTCCCCGCACCCCTTTCAATCGCATGCTTAGCCAACTGGGTTGCTTACCTTCAAAACATCATATGTATTAATCTGGTTTCCCCAAATCCCTGCAAAGCAGATACCCAGAACTACAGCTGGTGAAACCAAGAGGTCTTGGTTAACTTTGCCAAGGTGAGAGATGGTCTCAGTCATGGTCTAGTTAGGAATGGGGATTCCTGAACTTCATCAGCTCAGGCTTTTGCCCTGCCTTAATAACATGCTCCCTGTGCCTCAAAGTTAGCGCTTCAAAGGTATGTTGGGTGTGCAAACAGCTCTACGTGTGGTAAATCAAACAAATGCCTAGAAGTCTCCGGGAAGGGGGGCCTAAATAATTTCCTGAATTTGAAATTTACTCTCCTTTTATTTTACTTGTTTGGGAGTGATTAGTTGAGTGCATACAGTAAATCTATTGCTACTGAAAAAAAACCCCTTGTTTCCTTTCCTTAAAGGCCTTGGTGGTCATTCTGGAATAAGAACCTGTCATTTTTAAAGTGTATTGTCCCAGCAGCACTACAGTTAATTTTGACGTGATTAGCAGAGTTTCATTCTGAACTCCAGTGTCAATGAAAATCCATCTCAGTAATTATCTACCTTCCACATCAAGAGTTGTGCTTGGGGATATTGAGAGGTGGCGAAGATCTTGAGCTTGATTTTCTTGTTATCTGACTTGAGACTGTGGTGACACAGTCACAACCTGAAACAGTAGGAGAGGTCCTCATCACCACCCAGAGCACCCCAAACCTTCTCCTGCTCAGTGTGGAGCACCCAACCTGCTCCTCGCCGCTGGAGGCTGACGGATGCTCTCGACGTGTTTGCTCAATACCATATAAAGAGCTCAGGCTGTACCGAGACCGTGTTGTGCCATTTCCTATTATGGTCAGGAAAGGGAAATCCCTGCGCCCAGAGCCAAGCCTCCCAGATGCCATTTTACAGTCCCGTGCTGCAGAGCTTCCTAGGGGGGAACCGTGGCAGCTTGAGCCATCCTTGGGCACAGCAGCAACTGCCCACCACAAAGCACTCGTTCACACAGCATGGCATTGAAAAAAAAAAAAAACAAACCCAAACCACTTATGCCTAAGTCAGAAAAAGCATCATTTCATTATTTCGGGGTTTTTTTAAACTGACATGGTTTTAAAACTAACAGCCATAGCCATCTGAAATATAACAATACCCTTGGAGTTATAATCTCCTAACTTCGTAATTTTTTATTTTCAGGTTTGGGGGTTTTTTACTGAAAAACCCTCGCAAATTGCTTACTTTTAGTAACTATTTGTGACATACGGCTCACTATCTATTATCATATGCTATTATTTCTGCTCCAGTTCAATAGTTGGAGCATTCCGAAATGAAGGAAAATTTAAAAAAAAACTAAAAAAACATGGATGAACAGCAATCTGGTAGCCAATGTCCTTGTTTATGTATATATTTTTATATGAATACCTTCATTAAACTGTAAACAAAAACCACATTTATCCTTATATTTCCTACAGAAAGAGTCATGTAGTGAAGGCATGACTATTCTGTTAAGACATCTATTTGGAACTTGAATAATTATTTTCAAGGACTCTCATCAGTCATTATTGTTATATGGTGTCCATATAATGTTTTTTTTTTTTTAATCTTTCTTCTAACATTAATCTAGGCTTCCTACCTAGGATTTCAGTTTACAAAATTTGACACCTATCTGAGCAGAGGACATACTCTGAAATGAAAATACGCATAAAGAAATATTACGAATTATTACATTTGTTACATCACCACAGATAAGGGTGATTCACTATGTACTGAAAATAAGTCAAGAAGCTCTAACATCAGACCATGGTGTTTCTACCACTTGCTGAATTCACACGCTTTCTAACAGTTTGATTATTGGAAGCAATTATTTGTGCACTTGGAAACCACCTGTCCATGTACACTTAGAAATCACTGCTTCATTTGTTACATAGAATACAGAAGAATGTTATTTGCTAAAATCCTATTAGTTTAATGCAGCCGATGCCCGAGTTTCCCAGACTAGACAGAGCACATTACATTAATTACGGTTTTTACTCTAATTTCCTTGCAGACTTATTCAGGTCTCTTCTGCGTTGTGATAAACCCATACAAACAGTTGCCCATTTATTCCGAGAAGATTATCGACATGTACAAAGGAAAGAAGAGGCATGAGATGCCGCCCCACATCTACGCCATCGCGGACACCGCCTACAGGAGCATGCTCCAAGGTAGGCAAGTTTAATGCTGCAGTTCTCAGAAACTGCTGCCCGCTAACGTGGGAGCAAACACCTTATAGCTCCACACGCGCTCCTGCAAGGAGCACAGCCAGAACAGATCTGTTACGCAGGGTGACACAGGCATTCTAGAAGTTTCAGAGAAATTCTTTGGCAGGAACGGCAGTCCACAACACTGTGACTCAAAAAGGAAAAACAATCCTTTTACCCATCTGTGTTGAGGCATGTGGGAAGGTTTCAAAGTCAAGCAAATAGTTTTGGCAAATACGGGCATGGAAAATGCTCCCTCTCTACCAGCAAGAGAGTATTCCAAAGTTAGCTGCTAGCACTGCTGGATCTGTCCGTGTTGATCCTCTCTCTCTTTCTTCCCCCCTAGCAAAGGAAATTCAAAATATATTTTGGGGTTACTTTCATTACAGTCCAGTGCTTTGGAGCCCTGAGTTGAGATGTGCTCTTATTTTCTGACTAGAACTGCAACGAGCAGGAATGGGAAAGCAGTCAGGACCCAAATGGTAGGAAGAAAACCGTCAGAATTCACAGTGCTCTCCTCCTTCTGCAGTCACTCCTGCCAGACTGAGGGGCTTTTTCTCTAAGGAAAAATCATAATTTAGGGATGAAAACGCTATAGTGATGGAAGTATGAGGCTGCAACACTACGGACTACAGGGATGTGACTGGCTGCCATCTCACAGCCACCTCAGGTGCTCCAGGAAACCAGGACTCTACAGAATGCTTGGAAATGTAAATGTACTCATTAGGAGCCCGATTCTGCGGATATTCTGGCTAGTGACTTTGGCTCAGGAAGGTTCACAGGCTTGACCCAAAGTTGAGGGCTTCCCAGTTTGGAGCTTAAAGAGTAGTGAAAACAATAAACAGCATCTCAAAGTTTCAATTTAGCAGCTAGATTAATACAGTATTGATTTGTAATACCTACATACATACACAGAACAGTGATTGTTTCAGAGAAACTAATATATTTAAAACCACTATGCACTTTATCTGACTACGCAAATGAAATGGCACAGTATTTCTGCAGGTGCACAGCACTTTGTAATCACAAGGATGCAGTACTCCTGTACTTGTCCTACTTGAAATACAAATCTGATTAATTTACTAGAAGTTACAGAGTCAGTTTGGCATATCATAGTTTATTGCTCTTTTCTAAACCAAGATTCAGACTAGACAAAGTCCTTCCTCACAATGAAAAAGATCATCTTATGTGTATGTGCCAGGCCATCCAACCCAGTGTAATTGCCTGGCCCCAGGCAGACTTCTACTGACTGAAAATACAATCAAAGTCCTATTATTTTGGTGCAATCAATATAGATAGATAGATATATATACACACACATGCACATAAACAAACCCCAATTGTGACTGATATCAAAGGCATCAAAACAGTTCTGTTCCCCAAAAAAAGTCCTGAGTGCTCATACATACTAACCGTAACTCTAACTAAATAATCCAGATAACAAAATTCTTAGAACTGCTAAAGATTAAACTCCTGAAGATTGTTTACTTAAATTGATTACCTAATCATATCCTAGGTTCTTGACTTCAAAACCCTACATTTTCAGATATAAGAGTTGGAAATATAGTTAATTCAACTCTAAACCCAAAGAACTAGATATCTGCTTCACAATATCAACCTTTTTTATTCCTCTGGCTTATGGGACATTTCTTTTCTGGAGTGCATCCCAGAAGGCAGAGCTGCAGTGCAGCAGAGGAGGATCAGTAAAGCAACAATAAAAGAAGACAGACCTTCCTCCCTACTGTAATAGCAGAGTTATTCATGAAGACAGGCATGTAAAATATGTTTAGGACTGAGAGGGCAGGTACTTCTAAAATAACATAATTCAGTAAATATAATTTTTTTATGTAACCACAGTTATAAGAAACTTACTTGGCATAAGCTCATCCCACTAAGCCACTGTGATGTATCTGTCCTCTAGATCATCTCCTGTGCTCTGCATCTAGCACTGTCCAGGGCTCAAAGCCAGCCCTGAACTCAAAGCAGTCTTCTTTCCTCAGATCCTTTATTTAAGCAGCAAGCCTTGCAGGGGACCTCGGCAAGAAGCTTCTGGCTCCTGCAGGTCATTAGCAGTGTTCTCACTCAGATGTGCAGAGTACTGCTACTTGTCCCTAAAAACGGGGTGGGGCAAAACAACCAGGAAAGGGCTGCAAGCTATCTGAAGAAAGAGAGAAAACCAAAGAACCATAATACTGCAAGCCTATGCTGAAACAGGAGAATTGTTCTGGCCTGACAGTACATGAGTTTTCTGCTGAACATGAAACTAGTATCAGCCTGATCCCAGCAGCATGAAGCCCTCTTCACTCTCCCGCCCTGCCCAGCACGCTCTCCCGAGGAGCAGTGAGGGCACTAGAGCTGCCTTGCCCTTCGCTCTGGTTATTAACTGCATCTAGGAGAGCCTGGGTTCAGCTGTGACTTTCAGGCTGGGTGCTGGGAGGAGGAGGCAGCAAGAGTGCATGCCTCTTTCTATTAATTTTTTTGTACTCATAATGAATTCCTGGCCCCTCCAGCTCTTGGGGAAGCTTTACATCTCGTTATTTGTGTGCCCCCCTGGCAAGGAATTCTCCTTGACAGTAGAGACAAGGGGGAGAGCAGGCAGAAAGAAAAGAGAAGGGAAGAGATCATCAATTGAATATTAAAGAGAATGCTCTTCCACTGCCTCCCATCCTAACCACGCACAGCTGGCACAGCAGCCGGGGAGGTCCCACAAGAGCCTGCACCACAAGCCCAGGACACCCACGCTTTACTTGCTTATTTACTTGCACATGCCATTTTGGAGTCTCTCCATCTCTGAAGAGGGCCCCAGCTGGTTTTTAAAGCTGTGCTTTTGTTTGTAAAAATGTACTCATGTTTTGTTCATAAAACTAAACCAAACCTCAAAATAACTCTAGTTATTTAGCCAAATTATATTCACATTGGAGTGGTAAAAGTGGGCGTCACCATGATTGTGTGTGTGTGTGTGTGTGTGTGTGTGCAACATGTATAAACATAAGAGCTTCATGGTTTTTTGTAAGCATATTTGCAAACGGAATATAAACAAAAATTCTTACTCATAAACATGGATCGGGGCACTGAATGTTTTCCTTGTGAAATTTTAGTATTGCTCCTTATCTGGGAAACTTGCATAGTTTCTTCTTGCCAAAGTAAAAGATATCTTAGATTCATGAGACTGAAGAATACTTCATGACCAGGGCCACTCAGCCAAAAGCGATCAGCCTGTTAGATGTCTCAGGGAACCTTTATCTTTCAGTGAATCAAGCCTCAGTGTCTGCAGATTGCTGGTCCTCTTGCAGGCTCATCATCGGGGAATCACAGCCATTCCCATTCTCACCCTCTCCTCTGTTGGCCCAAATATCCAGCAAAAAACCATGAGGGGTGCACACTGCACTCCTCTGCTTTAAGGACTTACTTTGTTAATGCATTCATTAGGGATGATGTTTAAGTCACATCAAAGTTATTCCAGTAATAACACTTAGCCACTGTTAACAGAAATCAGATATTTGGACTTTCTTCCAAATATGCAGAAAAGCTGACATCTCACAGGACGCAGGAATTAACAGGGATGTTGGCTGGGCAGAGAAAAAATTTCCACTTGTTTTAAGTGGGTCTGAGCACCTTAAACCCCTTTACAAATCACAGTCATGCTGTCTCATGCTCAAACTGGGGTGCTGGATGTCTTGTTGAATCTACTGGTTACCGTATCACTAATGCAGTATGATTGTTGCCCAGGCACAGTCACTGATGCTCATTTCCAACCAGAACAAGAATAAACTTTATCCACTTTAGTTTTCTTTGATCTATAAGACTAAGAGAATATAACAAGTATCAGAATATTCCATGAGAGCACTGTGTGTATGTATCTGTCCCCAGGAGCTACCACACACTGAACTGGGCCCCATGGACTGTCTTTACAGACAAGCTAGCTGACTGTGACTACACTTAGAGGCTGCGATCATAAAAATCACCCTATGCTTCTGTACCCACCTCTCTCTCCTGTGTTTCGGATGAAGTAGCTCCCCAGTGGCACAGCTGCCATACGAAGGGCTTGACCCCCGTTCTGACTGTGGCACTGCCAGCACCAGTCTTCATGACACAGTCATGATGCAAAACTGCTGCAGGTGAAAACCATCCTTTGCTTTTCGCTGAATTAGTTTTAAAGGGGGTCACCCCCTCCTGGGGCACAGTGTGGCTGCATGAACGCTGGGCACAGCAGCAAGGAGAGGGCAGTGCAGGCCAGGGAAGCGGAGCTGGAGGTGGGTGGATGACTTCTTCCTGCAGCACTGCCAGCTTCCAGTGTTGATGGAGCTGAGACACCAGTCCAGTAAGGATGAGTAATTCTGCTGCCTTCTGCCATCTGCCCTGCATGCGGCAAGTAACTGATAAACAGTACAAACGTGAAAAGTCAGGTTATGTAGCAGTAGTAATAGATAGAAAGTTTTCGTGTGAATGGGTAGGCTTAGGTTCTCTGGCAATAAGTCGTCATGGAGAAGATGTATTATGGCTTTCTGCAGATTCAAGAAGGTTATCTATTTTCTGCAAAGCCATATTTATGCAAGCTTGAGTTAAAGATGGAAAAACAAACAACCTGGTAGTTACTGGGAGGTATGGGAGGGAAACATAGTTCCCAAGATCTTAGAAAATGAAGCTGCTGTGAAAAACCATCTGTTTACTGTGTCCTTAGCAAGGCTGTACAGAAATGTCCCCTTTAGGCAGTGTCATTATTAGCAAATGTAAAGAAGCAGTAAGTGAGTGTTGGAACATGGTTTCAGTCTGGTTTTCTCCTTTTATGGTAAAGCTGCCAACTTGCTGCTTCATTGTGATAAACCATCTGATTTTCTTTGTGATTAAGCAGAGCTAGCTGGTCCATCAAGAACAGAGGGGCATATGATTCTTATGAGCAATCCGGAGGTGTTTGGTGATAAAGCTAAGCAGATTCAGGGAAAAAAAAAAGCAGCCAACTGCATGTTTAGGAAAACTGGTGGGGTTTAGAATGTAAATGTAGATGTCTGTGCTATTAAAAACTGAGAAGAAAATTTTAAAATGTCCAAAACATCTCATATAGACATAGAGGGGGTGGATATGATAGTCTCCCAGGTAATGTCAATCTTTTTAAAAAGGCATTAACCAAAAAGACACTGGCATCTAGAAGGCATATTTTGTTACTTTTTAAACCCCAGGAATTATGTTTAAGGTGTTTTATTCATGCAAGTCATTCTCTTCTGATAGATCTACCCACATAAAGTTGCAGACTCCCAAAATAGGGCACAGTCCTTCCTATATAAAATAAAACATTCCAGAACAGAAATAGGAGTAATCGAACAGGAGAGCCCTTGGAAATAAATGAGACCAGTATTTGCAGCTCAGGTTATAACAGAACAGGATTAGATTTCCTGATGCATCTCCTTCTTACCTTTGCAATTTGTTAGAACTGCTGAAGGAAACCGAGTAACGTCTGGAATTCTCCCTCCATTAATGTGCACAGAACAGTTTGTTAGCATGAGGTTTTGCCGGACAAGCTACACAGTTCAGCAACGCAGGGCTGAGAACTTCGAGAATTCATATGGCTGCCAAACACAAGGGAAGGTAGCAGGGGATAAGTCCAGTGACCAAGAGAGAAGCTTGCGAGAATGCCATGGGGTTGTTCACCTACAGAGAACAGGCAAATCACATAGGTCCAGTTCTGGAAGCCTTTCAGACTACAAGAGAAAGCTGAAAGCAAATAAATAATTTTGATTTTCCTCCCAAGAACCCCCACTAGTCCAGAAGCGAGTTGCTGTCACTCAGAGTCACGAAGTGCTGCTTCACCAGCAGGCATCCTTGGAGAGCCACAACCACCCAGCCGTCCCTGCTTTCAGCTTCAGTCCCTCCAGGACCAAAGACCCACTGCTCCCTCCTTTCCCTCTTATTCCCACTTCAGCGGGATTTGTTCCCTGTACCTGCATGCAGGACTGGGCTGATCGCGTCCAAAGCAATTCAGTAACTCAGGCTGGGCTTGCACAGCCTGTTTGCTATCCCAGAGAGCACTTGGTGCAACTTCTGACCTTCCTAATCCTTCTCCTGGTCTTGCATTTCAGCAAAGCTGCCCAAACACATGCACTCATGCAAACCACCGTGGTGGGCCAGTTTATGAGATACCTTCAGGAGGGGTTTTCCACTTCCTGCAGAGCAAAAGGGCAGCAATGGACAGCAAAGGGCAGTGAGAAAATACTTGGCTTGGAGGAGACCTACTTTTTCTAATGTTCCCTGAGCTCAGAAATTCCACTGGCAACTCTGTATCAAATAGTAACTTTTATTTTCTTTATCATATTTATGGATTTGTGATGCAATATCAATATATAGCCATGGTTTCTATTTACACAACAGTGTATTTTTAGCAGAAATTCTACCGTATTCTCACTTTTTTAACTTAAAAGAAATCCTAGTTGGTATCCTGCAGTGAAAAATAAACATGGCTCACAGCACCTCTCTTTCCGAATGTTTATGTGGAAAAGTCCTGCTGTGCTGATTGCTGACAAGTATCTCCAATAGAAATGAATGAGTCATATTGCACCAATTTACTGAATAAAGCAGTTAAGTGGCACCATTTGCTGTTTGAGTGATCAATAAAGCAGTTAATGTTATAGCTATTGAGGAACTGGGAGTAAAACAGTTGTTTAGTATCAATCCAAGGGATAGCAGAGTCCTCTACTGCTTTTCCTAGACTGGCTGTGGTCCAGGCAGCAATTACAACTTGCAAGCTTAATAGGTCGAATTTATCTCTGTTATCTTTACACAGTACAGAAAGCTTGTTTATCTCATGGTATTTATTACATACAGGGTCAGCAACTGGGGGTAAGCAATCAGATAGGTAGCCCTGCAAATCGCCCCACGCATTGAATTAAAGGATGAGGAGTTCAGGTCTTAACCGATGACCAAAGGCTCCATTGGGCTAATGGTAGCTCTGCGTTTGATAAATAATGCTGAATCATACAGAAACATTTGCTTCTGCCCTAATTATCTGCCTCCAGTCTCAGATTTGTAAACTATGCGCACTTTTCAAAAATGTGTTTGACCTAGCTGGGGATTTATTTTCTAAGTCAAAATATTTTTCAACAGCCTGTGAAAGGCAGTCTGTGACAGCCTCACCCAAAGAAGGGCCAACTTCAATGCCAGGGCAGGTTGCTCAGAGCTGTGTTCAGATCTACTTCCAAATAGCTCCAAGGTTGGAGATACCACACCTCTCTGGGCAACCTGTCCCAGTGTTTGACCATCCCCACAGTGCAAAAGGTTGGTCTACTTCAGAACTGCTCACAGCAACACACGAGTCATGAATCTTTACATAGAGGGCAAATTGCAAAGCCTCCCATTACCACAGACTTTCCTGGAAGTCTGCCTTCAATGGAGGTTTACAAAATAGTTTAGCATTATGAAACTTCAGTGGGTGTCCATTGTCCATCACAGCCTAGAGATGAGCCTTTTGGTAGAAAATTCTGTGTAAAAGTTCTGAAGGTAAAGAGAAACTCCAACTCCAAAAGTATAAGTAAGGAGGAACACAGCAAGAGCAGGTTATGGAGCTAGGATGTAATCCTAAACCTTCCTGCAGCATTACAGTGTGCTGCACCCTGCCGCTCAGAAACCTCTGACATGCCTCACATAGCAGAAATGGAAATTTTGGCACACCTTTTTATAAATCTTGATCCCAAATGTGTTTGATAGTCCTCTTCATAGTAAAAAGCATGAAGAATACTTATGTACTTGTTGACTTGCTCTTGTAAAACATATGAAGTGTCTTGCTTTATCTTATTCTTTGGAGGACATCTCAAAGAAGTTACTTGTCCTCTTGATAATAGTTGTCTCTGAAATGAAATAGAGAGTACATTATTCAGGTATCTGAACTTCTCTGCTTTCAAAATTCAAAGCTTTGCATGACCAGCTTAACACATTTTAGTTTTTGATGCCTTATCTGTCCAGACTTTGTCTCAAGTGGGCTGCTAGCCATACTTCGTAAGCGTAGTAAAAACTTGAGTTTCAGGTTTGAAATTTTCAGTTATAATCTTCTTATAGAGAGCCTGATCTTTTTGCTGTCCTCATTACAGTTCATCTCTAATGGAATTTACAAAAAATATTTTTGAACTCTTAACCTTTTGTTCATATTTTGTACAAAATATTTCCATTAGAGATGGTTATTTAAATGCAAGGGCAAATTAAATAAGATATGAACCCAGTACTTTTGACTAATCATGGATTGCCAGATTTTGGAAGGTCTAGGCTGTTCAATGTAAAACCTTATAAATGTAAGTGCTTCTGTCAGGACAGCCATTTTCCCTAATTAATGGATTTTTTTTCTTTATTCACAGATCGAGAAGACCAGTCTATCCTGTGCACGTAAGTAAAATGATCTATTTTAGTACATCTCAATATTACAATGTCTTTCTTTATCCAAAATTCATTCAAATTTTGATGAAATGGACAGAGTCTCCTCACCTTCTGTAAGACTGAACTTCAGTCCTAAATCTACTCCAGTAGATTTACCTGTTGATAAAATAAAAAGTAGGTATCAGTGTCGTAGGAAGTCCTTAATGCACAAACTTATTCCTCTAAATTGACTTTCTGAATTTAGAGATTTAAGAGTTTACAATGAACAGTTGGGGAGTGTGGTTGTGAAGCTGTGTGTGTGGAGAGGACAAGGGATTTTAAGAGGTTCCTAGAGGAAGCCGAGGAACAAAGTAAACTGAGGAACACAGAGCATCCTGGCTATTTACTGAACTGCTTTTCATTTTCAGCTGTTGGTGGCTCACCACAACTTCCTAATTCAGAGTGACCTTTCATGCCCATGCTGTTGATTTGTGCTGTTGGCATATCCTGTAGCTAGAAGGGGGAAGGTTCTGTGCCCCACTGCTGGCAGGGGGCACCCCAGGGGCTCAGAGGGCTCAGCAGCACCCTGCGGGTCAGACCCTTCTGCAGTCCCTGAGTAATCGTTTTAGGCAGGAGTGGAATACCAGCTAAGACATCCCTGTTTTGAACTCTCTGGTTTTCCTGTGTCCCAGCTTGCTGAAGGCCTGCTCTCTGGGTTTTGGCCCCCCAGTGCTCAGACAGCCCCAGCGTGGGGGTTCAGCTGTACTGCAACAAGCTTCGCTACTGCCCCACAAAATCCCATCGGTTTTTCATTCCTACCTATCCTGCAAAACACTCAGTCTGTTGAATCGGACAGGGATCTCCTGTCTGACCTTCAGTTTTGACCATTTCTCCATTCCTCTATTGCTAGTTAGCTGGTTTTATTTACTTGAATGCCATCGAGGATGCTTTTGATGTAATTTTGTGATTGTTGTATTAGGCATCTTCCAGTTTTCCTGATCAAATGCAGAATTTGACTCTGTATAAATACTAATTATTGTTTGGAGAAGGTGGCATGCGTATTATTTATAGCAAGTTCATGCAATGATGCTGTGGTCTGTCAAGTATTGTAAATACACATAGTCCCAAACTGAACTGGTTTTAGCTATCTGTGAAAATGTGGCTACCGACTGACTGAATATATGTTTATGATACAGTTATAAAAAGCACTGCTACTGATCACCAGCCATACATTTACTTGTGAGTGCCAGTGCTGACTGGAACAAATTTATCACCTAGGAAAAAGTAAAAATTATAGATACTGTATCTGGTACTGTAAATGCTAGCACAGCTCTAACCTCTGTTGTGACAAGATTTCATATAAATCAAGAATCTGCCAAAAAATGCATTAATACCAAAAATAATCCTAAAATTGCTGCAATGATGAAATAAAAATTGACCATCACATTCTTCCCAGGATGAAACATGTCATGGTAATGAAGACTAATTTACAATATGCATTTCCTCCTTCTATTCTTGTACTTTAGTTTATTTTTCCATCAGTAAATCTTCAGATCTTCTTTTAACTTTGGAGTACTAGGATTTTTAAGAAAGGGACTTTATTTTACGAATCTATGCCTTTTTGTTCATGAATATTCATTAAAGGATCCACTTCTGGCAGATACCATATATTCAAAATACCTTTTTTATTTCACCTGGGCATCTAAACTGGAAACATAAAGTGTTTCGCACCAGTAATACATAAAATAGAAGTAATGAAATGTCTTTCCCACTTTGAAACCAGCCACAGTAAGTGATTCAATGAGATGCTTACAATAACTGCTGTATGTTGAATGGGCATCGTGAGCCATAGCTTAAAATAGTCCTCACCATGTCTTTTAAACCAAAAAGATGAGTCAAGCTAAAACCAAGGTACACAAATTTAACCTCTACTGGTTTATTATCCTTGCTGGCCTTATTTGACTGTACAGAAAGAAGAAAGTTCACTTGGCTTTCAGCTGGGCATCTGCCAAGCGGAAGCAATTTGCTTTATTTTATAGAATTGCTAAAAATTCTAAGAAATTACCTTTTTGCCTAAAATATGTAGCAATAACTGAAGACTTCATGGCACTGATCAGCTGGGATCTTTTCTTAAATAGCTACAGGCTCAAACTTTCCAAGGCCTGGTACATAAATTATAAAAAATGTAGCTGTAAAAATTCATATATAAGTAGTTGTGGATGCTGCCAAAAACTCACTGATGTTCAGCGATGCTGCAGTGTAGACTCTTGCATTCTTCCACTTACTGATACCCATCTCCCACAAATAAGTTTTTGCTATTAACCTTACGGGAATTTGGCAGAATAGCCAAAATACTGGTGTCAAAATGAAAGCAGAAATGGCACACTTTATTTTTAAGTACCCTGTCCTGTGTGCTTTGTACTACTTCTGCAGAGTTATTCCACTGTTAGTAGAACTCACCTGGAAACCAAAGGTCTGGTGGGATGCTGAGTGCTTGGGACTTGCCTGAAGTGCTGCTGGGGCACAGGCAGGGGCCCAGATCTGAGAGCTAGGTGTGATTTTGTGTTTCTGAGTATAACTATACCCATTCGCAGGACTTCACCCGCAGTTCATTTAACCCACCCTCACGTGGTTAAGTATTGTTTGTGCTCTTTTTCAGTCCCTACCCTTTGTGTGATTGACTGTGGTATGTTTAAAATGCTCCACGGGTTCTAATACTTCCTCAGAATTCCCTGTCTTTCCTAGATTTCATTATTTCCTCTGTATTTTATTCATAACTACAGCCATACTGCCTTTGATCTACTCTCCTCTGTGCACACATCCTTTCTGCTGTTAGCGTTGTCCCACTGAACAACCTCTCATGCCATTCTCTGCCAGTTCCTCTCTACCTCTTTACAGTCAGCCTTAACACCCCACATCCTATCATGCACATATACAAGCTGCCTCTTTGGAACATAAGAAACTTTATACCATGGCTGTGAAATACATAACACAACATAAATAATAAACATACATAAGGGTATGAAATCTTACTATTTTATGTGTCCAAAAATTAAGGCAGTTAAGACTTTTCCATCCCTGTGTTTTGGTCCCTGTACTGTTCTGGGCAGCCTTCACTGCTCTGCCTGGCTATTGGGATTCCCCAAAATTCCTGCCTGCACTTAGGCCACTGCCACTGCAGTCTCTTCTCTTTGACATCTGAGTTGGCCAGGAAATGTTCTGTGTCCACTCTTGCAAAGACCGTGCTGGTCTGTGTTGACCAACATATTAGATGTTGCTGAAGGAAAAATCCCAGGAGAACTGTCCAGTTATTCAGAGACTTGAGCAACCTCAGTGCATCACAAACAATGGCCAGTGAACAGGCTTGTGACTTTTCAGGTTTCCTCCAATGTAAGTAGTGGCATTAGCACTCAAAGGAGACTTCTGGCCTGGAAGCTGTTTTGTTTCTAAAGATACAAGTGGATTCTCCTGGAGTTTTCAAAAGGTTTTTTTACTAAAAAATTTTACAGGTGCTTATTTGCACAGCTGAGCACGCGAGTGTTTTAAAGATCTCCTGTTAAACCTGTCTGATCTTGGGGTTATCATATTTTAGCCACTTCCTGAAGAGTGGGTAGAATATTTTCTAGAAAGCAGATGGTTTTTATACATGCATTTAGTTTGAATAGCTTCTATAAAAATAGATGGTAGCTGGGTCCCATTTCCACTTAACTGATAGAGTAACAGACAAAATACTGTGTGAGACAGTGACCATCCTGCCCTTTTCTCCTTTCTCCCCTCTCTTTTGGGCAAACTCTCCAGAGCCTCACCCGGCCACGGGACTTCAGCCTGCTTTCTCCCCTGACACGTGTCAAGAAGCAGAGTCATCCAGAACATCCTCCAAACTGCAAAGCCCCATTAGTCAAAGACTCCTCCACAAGAGAGCTAAACTCTTTTCCTTCCAAGCTCGCTCAATCTCAAAAGCTGGAGCTGGCAAGCGCTGCTGCCTGGCCCTTCTCCCATACAGATATCTTGTGTAGCTTTAGACCTGGGGTGGAGCTTGGTGCTGAACCAGCTTGGTCTCTTTGGGGACTTTTTATACAAGTAAACTAGTAAGATCAGCGGGCTGGCTTCTGAGACGGATCTCTAGTGGGATACAGCTGGTCTAGGACAAAGATGTTCATTATCTTTGCACATCTCATACTGCAGGACGAAGCCTGCCAAGCCCTAATGTGATTTAGAGCACCTCATTGACTGCTCTGTGCACAGAGGCTTCCCGCAGTGCCAGGATGGCCAGATTAAGAGATGTGTGAACGGGCAATTTTTGTGGTTCATTGCTTACTGAAACAAATGCTGAAAATACATTCTGCTGTTACTTTTTAGATGTTTCCAAAAGTGGACTTAAGCTAAGTCTTACATCATAATATTAATACAGAAAGCTTTCCAGTTTTCAACAAAACACTTTTTAACTGATTTTTCCATTATACCCAAACGTACAAGTGTCCTAGCTACACCACAGGCTCACCCCACAACAATGGGGCCAACTTGCTAGTCTCACCTTGTCCCAATTTGGGAACCTATTCTAAGTGGGATACTTTTCCTTTAAGGTGAAGGTAATGGAGTCACGGAGGATTTGGTAGCTCATGTGGCACAAAAACTCAGTTATAACGGCATAATATCTATGTGAGTTTGTGTACTTTAAATCCTGTACTGAGTTTCTAAAACAATGCCTGTCAAGAAATAAGGGAAGAATAAATCTAAGCTATGCCACACAATGAGAGAGAGGTGTTTTTAACAGAACAAGCCTGTAAGCCTAGTAGATGCTCTTGCTCTGGGAAAGCCAAGGATTTTCTTAGGAGGAAAACATGCACAGGGAGTAGATAAAGTACTGCTTTGGGCTGATCAGAACTGTGCAATGGGACCTGCTTTTGATCTGTCTTACTGTGTTGCCCCTCTGAGCTGGGGGCAAAGAACAACACTGGCAGTAAATGTGCTGCCTCTGTGTATGGCAGGCAACAAGAATGTTTTGAGATGCTTCAGTTAAACAGTCTGCTCTCAGAAGATCATGATTAGGACAGTGATAACAGCATTTATATGGTGAACACCTGCTTTGGAACATAATTTAGGGGTAAAAACTGGAGGAAATGGGCATTCAGAAGAGAGGAGCAGATGCCTCCTGGTAGGAACACGGTTGTTTATGGTCCATGCCAAAAGCCACTGAAAAATACTTGCAAGAAAAAGACCCATCTTTAAAAATTCAACCACTGAACTGAGGAGAGCATGTAGATTTTAAAACAGGTGGGGTTCCTTATACCATCTCACAATGAAAGTTGTTTCTGTCACCCCAGAAATGATGGTACTTCGAGGCAGATGCAAAGAAAAAAAAAAACCCAGCATGATTAATTCTGTTGCAGCTCGGTAGTTCTAGGAAGAATTTCATCCACCTGTGAAGCAAACTAAGAGATTCACATGCTCCATGCTCTCCTCCTCCTGGGTCTTTTCCCTTGTAATCTTAGTGATGTTTAGAGGCATTGATCCTGATCTAGACATTCCTCCTCATTAGGTAGTTTTCAAACATGGTATTTTATCACTGGGATGAAATCTAAACATTGTCATACATCTGTGATGCATCCTTCAGAGTATGAGGGCTACTATGTTGTATAATGGGTACTTGTTTATCAGACCTGTCTATTTTCATGGAAATTTAAAAATTATCTGAAATGCTGTAAAATTAGATGTGTTCATCAGCTATGGACATTACTCTTCATTACTTACTGATCTTAGAGATTTTTTTTTCTACTTGTAATTTTTGAGTTCCTGTCTGTTTTCCATTTCATGTTGAAGCATTTCCATTTGTTGTCCACTTCAAAAGGAAGTTAAAGCCTCAAAGTCTGTCTGCAGAAAATAGGAAAACCCTCAGCTTTTGTAGGAGCAAAGAGTTAAGGATGAAAGCACAGAACTAAATGTTAAGTAACTCAAGCATTACAGTATGGCAGGATAATTACAAGTAAAATGATGCCATATATGGTAATACTTACAGGGATTCGGGGGAAAGCCAAATGATGGGCAAATGTTGCCCTGGGAGAAAGGAAATGCAATTCCTGTAGTGATGAACTACAAATAACCTTTAATAAAATGGAATAGTTCAAAGCCCAGGGTTTGTTTGAAGAAAGGGTGTTTTTTTTATTTTTTTCCAAAGAAGCAAAGTTGTAAGGTAGATTTATTTGAAAACTTTGTATGCATATGTCTTCAAATTGGTGTGCTTGGTTTGGAATTGTTCCTAGGACACTTAATTTTTATCAATAAAGCATGGAAATGTTTTAGCACTGAAGCCCAGGCAGAGATGAATCCAACCTCTAAACTGTGCAAATTAACCCAGGTCTTGTGAAAAGGAACATATTTGTCACAATTATTTCTAGTTAAAACTCTAAAAGCCAGAAGAAACACTTCTCATCGTGTCATATCTCCAGCAGGAATTGTTTCTGGTTTCCTAAGGTTTACATCATTGTCATTCCATCTTGAAAGTTCTGCCCAGCACTTATCCATATTTTTTATGTCCATTTATCACTGGTCCCTTGGTAGGGAAAATTAACTCCTGTAATTCCTAATTAGGAAAAGAAGCAGAACTGCAATGGGTCCAGCTAAATAGTTTCAGCTTCAAAAGAGCTGACAGGTATCCATGGGATTTTGAATGTACTGTTCTTTTTATTTTTAAATCCATTTTAGTTTAAATCCAAAGAGGTCCAACTTACATTTAGACTGTTGTCCTCCTCACAGCACTAGCTTGATACAGCTGAAAGAACTAGTTTATTACATCCACACCTACTTTAAGGCACTTTTGATTGCTGAGGCAGGACAGTATAAAAACATTTTTGTCTATATAATCATCAGAGCCAAAGGTATCTAGAAGATGTGAGACAATGTAATGTGACACTTAGAGAGTGAAAAGTAGGCTGGAAATGTTCTTCTGAGAAAAGATTGTATAAATCTGTCCCTTGTACCTGTATTTTGAAAACCACGGTTTTACTTTAAGAGAGGGTTTCAGAGTTGTAAATAAACTTAACCCTGGAAGTCCTCTGGGAGGTGAAAAGTTACCACAGCCTTCCTACTTCCCAGGGGCACTGCATGGATGCAGTTCTGCTGGTCAGACATGTCCCCACACAAGATGTCCCTTACTACCCAGTTAGCAGGGACACTCAGGCAGTCCCAGCTCTGGTCTCACCAAATTCAAGAAACATTTGATCATGGAGATCAGATAGGGCAGAATCTTATTCTCCAGCACTGATACAAGCTGTTTAATGCCAGAGTTTCTGAAGAGAAAATCACTGTATTGCTGCTAATGTTTTTTTCTTACTACATCATAATTAATATTGTATTTTTTGGTCTTAAAATACAAGCAGACTCCCTGCCAGCTCCACATCTCGTAAATGTTCATGTGCTGCCAAAGCAAGATGAACTGCCGTTCAAAAATGCATCATGTTTTAGAATTGCCTTAAATGGCCCAACGTCCAGCCAAAATACTATTGGGACAGAGATACGGCTCTGATAATGCGTTCTTTGCATGCTGAAGTTAGGTGGATTTGGAGAGATGGTGTTCTGGGGTAAATACTAAGTGAGCCAGGCAGTTTCCAGTCCTGTTTTTCTACACTAAATACATGACACGGCAGAAGGAGTCCCCTAGTTACCTACCTTCTTTTGTGTTATTTTCTTTCCCCTCAGAGGTGAATCTGGTGCTGGCAAGACAGAAAATACCAAAAAGGTCATTCAATACCTGGCTGTTGTTGCTTCGTCACATAAGGGCAAAAAGGACATCAGCATCACTGTAAGTGAGCTCTTCCATATTCATCTCTTCTTCAAGGCTCTTAGGACTGTGCTGAGCTGACTGTGCTAACAGCAAGTCAACGCCTGTGGCTTGCCAAACAGTCGACATATTAAGAGTACACAATTACGTCACAGCTCTATGTTTATGGAAAAAAACTTTTTGTTTGACACCCCCTTGGGCATCAAATCAGAATGTACTTCGCTAGAAGGAAATATTCATAGCTTTACATATGCACAGCACCTATTTATAACCTAGCATGAAGGCCTTGGAGTCTGCAAGGGCTTGGGTCCTTATTTTACCCTTGGCCCTTGGCAACTAAGAAGTTTGGGAAAGCCTTTAACTAACACATTGTCCAGCTGCATCACAAAAATGTATACCAGTGTTTAAGCTTCCAGAGTTTTGATTGGCTTTGTTAGCAAGCGAGTTTTCTTACGAACTAGCAAGGAGTCCCAGAATAAAACTTGTCTTTTTACTCTATCAGAGAGAACAACTTTGAAAGGCACAATTTTTTTAAAGTCCTTTGTTCCTTCAAAGTTTGTAATAGCCTTGTGTTAGTGACTAAAGTTCATTTTCTTTCTCTGAACCATAATACGAGCTTGTACCTGCCCAGTTCCTGGAGATCGTTAGTGTGGATGAGGCTCTACACTGTCTTTGCTGGTTTCAAAAAAAAAAAAAAAAAA
>NW_020799118.1:5457025-5508063 GCF_003259725.1 Athene cunicularia | reverse complement strand
AAAAAAAAAAAAAAAAAAAAAAAAAAGTAGCAGTTCACTTTTATGACAAAAGGCTGAATTCAAGAAGACATTTTGGTGTGTCCCAAATGCAAGACTGGGTCCAAAAGTAATTACTAGGGAAGTGGGAAATGAAGTAATAAATCTCATGACGACACCTGTGCTGGGGCTTGCAGCTGCTCTTGCCTACCCTGGCTGCTGGCAGGCAGAGGACTCCAGAGCGCAGGGTGTGCAGGCTGGCCTCTTCCACCATAAATAATTTTTGTTTATGTACAGCAGATTCTGCTTTGGGGTCGGGGAGGGAGTAGATGTCCCTTTGGGTAGTATTTTCTAGAAATCTATGATTAAATTTAGTGCAAACAGCCTAAGACTAAAGGCATCATTTTTCTTTGTTGAATGTTTATGCAAAGAAGTTATTTCTTCCTACTGAGTCCCTGCTCAGTGGCTGGGGGAAATGAACTTGTGGTTTCAAGGCCATCCCTAACAAGCATGTAACTGCAGTTGCTGCTGACTCCTCTGGGGAATCACAGGAGTCTCGGGACCAAACTGGCCCTGACACAGACCTGAAGGCGAATATCCACCAGATAGGAGCTGAGAGAAAGTCTAAGTTGTTCTATAACATGACAACAAATAGTAATTCAGGGACTGGGACTACTGATACTGCAATTTCAGTCATTAAAAAAATAATGAATAGCAAAATCCCTCAGTTGCACCAGAGAACTGGGCATTTACCATAAAATTATCTGTCCTTGTCTGGTCCTGGGAGACTAACCTGGAACTGGATCCAAATCCCATCCCTATGCTTCAAGGGTTGTTTGTTTTTTTTTTTTTCCTTCAGTTAAAATGTTCTATATATATGTAATGGTATTTGTACTCTTGGTATGTCTGCAATAAATTGTTTGTATTTGTATTCCTGGTTTATTTGCATGGAAACTGTATGTTGGTTATTTTAATACAGGTAAAACAATAAAAATGTCTGTGTAATGGAAATGATACTGACACTTGTTTTATACCACATTATTCAATACAGCAAGGTCCATCTTTTTCTTACGTGAGTAACTTAGACTGTTTGATGTGTGTTTAAGGCACCGAGTGTAGATCTGCATGCTATTGTTGCACCTCGAAAATCTGAGAGACATTTTGTTGAAATATGTTGTATGATATGATAAAAAGCAACAATAGCGCCAAATGCTCTCACAAATCAACCCTAACTGTGTCAGGCTCCATGGTAAAGAATGAGGTCTGACACAGGCAGGGTCATCTTTCAAGTATCACTTTCTTTTCTGTATCTGTGTTCAAATTGCCATAGTTTGAATGAAATTTCCCACGATCCTGAAAGAGCCACTCAGCCTGAAATTGAGCAACGTGATTTCTGAATGAAAATACCCAAATGCTTTCTGTGCTTCAGGTTGAACTTTTTTTTTTTTTTTTTTTTTTTTTTTTTTTTTTTTTTGGCTGCATGCTTTCCATTTGATATTGCTTTCAATTTTACATTTTCATGTAACTGTTGAGAATTGTTCACATCCACAAAAGTTAGCATGTTGTTAGCTTGCTGCTATGATGTGTAACAGAGCAATTCCCACTGCAGCGTGTGTCTGCAGGTGTGTTACAGCAGTTTCTTACAGACCCTCATGGGCCCTCCTGTGTTGTGGTGGCCGTACCAGCATACCAATACTTTGGGAATATAGGCAGGTTTGCTGGCATATTCTATTTCTGTGCCAGGCAAATGGGATTTTTTTTTTTTAATGGGTTTACTTTTTCCCCGTTCTGACTGCTGCCTCTCAGACTTTGGCTATGACAAAGGGCCATGTATTGCCCCTTAGTTGAGTACTTCATTTGACAAGCTCTCTGCAAAAAACCTAACTCATTACTGGCATAGGCAGCTCCGGAGTTCAGTGGATTTAACAGCTGCATACATGATTTGGAGCCACAGTTTTATACCAAGTTTATGGCACAGTTCAGTTGTTACTAGAAGCAGGTGGTATCTGTCTCAGTTTAGCAGACAAGGCTCTATTTTAGCTATCACCATGTGATTTCAGCAACATCCCATGCTTATAGTGGAGTTTTTAAGTCTATGGAGCATAACTGGAAAGAGTTGCTCAGGACAGAGAAACTTCAGGGACTTTTAGGAAGTCGTTACTTATTCTAGGACTCCTGTTTTAGCTTGTTTTGGAAGGTTTGGGGTTTTTTTGAGGCAGCTCTCATCATTAGCACACGAATTACAAGACATTCAGGAGAGGCATTTAGAAAAAGATGAACAGTTTTGCACAGTAATCATGAAGCACTTTCATTTTCCAAATTATTTTCTCTAGATTCAACCTAAATATTGACTTATTTTCTGATTAAAATTATTTAGATGATATCATATTATCTATCAAGGACTTCTTCCTTTTCAGGGTGAGTTATTTGAAATAATGCTTTTTACTGCAGAGCAGTACTCAAATAGGATGAAAAGAAGTAACTGTGAAAGCGAGCAACCTCACAGGACAGAGTTGAATAAAAAGTTCAGAAAAACTGTATTCATAGGCAAAGGATGTTTTCAGCTTTATTGATTTGTCTAGAAATAGGAGTATTAAATGCATGCTTGTTTCATTGCATGATTTGTTTCATTAGTAATTACCAATCACAATTAACAATATAATATGAAGTTTGTGTTTTTGCATGAGAATTCATTATCCTAGTTTGAAATAAATCAATACATTTCCATATTTAACCTAAATAGCCTTGCATGGATCACTATTAATAGACTTGATGAAATCTGCTTTGTAGCTTTGTGCTGCATTACATTAAAATGATTCTCGGCAAATTATTCTAATTACATCGTCATTTGCTAGCAAAGGATCTCAATAAACTAACTTGGAAAAGACATGCTAAAGTTTTCTTTAAGAATATCCCTTCTAAAAATTATATTAAACTGGAAAAAAAAATTTGACATTGAATGACCCTTTTTTAAAAGAAAGGCCAGTCATGATGCTAAACAGATTAGTTGACTTTGATCTGTCACAGGCAACAGGGCTGGAAAAGGGTCATGTATACAGGACGGCAGTCAACTGCATAAATATATAAACACAAAGATTAACAGAGAAAGAAAACGAATCCACAAGAAGTGCAGTATTCAGAAAAAAAAATGTTAGAGGCTTAAATTATCTTTCACGTTTTTCTCCAGTGCACGTGTTGGCTTTAAATAAGTAATGATGAAGTTTAGGGTTAACTGCTTCTGAATGAATTTTAGGGTGAGCTGGAAAAACAGCTTCTACAGGCAAACCCTATTCTTGAAGCTTTTGGAAATGCCAAAACTGTGAAGAATGACAACTCCTCCAGATTTGTAAGTAATAGAAATCCCATGGGGTCAATGGCGGGGGGGGGGGGAGGGGGGAGATATAGCATCTTTTAAAATAACAATGTACAGACAGTGGCCCTCATTAGTGCTTCTTTATGAACAGCATCTTAAAACTAATTCCTTAAAACCAGTTTAGAACTCCTCTCTGAAATAGGAATTTGGCCTTATAGAAGATTAAAGACCAAGCTCAAACTTGACAGTATCATTGTCCTCTCACAATTTAGCAGCCTATGTGTGGTTTTTCAGAGTCAGTTCCTGAGCTGGGACAAGTTTGCCTTCAAAATCTAGACTTTCTTTTACTTTGCACCACTGTTGAGCATATATCTCATACGGTGTGATTGTTACTTAGCAGGACTGGTTAATATATTAAATTAAAAACTGCAGGAGAAAAAAAAGTCATATAGATTCAATTTAGAATTATGTGAGCTGAGGGCTGTCACTACCTGTTGACACTTCTTTCTGGGAACGCTGGCAGATGCTTGTTTTCCCTGCAGACCCTCCTCTCCCACCCCTGCTCTCTCCCTGCACATTTCAGGGATCCATGCAGAGGAACCTTAGCAGAGGGAGTTACAAGATCCAGTGCTACTCCTTCATTGACCTTGGGGAAATCAAAGTAGAAAATAGATCTTGTCATATCCCCAGCTTCCAAAGCCTGGTCCAGTAGGGAGGACTCCTTTCTCTCTAAGTGTCTGAACAAAATGTGGGGACGGATTTCTGCAGAGGGAATATCAGAAAACTTCCTTTCAGGCTTTTCCACAGATTGTCCCAGCAGGAGGGAATCAAGAATGTTATTCGTAAGAGGATGATGTGCATGTCTTATTAAACAGGCTAAATACGATATTGGAAAACCTGGCATAACCTGAAAGAACAGCCCAATCTAGATCTTCTTTTCATTCACAGGGCAAATTCATCCGCATCAACTTTGATGTGACAGGCTACATTGTCGGAGCAAACATAGAGACTTGTATCCTTTTCAGTAAGCTGCACTGGAAGCTAACTAGGGTGAGCAGAAGGAAGTAAGATAAACAAGCTCCACTGCATGGCTAAGAAAGGCAAATATTGCTGAGGCGGGTGTAAACAAAGATGGAGGGAAGTGGTTCCATTTATGCTGATACCAGCTCCTCAGTTTGTCTTACTCTCATGTTTACATTTTCAGGTCTGTTTACTCAGCTATAGGAAAGTGTGCTATTCCCCATGTACAGCTTCAGAAAATGGAAGGCTCATACCTAAGGCAATGGCAGGGGACTTTAAGAGCAAAGTCTAACGGTTTTTTTTTTTTTTTTTTTTTTTTTTTTTTTTTTTTTGTATCAGTGTGATCCTGCATGGGTCACTCTGGTTTCCCTGTGGTTTACATTTCCAGCTGCATAAAAAGTTTTGAAACGTCACTGTATCTTACTGATACTTCGAAAAAAAGCCGTATGCTTGGTATTATCACTGCAGTTCACCCTGGAACACGGAGAGTGACTCTCAGTTTTCAAGTCCCAGTTTGGCACTTTGTCCCGCTCCTGATGGCACGTTGGGATGAAGTCCAGGTGCTCAGTACAACGCTGGCCCTTAGCCCTGTGCCCATGGCTTCGGCAGGGGAAGGGTCCTGAGCCTTGCAGACTGGATGGTCAAGCCTGTGGTTGCACATGCCCTGCTGTTTAGGTACAGCAAAAGTCATATATTGTACTGAGATAGAGTCATATTCCAAGAAAAAGCACTGAGAATAACCTGTTAAGGGAGAAGTCTGTATGATACCTAGTATGACATCTTCCTAGTTCGTGCCTGGGGGATTGAGGGTTCATTTAAATAACGGTAATATACATCTGCCTTCTACCCTTCTAAAGACTTAATAAAGACAAAAGAGACAGGAAAAGAACATGGTGCAGTCAGAAGTGTTGTCTTAAGAGTCCTTACCATTCTGCTCCCCTGGTCAAACCGTGGGACAATTTATCCCGAAATTGGCTTGATCTCTGCATATTTTGTTAAACTGCCATGGTCAGAAATTACATGTTCTGGAAACTCACTCAACTGAAGCAAAGCAAATATTTTGCCCATGCTGACGCCCCAGATAGCACCAAGTGCTAGATATTTCCAGAGAACTTGTCTGCTCTGGATGCTAAATACTGCTCTGCTTTTCAAATGACACACCCAGAGCAGTAAGCTACATATCAACAACCTTCATGTATTTTTTTCAGGGGGAAAGCACAGACCTTTCAGAAAAATTCAGCTTAGCCTGACTTGCCAAGTACTGTTGCCTCTTCCCTTGGTTATGTTTATGAAATGAACATTATGAAAGTAATTTAATGAATTTAATGAAATTAATTTAATGAACAAGTTAATATGTATCTAGATTCCTCAGTGCTGCATTGCTCATCTTTGCATAGAGAAGGAGCTGCTTGCTCCAATAAATGAGAAAGATGCAGATATAAAGGAAGACCTTGTCTCTTGGGTGTAGCATTAAACAACAAACAGCTCTTCGTTTTGCTGTTATTTTGACAAGTGAGCTTCAGAATACATCAAGTTGTTTTGTTTTGGTTTGGGGTTTTTTTTGTCTTAACTGGTTTTATCTATAGCATTATAGCTTTTAAAGAATGAGTCACTGACTGGTATTGAATACTTACACTGTTACCAACTTCTTTTTTAGTAATTAATAGTTAGAAAAGTGGACCATAAATAAAGTTTGCTTTTTTTGCTTTTATACCTACAATACTGGCCTCAAGCTTTTTTTCCTAGCAGCCCCACCTTCTGTTGAAAGAATCACATTGATAATTTATTTTAAAAGTGGTGTGAATTATATCGTGAATACTATTTTTATATATCTGATTTTAGAAGTATTTTTGTCTATTGTCGTGCTTATTACCATGATTATCAGCATTTACCATACAATAAGAGGTAGGAAACTCACTGAGGTGAGAATAGTACTGATACCAGAGCTCCTGCCACAGAATTAGATGCATGTTCATGTTCGACAAGCTCGTGGCAAATATTTCAACAATGCTGTTGATGGTTCTGAGATTGATGGCACAATTAAGGAAGGACTGAAATATGTTATTTTTTTTTTTAACACACTTGACAAACAGATTTGCTTGAAAAATCCCGTGCTATTCGTCAGGCTAAAGATGAGCGAACATTTCACATATTTTACTATTTGATTGCTGGAGCTTCTGAACAAATGAGAAGTAAGTTACTTGCTAATGATTCTTTGATCTCGTTGAACAGTCTGAGCAATGTCTTAAGTAATTTATCTTAACTTCTTTAACTGTATGTGATTGATTCCTCTCTATAAATAAACAGCTCTTTAGCTATAGACAATAATTCTCTCAAGTGAGTTATAAGAAAACTTCAACTGATGTCCATCCACCTGTTTGAGACATGTTGTTTGTGGTTTACAGGATGTTTCAGTTTACAGGAGATGTAATCCCATTCAGATCTCATACCAAGATGATGAATATGGAAGAGTTATTAATTATTTTTTATTATTATTTTAAATGAAAGACTTTTGGGAAGAATGGCTCAGATCTGAGTTCCATAGGGTGCAAAATTCCACTGAGGAGCAGAGACTCTAAACTGCTCATACAAGAAGAATCTTCCTTTGGTGAAAACACTGGCTTTTTTCTTGTTGTTCGTTGGTGGAACTCATGAACAAAGAGCAGTGAGTTGATGCACTTAAGTTAAGCTTTTCTTCTTTGCTTTTTAGATGATCTGTTGCTGGAAGGGTTCGGCAATTATACCTTCCTATCCAATGGCCACGTGCCTATTCCTGCTCAACAAGATGATGAGATGTTCCAAGAGACCTTGGAAGCCATGACAATTATGGGCTTTACTGAAGAGGAACAGATAGGTGAGACTTATTAGCAAGATTGTATTCAAGGTATACATCTGCAAGTGACGCTACATAGAGATGCGAATGCACAGAGGTTAATTCTGCCCAGAACAATCACTTTGCAAAATATGCATACGAAGTAAGATTCTACATTCATATAAGAAAATTAAGATTATTTTGATTTTATGTCTGTGTTTCTCTGGAGAAGTGCATGAACCACCAACTGGAGAATTCTAGATGTACCCATGTTATTTAGCCTCTTTGCCTCATGTTTCCTCTGTGTAAAACTGTTACCAACCATTACCTAGCTACTGTTTCCAAGAAGCGCACTGTGAATTAGTGCCCACAGATTTCCCCCCCTTCTCAGGAGGTATTAGATGTATTAAAACATAGATGTCTCATGGAAAGAGAATGAAGATTCTCCATTAAAGCAAAACTCAAGAACAGCTTTGCTTCTACCTCCCATTAAGAATAATATGGGAACTCAGTTCTGTGCAATCAGGAGAGACACAAGATCAAGGCACAATCTAAACACAGGGTCAAGATCACGTAACACAAGCAGCATGGTCGGAGCCAGTAACAACAAACAACTGAACTGATGGCAGTACAGTGCCTGAAGACAACATAAACCAGCAGCAGGAATCTGGAGGGAGGATAGCAGGGGCCAAGAATAGACTGGCAGTGAAGACACTGAGACCGCTGCCATAGATCCACGACACAGAAGGCTACCGGCCTCCCTGGGATCATTGCCACGTTTGTATTAAACAGGGTGATTGCTTCAGGAAGCCTTGTGAGTATTAGGGTGACTGTTCTTGCAAGGAAATCTAATTATGATCTACTGCTTTTAGGTTGTTAGAAAAGTTCTATTAAAAAAATTATTACAGTGGTTTACTTTTTTCCATTGCTGCAGTGGGTACCACAGGGAGCAGCTGAAGCCAATGATGAAAACTTTGCAAACCACCTCCTTCAAAGGTTTAAACTGGCAGCACTTGCTGGAAACAGTGAAAGACATATTGAAGAATCACCACTTACATTGGAAAATAGAGTATATATCATCAAAGAGAAATTATCTCTGTGGTGAACAAAACAACTGGTGATGCACAGGGCACCTCTATATAGTAATTCAAGCATAGATCAAATAAAATATTTATCACAATATTTTGCTGTCCATCTGACTGAAGAATTGCAAGGCTTTTTCTTATAAGTCTTATAAATTCTGGAGACCTGCTTATAGGAGGAACATGATATGCACTCCTGACCCATTTGAATTATACAATATTGGTGCAGTTGTCAGCATGCAAAAGTACTGTAACACATGGTGTTTTGAAGGATAATTTGTGTATATGAAAGGGAAGATTTCTCATTAGAGGAATTCCATACATACCCAAAACAGACTACTGAATTCAAGACAGCTCTAACAACAGTAATGAACATTTAAAGCCATTTTTTTCAGAACTTTCCAACAACCAGAATGAAAAAGTTGCAAACAATTCTGATTTAATTTTGAAAGAAATGGAACAGGCTCAAATAGCTCATATTTGTATTCACTGAAAATAGAAATAAAAACAAAGAGCATAAACAACTAAACTATCTTGAAAATGTGGGCCTGCCAGAGTCATCTGTCTGCACAGCTCTTCCCTCTCACTGTCCCTGGGAGCGTGCAGGGCCTCGGCGGGTTCATGCCAGTGCGATCGCCCGTGGATGCCCATTGCCATACCCCAAGTGACACCTGGTGGCAAAACCAGCGTCACCCCATCACTTGAGCCTTAGCACGGCTGTGGCAGCCAGCGGCAGAGCTCTGCCACATCCCACCCCTGCATCAGTGGCTGAGGGATGCTGAGAAAAAATGTCTTGCCTTGCAGGACAGCACTGCAAATCCCAGCCTTGGTAAATTCAGGTGATGTCAGTGGTGAAGACTGGTTCGTTCTCCTACCAGGGCACGTGTATTGGTGTTGACAGCAGTACTCTCCATTAGAACAACAGGAGTTGTCACCTCACTGTCTGAACCCCTTTGATTACATGTTCTTAAATATAAGCCCATTAGGACTGTATTCTTCTCCTGTGTAAGCTTACCAAATAAACAAAGAGAACTCTGGATTTATACAATTTCATCTGTAACATATCAGTAGATTTTACTACCTGAAGTTGGGTGACATCACATTTACAGATATTTTAGTAATCAAACATTAATCAATTACTTTTCTGTACTTTGATGCTACTCCTTCAAAGACTTGTATACATTTGATTTTACCTGCACAACTAAATATCCACATGTTCTTGCATAACTGGAGCTCCAGAAGTGCCACACATTTTTGAAGCTACTGGTAATTCATAGATCTGGTTTTATTTTAAAGACAGAGATACAGACTGCCAAGTGACTGAGCAGGGAAGATGCTACAAGCCACTGTGAGTGGGAGATGAATTCTTGAGTCCTGGGGCTCTCTGCCTGGGGAGCTGTCACAGCTTAGCTGGGAGGTGCTGGTGCTCCCAGACTGGCCTGGTTACTCCACTGTACAGATTGTTGAGACATCGCTTAATCAGCTCTCAAACTCCTGCAGTTAATGGCAGAGTCTTTTATAGCAAACCTAGCTCTTTCCATAGAGGTACAGACTACATAGGCAATAGAATGAATCTTCATTATTTCAGAAAATAGAGCTTTCAAAATGTGTCCATTTCTGTTCCTCATTTGTATTATTTATTTCTCTTACAGCTATACTGAGGGTTGTTTCATCTGTCCTACAACTGGGTAATATTGTCTTCAAGAAGGAGAGAAACACTGATCAAGCTTCTATGCCAGACAATACTGGTATGATTTACTGCTTAAAAAATATAGTTAGCATTAAAAAATTAATAAAATAGCAGCTGAGTAAGCACTCTTTATTAGTATTTCTTATTTAATTGTTATTACATATGTACTTCACAGACTTTAAAAGATATACCACGCTTAAAATCAGCTGAATTATAGTTACCTTTCTAGTAATCTTGAATCCAAAAACTGATGAACAGTGAATTTGCCGCTTGGATCATGAATAATAATTTTATGGCAGGTGGCATCACTTGTGCGTACAATAGAGGAGCTTTTAAGTAAGATAAATAACTTCACATACTTGCTCAGCTGCTTGTATTCACACTTACTGACCTGCTAAGAGAAAATTCAATCTGAAAGAAAATCTCACTCTTTTATTCTAGCTGCACAAAAAGTGTGTCACCTGATGGGGATTAATGTGACAGATTTCACAAGATCTATTCTAACCCCAAGGATCAAAGTAGGACGAGATGTTGTTCAGAAAGCTCAGACCAAAGAGCAGGTATCTACTCGCAGTCTCCTCAGCTCTCCTGAAACTATTCTCCTTTTTTACTTACATATTGCCTAAAGGGAAATGTCAGTTTTCTGTCTCATCTCTATAGAAATGGGCAGCTAGTTGGCTTCTTCTTTCACTTACAATTTTGTCGTCTTTGTTTCAGGCGGACTTTGCCATAGAGGCTTTGGCCAAAGCACAATTTGAACGTCTTTTCCGTTGGATTCTAACTCGTGTAAACAAAGCTCTTGATAAAACAAAAAGACAAGGCGCTTCCTTCTTGGGGATCCTTGATATTGCTGGATTTGAGATTTTTGAGGTATGCACTCGGGGACACAAGCTGGCTTATTATCATGCAGTGGTTTGGATATAAAATGACAAAAATCTAAGTTCAGAGCCACAAAACCAATTTGGTTCCTTCAAGCTGCTAGCAGCTCGTGGCCAGCAGGACCCACAGCCCTACTACACCTGGCTGCTTGCATTTCCCTAGGGCAGGAAGGTCTGGGGCTGGCAGCATGTTCCTGCTGAGCTTTTGCAGGCTCAGTGTTTAGAGCCAGGATCTGCTTTTTATGGTTTATTGACAAAATAAAGGACAAACGAGTACAAAAATTTACCACTTGAGAACTTACTGTAAATTTTCGAGACCTTATATTAGAAAAATATGGATCTTTATATTTGTGTTATTGTAATATGTAAAAAGAAATAGAAGATAAAAATTTCATCTTGTCATTTAAGCTCCCTCTTGAAGGTCTCTTTCCAACATTCACTTTTTTCCCCTTCACAGATCAATTCCTTTGAGCAGCTGTGCATCAATTACACTAATGAGAAACTTCAGCAGCTTTTCAACCACACAATGTTTATATTGGAGCAAGAGGAATACCAGCGAGAGGGCATTGAATGGAATTTCATTGACTTTGGCCTTGACCTGCAACCTTGCATCGAGCTGATTGAAAGACCAGTAAGATTATATCTCTATAGGTGGGATAGTACATAGGTTGTGTCAGGGTCAGTTATGTATCAGTACAATAAGAGAACCATTTAAGGTATTTCAGATCGTCTGTTGCCTGGGAGGATTTGTAACATAAGGTGGTGCTCTTTCTTTGTTTCAGCCTGTGATAATACTGATCTGATATTGCTTACATTGCAGACCAACCCTCCCGGTGTCCTGGCTCTGCTGGATGAAGAGTGCTGGTTCCCCAAAGCTACTGACACATCCTTAGTGGAGAAACTGTGTCAAGAACAAGGCAACCATCCCAAATTCCAGAAGCCCAAGCAACTCAAGGATAAAACCGAGTTCTGTATAATGCACTATGCAGGAAAGGTACTGGACAATTGAGCTATTTTGACTTGGGGAACTTTGATTCTTTGACACTCAAATGGTAAAAAACCCAAACAGTCCAGTACTCAGATTGATAAGGAATGACTTTAATTATATAATGTATATATTTAGTGCTTTAATGAAATAAGATTTGTAAAACATTCATGGCTGCGCTAAGTCACATGAAAACAAAAATAATCATCACCAGGGTTATTGAAAATTCAAGTAATTCAGATTCCTTTCTAGCAAGCAGATTTTCTAAAGGTACCCTGCCATGGATATGTCCGCAAAAAGCTTTGCATGTGCTAGTACATGTAAGAATAAATACTCATCTCAGCATTGAGCCATAGAAAGCTTTTCACGTTATTATTTGTATGATTTTGTGTTAATACAGTGACCTGTGTTCTTGGACGCTCCAGGTTTAAGAACAGATTTTTGACATAGCACTGTTTCCTTCAGGTAACCTACAATGCAACTGCCTGGCTAACAAAGAACATGGACCCGCTAAATGACAACGTGACTTCTCTGCTGAACCAGTCTTCAGACAAATTTGTAGCAGATCTTTGGAAAGATGGTATGAATCGTAACTCTAAATCAGTAATGTGGTTTAGAGGGAGAAACCTCTACCAGAACTTTTTGTCAGCTATCCCTTGCTGGCAGGACAGATGTGTGAAAATGATAAGCATAGAACAGACTAAACTAAGAAACAAGAATAATGTGTTATAAAGATGTATTTATGGGAAGTATTTTTTGATAGTGCTATTATTCATCAACTGAATAAAAATTATTCATTACACTGTTATAATGTTGCTGCATATGTGATAGCGTAGTCCTCATTTAATACGGGTTATTGTTGGGTTTTGTGAATGACTTACCTTACACACTCCTCTCCCAGAAGTCCTGCACAGTTCTCTCCAGTGCTGTATAGTCTCAGCCTGACTCAGTCAGAATGTCTGTATGCATAAAAACCGCTTTGTCTTTAAAAAGTTTGTATGGATCTGTAACACATATACCACAGTATAAATATTTAATACATGGACATAAATGTGCATGCAAACACTAGCAAGATGGGTCCGAATTATCAAATAACCGCGGGAGAATATCAACTAGAGAACCACTAGGTAACAGATGGGAGTCAAGAAATGTTATTCCTGGTTCTGACACCAACCTACAACTTACTTGGATATTTTGCAGGACTGTCCATTATAGCACAAACACAAAATAAAATACATTCTGTGTTCAATTACCCTGTTCTGTCACTAGTTAACAAAAAATCCTCATTTTCTTGTTTGACAGAAGTAGACTATTTACCCAGAAAGCTCTTCTAGTATTTTTATTTGTATACTTCTACGGCCTCAAAAATATATTTGTCCTCTTTGGGAAGTTGCAGTTTAACAATGCCAGTGGCAGGTGTAATGTTTATAAGCAGTTCCATTCATACTTTCTTTTCTGTTTCAGTGGATCGTATAGTTGGGCTGGACCAGATGGCCAAGATGACTGAAAGCTCACTCCCTAGTGCTTCAAAAACCAAGAAAGGCATGTTCCGTACTGTTGGACAACTCTATAAGGAGCAGCTGACCAAACTGATGACCACTTTAAGGAATACCAATCCCAACTTCGTCCGCTGTATCATTCCAAATCATGAAAAAAGGGTAAATTTAAAATCTCAATTTTCAGACTCCTGGCACATTATTCACGTTGAGCTGCTCACTGTACCAGCACATCTCAGAGCTGAATGATGTCTTCAAACATAGATATGCAGCTGATAACATTTTGGTGAATTTCTACTGTGCTAAACATATTTTCTGTTCCCTTTTCAGGCTGGCAAACTTGATGCCCATTTAGTGCTGGAGCAGTTGCGCTGCAATGGTGTCTTGGAAGGTATCCGTATCTGCCGGCAGGGATTCCCCAACAGGATTGTCTTCCAGGAGTTCCGTCAGCGGTAGGAATCCCTCACTCAGTCCTAACTCTGGGTTTAATATCAGTGTAATACATGTTTGTCTGTACAAAATAATCTGATGTGTTTCAGCCTCCCTAATGTCAGTGTCTTTTGGCAGATACGAAATTCTTGCTGCAAATGCTATTCCTAAAGGATTCATGGATGGGAAGCAGGCTTGCATACTGATGGTGAGGAAAGCATTTCTGATTCTATTGATAATCAGGTCTATGCTTCTTATGTAAAAGCTGTCGAGAGTGAACAGAAATGAGAAGTAATTTTTAACACCCTAAACCTCAGCACTGGAGTTAAATATCCCTTTTTTCCTCCAGATCAAAGCATTAGAACTTGATCCCAACTTGTACAGAATTGGACAGAGTAAAATATTCTTCAGAACTGGTGTTCTGGCTCACCTAGAAGAAGAGAGAGACCTGAAGATCACAGATGTTATCATCACCTTCCAGGCTCAGTGCCGAGGCTACCTAGCAAGAAAGTAAGACTATGTGCTAACAAAAATAATGTTTTCTCCAGCAGCATGTCTATAATAGCCTTTAGTTCTCTGTACAACAAACTGAAGATGTTAAGACATTTTATTATTGTTTATTATTTGTATTGTGTTAGAGCTCAACTTGTGTCCAATGAAGAATTCACCCAGAAGAGGCTTATTAGTATAATTACAAGGAAGCAATTATATTGTGAGGCTAGTTACACCCTCTGTACAGTAAGCTCTGTGTCTGAACAAGTAGGAGGAGCATCCTAGCCTACAACTAGAGTCTTATGCACTATTACAAGTAGCAGCACCGCTGGCATTTATAAGACATAAAATAATTTCTTACACAGCTTGGGCATGAAGTGCTGATCATCTAGAATGATCTCAGTTAATGTACATCACAAAACTAATAATAATGCCCTTTTTCCACACACTACCAAGGCTTTCAAAGTTGCTGAGCAAAGAAATTTATAGGTTTCAAGAATGATGATCAGTGCAAGTTCTGAGTGCCTGTGTACTCTGGGAAGATGTTCACATTCAGAATTAGATCTATATTTGTTGTTCATGCCTACCTGTGGTTTGTGCAAACAGCCAAAAACCAGAGAGCTAAATGAAATCAGAGAAAGCTAAACAGAGTTATTACCTTTCCTCAAGAAAGTACAGGCACATTTTAAGTCATAAAAAAATTTGTGCCAGACTTCTCAAACCATGTGGCTAACCAGCAGACTCTCATGCCAGGGTTTCTTTGCTTAATGTGCATATCTTGCAGACACCTTATATTCTGAGACTGAACCAATTTGCTTTGTTTTTAATCACAGAGCCTTTGCCAAGAGACAGCAACAGCTGACTGCAATGAAGGTTATCCAAAGAAACTGTGCTGCTTACCTGAAGCTGAGGAACTGGCAATGGTGGCGACTGTTCACTAAAGTGAGTGACTGTTATCAGTGAATCTCTCCTCAGCTTTCCAAAAGAAATTAAATGCACAAGATACTGAGGCAGACCACGTCAGGCATGCTTCTTGTTCCAAAGTCCATTGCAGCTGATGGCAAGGGCCTTGTTAGCATCACAAAATTTTCAGTTAGAGTTGCTTTGGATAGTTATACAATGCTATTAACATTAAAGTTAGTTCTAGATTGAGGAGAGAACAAACTAGTTAAGCAGAGATTCTCGAAAGATTTTGCATGTTTGGGGACTTTTTTTAATTGCCAAAATTAAAATAATTTCACAGGGGTAAATAATAAGACAGAGTAAAACTGAGTTTCATGAACATACAGAGTTATGTATCTATGTGGGCCTCAGTAGCTCCCTAACTGGGACACTAAACATCTTCCTGCTAGGTACTCAAGCAAAGTAAGTCTATTTTCCTATTGAAGAGGCCTAGTATTTTGGTTTGGATTTTTTTTGTTTTGTTTTGTTTTGTTTTGTTTTTTTAAAGAATGGCTTTCAGTTTGGATTCAGAAAACTGTGCCTATTTGCATGGATAGCAGCCTTCCATGTAACCAGACATATTCAGTAACACACACCTGCAAGTGCATGTTGCCTTTCTATGCAGAAGATGTAGCTTTTGTACATTATCAGTGAAGGAAAAGAGTCTCGCAGCCATTCAAGAAGTGACACTATTAGAGGTAGAGGTGCTTATAAGGCTCCAAGAATTAAACGCAGAAATGGCCAAGAACAACACTGCTGAAGCTTGCTGATTTAAAGACGCTTACATCAAGCTTAGCTGGACAGCATTTGTCCAACACCTGAGCAACAACAGACAGTGCTACTGTTAGTGCCAGTCAGCTGAGCACCTTTAAGTACCATGCTCAGTAACATAAATACTGACAGGAAACATTCTTCAAAAATCTTTTCCTTTTCAGGTGAAACCACTGCTTCAAGTCACCCGCCAAGAGGAAGAAATGCAGGCCAAGGATGAGGAACTACAGAAAACTAAGGAAAGACAACAAAAAGCAGAGAGTGAATTGAAGGAGCTGGAACTGAAACACACACAGGTGAGTCGCAGCTCTGAGCCTCCAGGAAACAATAGCTATTCTTTCACCATTTGTAGAAGCTATTACAAAAAAGTTGTCTTTTTTCTCCGTAATCATGATTGTATTCACAACAATGGTCCAGAACAAAAGTTCAGTGCAGACAAGCTCCCAGTTACTTCAGTAGAGGGCCAATGCCCACACAAGAACCTGTGGTAGAGCTGCCTGACTGTACACTAGGACTATCTAAACAAATGACACTGTGGGGCAATTTGCAATCAAAGTTTCACTTCCTATCTGTTTTACTTGTGTAGCTTTGTGAAGAGAAGAACCTCCTTCAGGAACAGCTTCAGGCAGAAACTGAACTGTATGCTGAAGCTGAAGAGATGAGAGTCCGTTTAGCTGCTAAGAAACAAGAGCTGGAAGAGATTCTGCATGAGATGGAAGCCAGAATTGAGGAAGAAGAGGAACGCAGCCAGCAGCTGCAAGCAGAAAAGAAAAAGATGCAACAACAAATGCTGGTAAGGAAACATAAGTGACAAATGGAGACAATAACTTGTATCTCACAGGACAAAAACAGAGACTGGCAAACCTTAGATCCTCTGAAAGTGCTTGCTTGCTACACAGCCCTCTGTAGAATGCGTCTGTGCCACTGAAGTAAGAACAGCTAATGCTCTTTCCTCCAGATTCTCTTCCCCATCCCAATTTTATTTATCAAATCTTTCCTTCTAAATCACCAAGCATTACATATTGTCTAGTTCTTAATAAAACCAACAAAGTCTACAACGTACCCCACATACAGTGACCAACATTAAGCATGCCTATAATCTAAGTGTTATTTTATTTCCAGAATTGATGTTTTGTGGGTTTCTTTTTCTCCCCTCAAAGGACCTTGAGGAACAGCTGGAAGAAGAAGAAGCTGCAAGGCAGAAACTACAACTTGAAAAAGTAACAGCAGATGGAAAAATAAAGAAAATGGAAGATGATATTCTCATAATGGAAGATCAGAACAACAAGCTAACCAAGGTAAGCACTGTGGATTCATTCTCTTTACCTTGTGAAGATAGTGCAAGGTGAGAGAAAACCTCCTCCTCCAGTAGAACAACGGGAATACTCTTGACTGTGAAGTCTCATGGATGTACAGATTCACCAGACCATCTGTCCAGCCTCTATTGAACAAATTTCTGATAATTTTTCCATGTTCATTTAAACAATTCAAAATTGTATAAAACTACTGGTTTTGAGGTCTGTTGTAGTAACAGTATCTTCAAGCAAAATACCCACAGCAATCAAGCACAATCAGTGGAAGACATGTCTTCTTGGCCCCAAGCAGCATACATAATTCTATTGCTTTTCAACTAATTTAAACCAGACTTCATGATTAAAACTGGAAGTAAGCATGTATTGCAGTACTTTTTGAAAGGGGATGCTCCTCTGAACTGGGCCCTGTACTTACCAGCCTTTAGAGTGAGTACAAGATTCTAATAGCAGCAGACTAGAGAATATGGAATTCACAGACACCACTGCTCAGCTCCTCTGTAATTCACAAATTGAAATGTATCACTCCAGTTCTCAATAAATAGAGCATAAAAAGACAGTATCTTGGATATTTTTAGTTTGCAGAGAGTTGCTTCACTCTCACCAATGACAGACACTTGTTAACAGAATTATTTTTTTTTTTCCCCCAGGAAAGAAAACTCCTTGAGGAGAGAATAAGTGATCTAACAACAAATCTTGCAGAAGAAGAAGAAAAAGCCAAAAATCTTACAAAGCTGAAAAACAAGCATGAATCTATGATTTCAGAACTTGAAGGTAACATGAACAAGAGTGGTTTATATCCACTCTTCTGCCTTGGCCCACAACAAAAAAAAACATAAACAGAATCTGGAGAAAACTTCTAAAAAGTTTGTGGGGTGTTTTCCAAATTTCTTATGTTGAAGCTATTTTCTGAATGAGAATCACCAAAACCTGAGGGTGCATAACCACAGATACCTTTTTTTTTTTTTTAACATACAAAAGTGATGGAGCGATGGGCTGAGGCTAACTGCATGAGCTGCAATAAGGCCAAATGCCGGGGGCTGCCCTTGTGCCACAACAACCCCCAGCAGGGCTACAGGCTTGGGGAGGAGTGGCTGGAGAGCTGCCAGTCAAGAGGAACCTGGGGGGGTTGATTGACAGCCTGCTGAACAGGAGCCAGCAGTGTGCCCAGGGGGCCAAGAAGGCCAATGGCATCCTGGCTTGTGTCAGCAATAGCATGGCCAGCAGGGACAGGGAAGGGATCTCACCCCTGTACTTGGCACTGGTGAGGCCACACCTTGATTACTGTGTTCAGTTTTGGGCCCCTCACTACAAAAATGACATAGAGTTACTTGAACATGTCCAGAGAAGGGCTACAAAGCTGGTCAGGGGTCTGGAACACATGTCCTATGAGGAGCAGCTGAGGGAACTGGGGGGGTTTAGTCTGGAAAAGAGGAGGCTGAGGGGAGACCTCATTGCCCTCCACAGCTCCCTGAAAGGAGGGTGCAGAGAGCTGGGGATGAGTCTCTTTAGCCTAGTAGAAAGTGACAAGACAAGAGGGAATGGCCTCAAGTTGCACCAGGGCAAGTTCAGACTAGATATTAGGAAGCATTTCTTTACAGAATGGGTTGTTGGGTGTTGGAATGGGCTGCCCAGGGAGGTGGTGGAGTCCCCATCCCTGGGGGTGTTCAAGAGCAGGGTCGATTTGGAGCTTAAGGATATGCTGTAGGTGGGAACTCTGCTAGTTCGGACGGTTGGACTAGATGATCTCCAGGGTCCTTTCCAACCTAGATGATTCTGTGATTCTGTGAAAAGAGTAGAGGAGAGAAAACTGAGAAAATATTAATGCTTCTTCTGGAGAAAGATAAATTATTCTTTGGGGTGGCTAGAAATAAGTGATGACAGTAAGATACTGCATGTTGCTTCAGAATTGCAGCAGTTACACATATGGCCTCACTGGAGGACAGAATCTGCCTAAATTCAAGTTTGGATTAAGGACTCCTTACACTAACACACTCCAATGACCAAAATCCTTACTTTTTCAGTGCGACTGAAGAAAGAAGAGAAAAGCAGACAAGAACTGGAGAAAGTTAAGAGAAAGTTGGAAGGGGAGTCAGGGGATCTACATGAGCAAATAGCAGAGCTCCAGGCACAAATTGCTGAGCTGAAGGCACAACTAGCCAAGAAGGAGGAAGAGCTGCAGGCTGCTCTAGCCAGGTATTCACTCCTGAAACTGCATACAGGTTGAAAACCCAGGCTGGAACATATGTCTTTTCCCTTCCCAGACACTGGGATGCTGTGGCCACGCATCTCATCTGTCAGTTACATCCTCCCTGCATGCTTTCCCTATTTTCCAAGTTTCCTTTTGCAAAAAAATTATACTATTGTTTGCACATACACACATAAGCTTACCTCCAGGTATCAATGAAAACGCCTCTTCCCAGTGCCATCAAGTAAAGAATGATGTGTAACAATATACTTCATAGGCAAAAGGCAGAAATTACTTAAGATCCATCCAGAGTGCCAGTGGATTTTCTGTATGAATTTATTTAAGAGGGACAACACTGACCAAAGCTTTTGCTGAACTGGCTGATGAGCGTCTCTAGACATTGTGTCCTGATAAAGTACAGCTGCCAAATCCTTTTTGCATCAATCCCCTCTCTTTCTTTGGTATTTTCTTGCACAGAACCTGTAAACCTTTAATCTCTGTATACCAATATCAAAATGAAATTATTTTTTGTTTTTAATACACAAAAATAAATATTTTTTCAGGCTTGAAGATGAAACTAGTCAGAAGAACAATGCCCTCAAGAAGATCCGTGAATTGGAATCTCACATCTCTGATCTCCAGGAAGACTTGGAGTCTGAAAGAGCTGCAAGAAACAAAGCAGAAAAACAGAAGAGAGACCTAGGTGAAGAGCTGGAGGCTCTGAAGACAGAACTTGAGGATACTTTGGATACCACAGCCACCCAGCAAGAGCTCAGGTATGGAGACGCAGCACATGGGCCAAAAATAAATGTCAACAAGCTCAGTACAATACTATCTAGTAACTGTGCACTAGTGCTATTTTCCCAGTGACTGGAACACATTTTGCTGCTGCTCCACTTGTGTGTGTTACCTTCCAGAGCGAAGCGTGAACAGGAGGTCACAGTGCTGAAGAGAGCTCTGGAGGAGGAGACTCGAACTCATGAAGCCCAGGTCCAGGAGATGAGGCAAAAGCACACTCAAGCTGTGGAAGAGCTAACAGAGCAGTTGGAACAATTTAAACGGGTAAATAGAAATCCATCTTATTGAATACTATCCGCTAGATAACATGGCTTCCTTTTATAGATCATCTTTCTTCATCTCATGCTTGTAGGCAAAAGCAAACTTGGATAAGACCAAACAGACACTGGAGAAAGACAACGCTGATTTGGCTAATGAAGTCAGAAGCCTGAATCAGGTTAAACAAGATGTGGAACACAAAAAGAAAAAGCTGGAAGTACAGCTGCAAGAGTTACAGTCCAAATACACTGACGGAGAACGTATTCGGACAGAACTCAATGAAAAAGTTCATAAGCTACAGGTAGGAAGGAGTTGACCTTCTGCTGTAACACCTTGGGCTTGAGAAGACCAGTTTATACTGTTCTGTGAGGGTGTATCTGGAGGAATCCCAGCCCTGTTGACTTCAGCCAAAATGCTACTTTTTTGTCATCTGTAGGGAACCTACCTTGAACTCATACCTGAATTTTCACACAATTAAACAATTACGACCGCTGTGTCCCATGGAAGTGAGAGCTTTTAATCTCACCATCCCTCTGTACACGTTGCAGTCTGTAATGCCACCACTGGCTCAGTGACTGTGCTGCATGTTTTACAGAGTTTTTCTGTTCATTCATTTTTGGGTGGTGGGGAACACTGATACGGATCTGGCTTCTAGAAATGGATCAGACATCTATTAAACACAGAAGATGTCCTCAGAAAAAAATTACAACAAAAGAAGAACGCTCACTTATCTGTGATTTAACATCTAATAAGAAATAACTAAAGATAATTTAAAATTATTCTTTGGTAGATGTTCAATGTCCAGCAGTACTGATCAAGTTTGTTCATAGCAGCAGTAAGATTTTATTATTTTAAATTAGTGGATAAATAAGAAAATATCAAAATGCATCAAATTGTCAAACTTGGGAAGAGGAAGGAAAATCTACAAAAATCCCCATTCCCCTTTGCAATTCACTGAAAGAAACATACTACTATTGCCTTATGAATATTACTATTTTTTGATAGATAGTAATAAAATACAAAAGTAGATACTAATTAAATATGAAGGTAGATAGTAATAAAATACAAAGGTAAACTAAACAAAAATGGCATTAGACCTTGAGGGTCTTAACACACAGGTCATAAAGATGATATTTACAGACACTGCAGAATTTGCAGGTAGGATTTAGTTCCAGATGGCTTAAATCCCACATATTGTCCAGAAAAATTATGGCAAAATCGTGAATTCCAGTTAAGATAGAAACACTCGGTGCTTGAGGTGACCTAGAAACATACAAACAGATTCAGATCCTGTTCAAAGTTAAGATTTCAATCTAGAGCAAACTAAATTTTAGAGGAAGGTTTTGAAGTTGTGCAAAATAACTGAGTTTAATCACTGTGATCTCTCATAGGTTGAGGTTGAAAACGTTACTGGTTTGCTCAATGAAGCAGAAAGTAAGACAATCAAATTGACCAAAGATGTTGCAACCTTTGGATCTCAGCTACAAGACACACAGGTAAACTTGCATACAGTAACAGCTCGCCTACAATATTTATTAAATGCACTCTACAAAGACTAATGACTGTATTGATGATGTGGTGACTGTAGGAGCTGCTTCAGGAAGAAACACGGCAGAAGCTAAATGTATCTACCAAGCTTCGTCAGCTGGAGGATGAGAAGAACAGCTTGCAAGAGCAGTTGGATGAAGAAGTAGAAGCAAAACAAAATCTGGAGAGACATATTTCAACACTGACAATACAGGTATCAGTGCCATAGTTAAATCACTAGCTCCATCACTGAGAGTTTTGTCAATAATTACAGAGGTTTCAGATCTGTAGAACTATCCTAGCACAGTACGTGGACCTTCAAGGAACTGGTGCTGTTAGCACAGATAGCATCAGTGAAGCTCTACAGTGGAGCCAGCACTCTCCCTCTTCTTTAAATTGTGATCAGTAGGACAGGTACAAATGCAAGGTAGCTCCCAAGATAGTCTTGCACTCTAGGCCTGTATGTGCATACTAGGGCTGCAGTCTGCCTCATTTTGTGAGGGTGATGGGTAACTAGTCACTAGCTTCACATTAGACAAGCTTTCTGTATCTTGGTTGTTTCATGGCCATCTTCTCTACCAAGCTGTTGTCACTGCTGTAAAGATTTGTCCTCTGAATTCAAATTTCAGCTCTCTGACTCCAAGAAGAAGCTACAGGAATATTCCAGCACAATAGAAACCATGGAAGAAGGCAAAAAGAAACTTCAGAAGGAAATTGAAAGTCTCACACAACAGTTTGAAGAAAAGGCTGCTTCTTATGACAAACTGGAAAAAACCAAGAACAGACTCCAGCAGGAGCTGGATGACCTGGTGGTGGACTTAGACAACCAGCGTCAGCTGGTCTCCAACCTGGAGAAGAAACAGAAGAAGTTTGATCAGGTATGGATTTAAGATTCTCCCTTGATGTGTTATCACCTAACTTATCTGGAACTCAGAGTCACCACTGACTTAGTGAAAGATAAAGAAGGAATGAAAAATAAAAATTTAATTACAATACCCTGGTTAATTTTCTATTTATATAAATTTATCAAAAAGCAGAGATTTTTCTCTGTCATTGACAAACCCACTGCAATAGAAAACTCCCATTACTAATGACTTCCTGTATTAACACTGCTTTTTGACAGATGCTAGCTGAAGAGAAAAACATCTCTTCAAAATATGCAGATGAAAGAGACAGGGCAGAAGCTGAAGCTAGAGAAAAAGAAACAAAGGCTCTGTCACTGGCCCGAGCACTTGAAGAGGCTTTGGAAGCCAAAGAAGAACTGGAGAGAACGAACAAAATGTTGAAAGCTGAAATGGAAGATCTCGTTAGCTCCAAAGACGATGTTGGCAAGAATGTAAGTTTTGGGCTTAGAACTATTTCCACAACAATAACTTAAAATAGCAGCTAACAAACAGATCATTATTTTCAGTATGGGAAATTCTCTGTAGCACACAAATCCATTTAGCAAGATCAGATATTTTAAACAGAATACAAAGGTTATTCCATCTGTGTCCAAACTTTCAAGAGACTTGGCAAAGAACTGTAAGCCATCTTTATTTTTAACATGACCTCAAACATGAAGATTCTGATTGATTTCTATGACTGAAAAAACATTAAAGAGATTCTAAAGAATTTATTAGTTTAAGCAGCTTTCAAGTTGTAAACTCCACAAATCTGATTTTATTAGTTATATTTGACTTTGTCACCGGTCTAACATTTACGTGGATGGCTGCAGCAAACTTCCACCAATGCATTGCCAATCACTTCTTTCATTACAGTGATATACTAGTATTAGTCCTAATACTAAATTAATGAAATTATAATATTTGAATAGATTTAAAAATGAAAGTTTGGGATAAAGAGAATCTCAGGTTATTTTAAGACAGATTTGCAAATGTACAAAAAATGCTAAACCACCATTTTCAGTGCAGATTAGTTCACTCGTCCACAGCTGGTATTTTCAGGTGTGGCCTATATTGCAGGTAGACTCTGTTTAACTAGAATTATTTTTATTTCTTATAACAAGTTTATTAAATGCTTATTTATTGAAAGGTCCATGAATTGGAGAAATCTAAACGGACCCTTGAACAGCAAGTAGAAGAGATGAAGACACAATTAGAAGAGCTAGAGGATGAACTACAGGCTGCTGAAGATGCCAAACTCAGGTTGGAGGTTAATATGCAGGCCCTGAAAGGCCAGTTTGAAAGAGATCTACAAGCCAGAGATGAACAGAATGAGGAGAAGAGAAGACAACTCCTTAAACAGGTACCATTTCCTATTATTGCCTTTGTAAATATCTAACCAAGTCAGTTGAAAATCCCCAGCCTCACATCATTAGTAAAAGCACCTTACTATAATAAGAAAACATTATATTGCCTTGTGCTTGGCAAATACAAAAAAAGAGTAGGTTATTGTACTGAAAAAGGCACAAAACTGCATAACAGTTTTTCCTGTTTCAGTAGCAGGTGCACAACTGCCAACAGACAGAGCAATTTAACACTACAACCAATATCGTATAAAACATAGGAATTTTCTGACACAGTTGAAAGAACCTTCCCTATATTCTCAATGCAAGCAAAAAAAGACAGCTTCTAATATAGATGTTTTCCTAAGTTACACCAAGTGGATACAAAAATCACTAGAAATTTAAACCAACAAGACACAGCCTATTTGTATAGAAGTGTGGGGACAGCAGTAAAAACTGCTGTAGTCGTCATCTTGTAATATACATATTATCTGTGAATACAGAAGACAAATTGCTGACTCCTTTCAAGAATCTTTAATTTTTTGACAAAACAGAATCTATTTTAACTGCCATGAAAATCACAATTAATAGAGATATACAGTGTATACAGTATATATCTGTATACATTAATCAGACATACACAAAGTGTTTGAGAGCTCAAGGGCTTTCCTAAACTTAAGGTGTTTTCTTTAATGATCAGCTCCATGAATACGAAACAGAACTGGAAGATGAACGGAAGCAACGTGCCCTGGCAGCTGCAGCCAAAAAGAAGCTGGAGATTGATGTTAAAGATCTAGAAAGCCAAGCCGATTCTGCTAATAAAGCTCGGGAAGAAGCCATCAAACAACTTCGCAAGTTACAGGTATGTAATCCCACAAATATAGTTTTTCCCACTGCTGTCTTTTGTACAGCCACAATATGAAAGTTAGGTGACATCTGTGAACTTGATGCCTATTACAGACCACAGGTTAGAGGAGGAGTTTTAACTAGACTCCCAGATTCAAGTATCAGTACTGTAATGCTCAATTTGAGAGACAGTGGAAAACTTCACATGGCAAATGATGAAAATCTTAAATTTCATCATTGCAGAGAGCTTCTAAAATTCTCTGGCCTATTGACTTACCCACATGAAGAAAAACAGATTCCCACATAGAGAAAGGGCTACACAATAGATTCTATTACAAGGCTTCAACCCTGATTCTAATACTTGACTCAAAAGCATAAAAGACTGCTCAGAAATCACGTTGTCTCTGAATTAGCATTTTTCTTTTGGTACTGTAAGTCTCCATATCATCCGTTCTGTCATAAGCTGACAGCTAAACAGCAAAAAGGAATGTATTGGAAAGACTTCACATGTACTCAAATATTCAGAGGAAATACAGACAATAGACATTACAAAAGTCACAGTGTGCAAGTGGAAGCATCACTTCTTGGAATAGCGTTTCAGACCTTTCCAACATGTGCTAGCTGATCTCTCCAGAAAATATAATTTAAGAGGCATTATGACTATGTAAACATGTATGTGATCTATTCTGTTCAAATTTTTCTACTGAAATTGTAATAAAGCCACACAAAAATAAATCTCTGTTATTCTTTTCAACAAGGCTCAGATGAAGGACTACCAACGAGAGCTGGATGATGCACGGGCTGCCAGAGAAGAAATATTTGCTACAGCCAGAGAAAATGAGAAGAAAGCAAAGGGCCTGGAAGCAGAACTCATCCAGCTTCAAGAGGTAAAGTAGGAACCTTAGAGCAGTATGAAGCAGACTACATATGACCCTCAGTAGAAAAACAGAACTGCAGTGAAATAATGTAATAGCTATTGGGGATGGAAAGCTATAAGCAGCACTTTTAACAAGTTCCACGTGCTCCATGCACTCCACTAAAGCTGCTGGATCTACATCTGAGCACAGACAGATTAAGCTGAAAAAAAATCACCTTGGAGGAAGGCACAGTTCACCAGTCTTAAAGGGAAATGAACTGTATGATCCAACACAAATTGTTTTCAATAGCTATAAATTCCTGAAGCCTTGATAGTGCTATTACTCCTATGTGTATTGAATGGCATTCCTGTGATTAAAACCAATAAAACAGAAACCAGCTGACAGGCTCGATAAAATGTATTTCATTGTACTTCCTTAGGATTTATATGACATGACAAGAATTTATTCTGTTAACATGACAGTCCATCTTATACCCATTTTAGAAAGTTTACAGTCCTGTGTATCATTCTATAACTGTTTATCTGCACATTTACTTGCTCATTTCTTTACTATGCTACCTTCTTTTTTCTCCTAGGATCTGGCTGCTGCAGAGAGAGCTCGCAAACAAGCGGATCTGGAGAAAGAAGAGATGGCAGAGGAACTTGCAAGTGCTACTTCTGGAAGGTAGGAATAGACTGGATGACTCACAAGGCTTTAAACATGCTGCTGAATGTTGCATGGCTGCCAAGACAAGTTACGTTCCTGTCCCAATAGCCATCTGGTCTTGACAACACAACATACATGCATATGACAAGCTTCATATAGTTCACTAGTTCTCTTTATGAATTACTGACAGTTCATAATAGTTTCAGACACATTCAAAGGGTCAGAGCCATAACAACACACTTACTAAATTTAAACTTACAGGACAAGCCTTCAGGATGAGAAACGGCGCCTGGAGGCAAGAATTGCCCAACTGGAGGAAGAGTTGGAAGAGGAGCAAAGCAACATAGAGGCAATGGGTGATCGCATGAGGAAAGCAGTACAGCAGGTAGAGTTTACTTCAGCACATCACTTTCTGTTTGTGGTCCAGAAAAAGCTGTTTGTGGTTCTGAATAAATACCTGGAGAATTGCCACTCCAAATTTCCACGTGTCGTTTCTCTGAAAGCATGCCACACTTGACAGCATCCATTCTCACCCTTGCAGGCTGAGCAGCTGAACAATGAGCTGGCAACAGAGCGCTCAGCTGCACAGAAGAATGAAAACGCTCGGCAGCAACTGGAGAGGCAGAACAAAGAGCTGAAGAGTAAGCTGCAGGAGATGGAGGGAGCTGTGAAGTCCAAATTCAAAACTACAATTGCTGCTCTAGAGGCCAAAATTGCTTCTCTCGAAGAGCAATTGGAACAGGAAGCCAGGTACTGGTCTCCCAGAGGACACAACTGTCCATTTATTGTTCCAGATAATGAGATTAAGTATACAAAGGTGTACAGGATTTGTGTCATTATGAGGCTCTCACTGCCATTAAGGCCTGATAAAGTTTCTCCCTCACTTAACATTTCTCCGACGTATGGCCAGTAACCAGAGTTGTCACAGGTTCTGATTAAGAACCATTTTAAGACTGAAAAGTTTTACTGGTATCAAAGGCAAGGATCTGCTACCCTCCATTCCTACCTTTTACTGTAACTCCCCTATGACCCTGCCAGGTTAATTGCCATAAGACATTGTGCCATTTGTGGGATTATTGAGGAAATCACCTTGTGTTTTAGAATAGATCTTCAGGAGCACCTCTAGCATACAGTAAAGACACATATTTGTTTTGATCAGAAGATCACAACCTTTAAGCTTTGCTTAGAATTCATCTGTTAAATTCAGTAAGGCCTTTCACATGTGGGTCCTTGGTGCCAGTTTCATGAGCAACATGTGCGAGGCAGGTGAACACTACAGACCTTCCATATCACCAAATTTTGCACTGTCATTTGCAGAGAGAAGCAGGCTGCAGCCAAGACGTTGCGCCAGAAGGACAAGAAGCTGAAGGATGCGTTGCTGCAGGTGGAGGATGAGAGAAAACAAGCGGAGCAGTACAAAGATCAGGTATCAGACTGTGTCATGAGGATCTTAGTCTAGGGCATTGGGATTTTCACGTTTTACCCTAAGAAAGGAAGAGTCCATGTTCTGCCTCAAAGAAATATCCCTCTAGAAAGCAGGCTCTCTGCTTGGATTCTATGCTGGGAGACCTATACAGCCCTTTGCTAAAAGACAGGACAATATAATTCTTCTTCCATGATGAGTCAAGTGCCAAAGCAGTAGTCCTTGTCGATCAGCCAGCTGCAACAGTCTGACTGCACAGCAAAAGAAACAATAAGGTAGTGTCCAGACATGGTATCTATTATCAAAATGAGCTCCCACAAAGTTAATGCAATATTTTTTAGATTTTAAGCTTCTACCTTTGATTCAGGCCATGTTTCAGTAAAACTCTCAAGGGAAATATGAAATTAAAATGAGGAAAATAAAGCTATTGGATCTGTTTTGAAGCATTACTCTAAAATTTCCCTTTAGGCCGAGAAAGGCAACACACGACTCAAGCAACTGAAAAGGCAGCTGGAGGAGGCTGAGGAAGAGTCTCAGCGTATCAACGCAAACCGCAGGAAGCTGCAGAGAGAGCTGGATGAAGCTACCGAGAGTAACGACGCCCTGGGCCGTGAGGTTGCAGCACTGAAGAGCAAGCTAAGGTAGAGTGCCCTTGCTTGGGACAGCCACTCCCACTCATTGACAGCCTTGAAATTTAGAACTAAAGAAGTGGGAAATTTTTTTTTTAAAATTTTTTTTTTAAGAACAGACACTGATAATGCTGCAAAGTTACTCACCCCTTAAATTAGTTTGGCAAGTACAACAAAAGGGCAAAGTCAGAAGGTGAAGTGTATTTCAGACTGCAGCAATCTCAGGATGTCAGCTGTGAGATGAACAGCTGTAATAACATGGCACAGCCTTACTCCTTTTCTAATCAAAACTCCCGTTGGCCTAAATAGGAACAGAATTAGGCTTAGTTGCTTTTGAAAACACCCTTTATATAACAGCTGTATCTTGTTGTCCAGAAGCAGTCACAAATGGGTAGCAATGCTTGTGCTTTTCACACATGCACAACTCACACGTGATCATAAACAGTTTTAGACAACGTCACAGGTAACAAAAGGCAAGGCACATCATATGACTCTTCTGCAAAAGTCTTTTTGGACTCCAAAAGGATTCAGTATCATCAGACCAAGGAAAAGATGAAAGTGTCCTTTTGCATTTTCTTGTTAAAACTGACGGGGGAAAAAAGAAAAAACTCTGATCAGTCAGTTGATCCTGAGTTCTCCTGCACTCACTGGGTTTGAAAACACCGGCTCACAAATAAAGAGGCTGACTTGAATTACAAGGAAATTGCTCTATCTGCATCATCACACCATAAAACTTTGCTTTCTACCTAAACCCAGCAGTATTTCAGATGAAAGTAGAGCACTTCCCTAGTTGAAGTAGTTGCCAGTGTGTTTACCAGGAACATGCATCAACCTTCAGATGTGGGTTTACTTCAAAGTGAAGGATTAGGGATGTGGTAGCCTTTTTCATTAGCACCATCTTGGGTGGTGTGTGCTCCTGGCTACTTTACAAAGGACTGGCTGTGTCCAGCCCTTTCTACATAGAATAGCACAAGGCTCATTTTTGTTTTATCTAAATGTAATGTAATTGGCTGTAATGTACTTTGTTTAATTATTTAAAATTAATCTACCTACCTCTGATCATGACCATGTGCTTAGTATAACTGCCTGGGACTCTCTATCTCTGTTTCAGAGGGACACAGGAACCTTCGCATGACTAAGCAGGTACCATGCCTTCAACTTTGCAGCTAGCTTGTGTTGCACAGATTTCCATTTTCTTTGGCCCAAGTAAAAATTATGTGAGGTTTCTGCAAACTGTGAAGGCTTGGATATCTTGGCATTAATCTGTTTTCTCAAAACAAGACAAATATTACAATAATCTAGCTACCATCAGCTGTTCATCAGTGATACATCTTTCTTACAAGTAGATTATGTACTGATATAGACTTACCAATGTTGCATTCTCACAAGCTCTACCAACAGAGTACCTAATAATGTACTCTGACTTGTTCTGCACGAAAATTGTCTTTTTTGCACCTCATCTTTGTGCATGGCCACAGAGATTAAAATTTTTCAAATCAAATACACCATTAATTAGTAAAATTAAAAGGACTAATGAATATGAAATGTCACAGCATGTCATTAGAATTTCACAGTATTGCTTACACATATTGTAATTCTAAGGTAAGATCTCATCTAACTCACCTAAGATTTGGGAAGATCTTACTTGCATGTGATTTATCATACTTACACCATACAATGACAGACAAAAAAGAAAGTCTTGCCTTTCATTACATAGCACCCTACCTGTATTGCTTACAAATAGGTATTATGTTGGTTTTTAGAGCTATTTTGCAGACATCACGTTGTTTGACTACTGTTATTAAAACAAAGCACAGAAACAGAGATTAACGTTCACCCTGTAACCTAGCACAGCACAGTATTATACTTTATCACATTTTCTAGAGATAGGAATAATACCCGCTGTTGCAAAAATTAAAGAGCTACTGCCTTGTAATATTTGTATATCTTCTATTTTACATATGCTGGATTTCACTGTGAATACACAAATATTTAAAGATGATGTCTTGTCCTTGCATGTGCCTTTTAGTCAGCCTAATATTTCCAGTCAGACTGTTATTCAAGCACTACTCCAGTAGCACTTGTTCAAAGGTAGATTAAATACAGAGCTGCAAAGAAATCACTAATGTTTAAGGCTTGTCTCAACTGTATGCATTATTCTAAAGGTACTAATGCAAATGACCACATGAATATTATCAAACCCATAAACCTGTTTAAGAGGAGTAAATATAGCAAAAAGTGTTTATCTACAGGGCCAATACCACTTTAAAGTAGCATTAAGTTTATGCATACTGTAACAGTTTATGTTAATAAGTAGTTAGTGTGTGATCAGGAGTTCACTTTGTAGCCAAAAGTGTACTGCACAATTTGGTTATACTCTTCCTGTTATTCCCCATCATTCCCATGTTCTCTTATAACACTTCAGTGAATTACTGCAGCATAAAAAACCCCAACTATCTTACAAATGACTTCTGAGGAAATGAGTCCAGACAGCAGGAGTCCAAGGGGATAAAGAGCTCTTCCTTTAGTGACAAGAATTAATGAATTTACTGACCTAACTAGTACTTTGTTGTTAAACAGTAATAACAAGTATCTATCAAAATAGTAGACACTGCTGTTAGACTGTCAAGCACATGCCAGGGTAAAAATGACACATCCTCCTGTTCAATACATGCCATTAGCACCAGAACAACTACAGTTAACTAACAGCAGATCTTAAATGAAGCTTTATTATCCAGCTAAATGCTTGCTCACACGGAAGTTTAAGGGCAGAAATGTGGAAAACAGACCACCTTGGAAACACAGATTTGGGCCTCTGAAATAAGTTAGTCCAGCCAATGTTCCTACCCACTTCCCTTTTATGGAAGATTGAACTCGGGACTTAAATAGCTGTTTCAAGAAGGAACACCACTGGCTTAGTCTTTTGCAAGGACAAGACAAGCCTTTAAATATTTATGCATGATTGCTGTACCCAAAAGTGCAGAATCAGATGTACTTAACACCAAATTAAGTAATTTTGGCACAATATTCAGTGATCATGAGTTTATTTTATTGTTTATGTCTGTGGTCTCAAGCCTTTACAAAGGTTTGCTTAATAAGGGGCAAGTGAGAAACCATGTTACAAAACTGAAGTGTTTTGTAGCACAGTAGCAATGGAGGACAAGAAGAGATGAACCCGTCTTCTGTCTCACTTGCTCACACCTCCCCAAAAAATTAACCTTGAAGGACTAAAGAGTCCCTGCCTTGGGCTGTGGCTATAAAATATATGGTGATGGGAGGGACATGGGAGAGAAAAAGGGGGTAAGATGGGGAAAAGCATTTTTTATAAACTCTTTTGCAAGACACTTGCACTGTTGTCAGCACCTGAGTTCCAAAGCAGCAATGGTTTCCTCTCTGTTGGGAGAGATTTGAGCCACTCACAACCTAAGATGTCATAATGTGGTGCTCTGACCAGTGCAGCCTTTGCAGAGGGACTGTGGGCTCCAAAATGCCTGTGGACACCTGCAGAACCACTCCAGTCCCAGGTCTCATGGGCCTTCAGTAACTGGTGGGTTGATTCAGACTGCGGGTCAGAATTTCAGCACAAGCTTGCTCTCTCCTTGCTCTTCTGAAGGGTCAGGAAGGACAATCCCCTGGTGCTGTGGGTGCAAGCAGGGCCCTTTCCCATTCCTTCCAAGCACAGTCAGCTACAGTCCCCATAGGGAAAAACAGTGAAATGAAGAGGGGGGGAGAGGCTTGGGACAGATGAGAACTTTAAATAAAAGTACAGGAATCCCATCACTGTTTCAAGCAACTGGGAGTCTCAACCTGTCCAGAAATTATTCTTATATGCCACAGAACAGAAAGTTGTATTAGAGGCCCACAACTCTTGGCTGTTCTGCATTTAAAAACGTCATCCCCACACGTCCTGTTCCAAAATTCTATACTTATTTGTGAGGACAGCAGATGACCTAATACCTGATTTTTTGGTTGGTTTTTTTTTCCTCTTACTGCAGGAGGGGAAATGAGCCAGCATCTTTTGCCCCACCCCGTAGATCTGGAGGCAGAAGAATAATTGAGAATGCAACAGAAGGAGGTGATGAAGAAATGGATGCAAGAGATGGAGATTTCAATGGAACAAAAGCCAGTGAATAAACACGCTTTAAAAAAATTGCACTGCAGCAGGGGGAGGGAGGATGATATTTAGCACTGTATAAGTCTACTCTTAGTGTCAAGATCACATACACCCACTCCTCTGACAATGATAAAAGCACAACTGCCTTGTTTCCAATGTATAGACTGATGTTAAAAGTACTCCAAAACTTATTTTACCATGAAGTGTATTTGAAAAGGTTGGGGTTTTTTTTAATGCTCAGAGTAATTCACTTTGAGAATCTTCGAGAAAGTGAGTTCTAGTACCTCAGATGATTCCAATCCCAGTGAACTATAGTTTACACAGGATTTGTGAGACTGTTGAAAGGAAAACAAAAAGGCATTGGTCAGTTTTTTTCTTAAACTTTCATTTTGTCTTGAGTATTTGATTAATATAGGTTTTTTTCTGGTTACTACACCCCTGATGCACCATTCACAAGGTGGAAGTGCCTTTTTAATCACTTACTGAAAAATAAAATATCATTTGTTCAAATTAAGTCAACTGTTACAGTTTTATATGCACCATGGATGTGCTTACACACTAATAAAAGGCTATAAAAACTACTCCAGTATTCTTGTGTACGGATGTAACTTGGGTGCAATACAGCATGCTTGAACAGAACGGGGGATGCAGTACAGCTTCTTTACAACTCAAATATTTTTTAAAAGAGGTCATCTCTAACCATTGGGAAAAAAACCCATGATTTTCTCCTACGCAACTGCTTTTCAAGGAATAAAAAATGTTCACTGAGGTGAATATAAAATGACATGAAGTACTTGACACAGGTTTGATTACCTCATGGACACACAGCGCTAACTGTGGTGCCCTAGGATGTACCCAAGGACTGAGAAACATGACACAGGAACTGCAGGAGACTTGCAGCATTCTAGTGTAGCAGCTGGAAGGCAGGCAGGGCCCTAAGGGTCTGTCTGTCAGCAGCTGAACCCACCCCTGAAATCTGTATGTGTAGGTATATTTCCAACTGAAGCCTCTAAATCAGAAACAGCAGCCTACACTGAATGCAGTGATGCAAGCCAAGCTATTCTGCATTAAAGGATCAGCACGCAGTTAATTTGTAATTTTGGGGCACTATAGGGCGGCAGCCCACTCCTGAGAACTACCAGGACCTACCACAAATCCATGCAGCTCTAGGACTTTCAGAGAGCGGGTAGCTTTGTGGTCACACTGGGGCAGTAGAGAGCCATGCACAGCAACGCTAGGTGCAGAGTTAGTCTAAATAAAGTAAAGTTCTTACTCTATGTCTTAGACTGTACAGCAAGTGAACCTTAAACTACGGGGAGAGCAAGTAATGCAAAAACATCTACCTTGACAGCTAATGCAATCATCTCCTAAATCTAAGCATTGTTCCAGAAAGCACAGAGTTCATGAACTGGAGATTCAGACTAGGCACCCTTTAGCCAGCAGAATCAGAACCCAAATAATTCTTTACTCTTTCATGAGCAGAGAGGAAGAGTTTAAATAAGAATCCATTTAGAGTGATTGAGATGACAAGCTGCAGAGGAAGGGGTTAGGACTATCAGATAAGACCTTTTCATTGATCAGCCATGCAGCCCAGCTTTATAAATATGCTCAAGAGCTGGCTGTTAAACACACAGCTTGTGAGCCTGCATGTGTGGGAACAAGGAGACCAAGGAAGTCAGACTTCATACAGAACGGTCTTAGGCACCAGTGCTTGGAGCAGAACCAGCACACTGACCATGGAGACTTCTAATAGGAATTCAACCTAGAAAATTCACATGCATAATGGTAGAGGTTGGTCTCATAGTTAGTGCACTGCCCATAGGTTCCAGTCCCTGTTCTGTAAAGCTTGGGACAAAATAAGAAGTAACATTTTCTTTAGTAACACCACAGAACGCATTCTTCTGCAACAGTGGCTGAACCGAAGTTTCTCTCCTAAAAAAAAAAAAAGTTCCTCTCTGTACCATTACAGATGTGACCTTTCTAGACTGAATTTTGACAGTTCTCAGTAACATATCCACCCCTAGCCTCCCTGATTACATCTGTAGTCACATTAATAGTATATTCATAAAATACATAGTATTATCATGGCCATGATTTTCCAACTTTCTACCTTATCTCAAGGCTATATCTCAATCTGACTGTAAGCCAACTTGCTCACCAAGCAGGCAAATTCTGGCAAGGTAAGGGAAATGCAGCTTGTCTTCACTGATCCCTCCAGGCTACAGAGTCCACTGAACCGCAGTCCATGTGTCAGCACAACTAACAAAATAGCCCACAGTCTTCTGCTCCTCATGGGTAAGAAAAGTGTCAACTCCCTGTGTGAAAGGACAAAAATCATGTTAACACAGCCAGAGTTTGGTATTTTAAGAGCCCCCAATGCCAATACTAAGCACTGTAAATCCCAGAGGCATCTTTAGCTACGTCAGTATTTACATACTTTAGGGTAGGAAACCGTGAAAAGAGGTGTAGGAAAATCTTTAAATATGATTCAGCAAAATATTTTCATCAAAAATCATTGATCAGAAACAGACCAGAAACTGGTAGCAAACATCTGTGCATAAACCACAGTGACAACTTGCAAAAAAAAATCAAAATGAATCAACATCTAGCATTCAAAATAAGCTTTATTCTGTTCCCCAGTTAAGCCAACTTTGTAGATATGGGAATGATCTGTGGTTATTCCCTATTCCAGAGAAATAGATGCAACAGTGGCTGTTTTCACAGGATTTTCTTAAAAAAACCTCCACAAACCCCAAAACACCCAAACCTATTTATGCATTCTTTTGTCATGTAAGCTCTCCCTACCCCACCCCTTGCAAAAAACATGAATTGTTTAGTCATGATCATTTTTGCAAATACAGGCTTCTGTAAGGTACATTAATACTGTGAGTGAACCTACTCCATTAAAAAAAAAAAAACAAACTAAAATGCTGTAATAATCTATAGGGGAAAAAACAGATTTAAAAATAGTCCTCTACTCATATACACTTGTCTAGCACAAAGGGTTAAAAAACATGACTAAATGAGTAACAGCTAAAAGCATATATTCTCATAAAAAACTCCAAGAAAAAAATCACTAACACCCAAGGCACATTTATAAAGGGAGGTCTGTAAAGCAGTAAAACCCACCTATTAAGATGTTAGAACTAGGAACTTAATCAGGTCTCTTGCTTCCTACAACAGCCAGGCCTTATGAGCCACAATATGGCAAAAAGAAATGTCTATATGCTAAGCCAGTCCAAAGTCTCTTATCTTGCTGTTAGCTCCGGGATCTCCCAAGTACTCTTAAGCCTTAGGCATTCCTCACCTTTAACCATGACATATTCTTAATGGTAAATCATAGCTTACAAAAGCATCTTACCACTACAGAGGCAGGTTTCTGCATAGCAAGATTCTGACCCGGCAAACATCCCACAGAGAGCTGGGCAGCTTCCCCACAGAAATACACCTTTCTCCACATAAAAACACTCCTCTAATTGGGGTGACTGCAGAATACAACACCAATGATAGAAGGCCAGGACAACCAGAATTTCAGCCAGAACACCATGGTGCTGTATTAACACCAAAAGCATAGGGAATACGGTCTCTGTTGTAGATAGAGGGACAATGGATTTGACTGGCAGCATTGAAAGAAGCAACTTTCGAGGAGCTACATACAGCAACTGATGTAGGAAGCAACTCTAAGCCTCGCACTGCTAGGCAGCATTGCTTTATCATACTACCCACAGAACTCCACCAAGAGGCCAGACTAAACAAGGCCACAGGAGGCTGTTGCCAATTGCAGCTTCTTGCTCAGTTCTCGCTTATCCTGAGACTGCTGCTTGTTTGCTCATTGATGTTCTCTTTAAAACTAAAGTTTAAATTTTTTTTGTTCTTTTCCCAAAGCCAGCCAGGCTTTTCATAGCAGCATCTTGACAACACTTTGCGAGGGATGGCTCATTGGTCCTGGAATATTTGAAGGCCGTGTTCCAAACTCCAGGCGTTTCACTAACCTGCAAATACAAAATAGAAGTTAATGCATTTCTTGCTCGGTGTTACCACCTTCGGAGTAACTTCCAGGGTACACCACTCAGTTTGAGAAATGAACAGGTAAGAGAATACCACTCTGAGCACCAAGTGAGCCCACTGCTTAACTGGGCTGAGTTTCCACTGTAACACAGGGCTCTGTTTCCCTCTGAGTAGTCAGAAGCTATCTTTTACAGGTGTTGGAAATTCGGTTCTAGCATTACAGCAGTAGATATATTATCAGCTGCTTGAATATTTAAATGTATGGCCCTTGAAGCTTTCTTGTAGGAGCTTTCATGAGGTTTCTCCTCAGGCTGGGATAGCAAGCACAATGTGGAGCACTCTCTCCACACAACAACTCTGGGCACTGAGCAACAGGACAAACCAGTATCTTCAGCGCAAGGGTCTAGCTGAATAATTAAGTCTGGAATAAACTGTACTGTAGGCACTTAATTTACAGAGAATCTAAAGAATGTGCAGTACAGGATTGGCAGGGTTTAAACAGACACTGAACTGCAATTTGTGATAAACTTGCTGATTTTTCTTTTTTTTTGTAAACAGTTCAAATGTTCAGACAAATTTATAGATTGAGTCAAGTAACTTCCTGTCAGCTGTTCTTGGAAAGAGATCTTAGCAACAGTAAAGCATTCTGAGTGAACCCATTATTTGCTTTTTCACCAGTTCTCCCATAAATGAGAATCTTAACTGTGCTAAGGGAAGTCCCAACACACCATAATGTTCCTGAGACATCACTTGTACAAGAGCATAAGCATAAACCAAATTGAGCCAGTAAGTAAGAGCTCCCCTGTTGTACTTCATTCCATTTAAACACTGGGTTTATAATAAAACACGTTACATTTGCTTCAAATTTGTGGTTTCTCAGAACTTGATTCCAGCTAATCTTTGAATTTCAGCAGCTAGTGATTCCAAGTTTTAAACTGATCTGAAACATTCAAATCATAATCCTGAATAACTAATTCCATATCTTTCAAAATCTGTCTCTACCAAAACAAAGATATACTACTAAATACAACAGTACTAGTCACTAAGTTCTAACACCAACAGTTCTCACAAAGACACAACAGCAGAGAACAGTGCTCACCCTGTGTCACATAGAGGCTGATGAGGACTCAGGCGTGTTTCAAGGACATCTCTGTTCATGTACATGGACACTGTGGTTCTGTTTGGAGACTGGTCATACACAAAGTTTCGGCAAGATGCAAGTTTGGACTCCAAAGCCTAATGTAAACACAGATGAGGCAAGTGTCAGATTATATCACCCTTCTCTTTCACAAGATGGCATTGTGGCACACCAAGACAGCATTAAGAGAGTAGGTTGTTTTGTTTTTTTTTTCCAGAATGAGTTATCTAGTAGAAGAACCTGTGACGCCCCAGTGCAGCACAAGTTCTGAATTTCTGAAGAGATGAATCCACTGATCCCTCTAAAGCTGGATGGCTGTTTCTGTAGGGGAAGTTAAGGAGTTGATGCTGTTCACCAGCAGGACCACAAAGTCTTCAGCTTCCTCAGGGAGATTTTGACATCTTTCTTACAGGCATCACGTCTTAGATCACTAAGCGTTCATTTGAGCTCTCTGCTTCCCTAGACACATATTACGTTGTATGTACTAGGTGGTATACCCGAGGGGACTGAACCAGTGACATCCTATTCTCCACCACAGGCTCTCATCCTAGATTACCCCACCTTTGCTGCTGGATTACTCTTCAGCTGTATCAGCTCTGCAGCTCAGCCCATCAAAAAGTCATATAAATGCTGTATCAACACAGCACAGGGGTAAGGGAGAAAACAGAAGGAAGTCATGGGATAACTTTTCCAGAACAGCACTACCTTAAGCGTCAAACTACAGCTTAACATGGCATTCGGCCTTGCTCAAAAGACTACTGGATCCTTAAGGTTCACCAGAAGGCCCCTGGAGAGCAGGCATCAGCCTACTTTCTTCTCTGCGTTTCATAGGAGCAGATCCCTCATTTTACTCATGCTGATTTATTCTTTCTGCGTATGCATTTTCAGAAATTTGTAGAGGAAGATCTTATCCAATGTGGATAAGATCTTAGAAGAGTAGAGCATCTGTAGTTGGGGCTTAGTCAGAAACATAGAAAGTCTGAATCACATTTCAAGGCCATGCTTAGCTAACCTGCAGGCAAGATACTCCTTCCAGACTCCCCTGAGCAGCAGCACAAATAATACGGGCTGCAGATTCAGACAGCTCTACCTTTCCAAGAGCACTAGCTAGCAGGTAATCACTCACCCCCACTTTTCGCAGTAAGTCTCCCACGATGTTAAGTGCAGATATTCTTGCAGCAGGTGTGAGAGGAGTTGCACCATAACTGTCCTCAAGACCTGCAGGGCAAGTTAAAGAAGGATACATTACTCATTAAAAAAAAAAGCTTTGACACTGGAAGTCAAAAGATAGCCCAACATGCAGAGGAGAGGAAACATCAGTATCTTCATCTTTTTGTATCTCATCTCCAGATCTTTCATATCCTTTAGGAATATGAAGCACTGTCTCCCTAAGACAGCTCAAGTTACACAGTCCTAAGCTAAAGTCTCTAGATGTGCTATGGCTTGGGTTTCTACAGATTTGTTCTACCAGCCTACTTTGCATCTCTGTTGCTGCAGTGGGACCAGAGGGATGTCTCCTCAGAGAGGACCATCATCTCTCATTTTACTGCAAATCACCAAATCCTCTCACTTTTACAGAAGCATTCATTCCTCCACACAAACCACATGATTTTAAGTTAAGCATACTGATGCCCACAATCAAACTTAGTTAGAGCTCAGAGATGTAATATCAAATCATTAGAATGTGACAGTATGACTCCCTCATTTACACATACACATGAGCACAGTTACACAAGTTCCTTCTTACTTAAAAAACCAGAAAGAAATGGAAGCAGAGATGTAGTCATTTAGTACAAAACCCCAGGATGAGCTGTCAGCGTCCTGCTGTTCCAGAGTAAAAAGAAAGCTTCACTCAAAGAGCAGCTACTCTCAAAGAGAAGCCAAGTCAAGCAACAAGTGTGACATTAAAGATCATACTGAAGATTTTAAAATCCTTCCCCTAAGTTAGCCGAACATCTCTGCAACAGTTGTGAACAAATAGTAAAGTCCCAACAGCTTATCTTGTCCCTCACTATTATTATTGCTGGACAGTTCAATTCAAATAGAAATGAAAAGCCTGTAAGTAAACAACAACAACAAAAATAATCATAGTCTGTGAATAGTGAGACCATGGTGACTAGATTTAGGTGTATTTAACCAAAACACTCAACTCTGCTCCCTTCTTTAATTTCCTCCCTTAGCCAGAAGTTACAGTAAAAACAAGAGCAAATAGTATTTCTGCGCTGGTTCCCTGTCAGTCACCTCTCCTAAACGTTGCAGGGGTGGATATGTTCATGTTGGGTGCCCGGTGCACCAAGGGAGTGGAAGGCACGGATAAGGATGCTTGAACTGCAGTGTCTGTTCTTTCTGTTTCCAGGGTAGTTCGCATCGGTGTTTTGGGTTTCTCCTGTTTCTGCTGCACTGCAAGCTCTTGTCGTAGATCTGTGAAGGAGACAACACATATCAAGCCTTTGGAGTATGTATTCATCAAGATAAAAACAGGGGAGAATCTTTAGTTCAAAAGAGCTTTTTTCTCCCCTTGTGGGAGTGAAGTCAAGTCACTTATCCTTTTAAAGATTATTTCAGGCATATGTTCAGAATCTGGATGATCACTGAAGGCTTTTCTAGGATTGTGGCTCAAGATGTTTTTGTAGTATTAGTCCAATTGTTACTATCTGGCTTCAATTTTCATACCCTTTTACAAGGTTCCCTTTGAGGCAGGGAATTAACTCCTTTCCAAATCTTACAGGCTGGTAAGCAGAGGCACACCAAGACTGAGGTTAGGCAGCTTGGCACACCCTGGCTACATTCCAGCTCCCTGATAGGTTAAGTTCCTACCTATTGCACCCTCTTTTCTTCTACACTGGTTTCCACATGAAAGAAACCTGAGCTGAGGCCAGGTAGAAGCCACACCATTATCTAGCCAAGGGATAAAGCACTTCTGTCCCACAGGCTGGCTATAGCTTATGGAAACCACTCAAGGGCACAGAACCTGAGCAGATCTGAAAATAGAAGGTGTTTTTCCAGCTCTTCTCACCCAGCCTTATTGATAAATATCAAGCAGCTAGCACATGACGCTATTTAAAGGTAACTAGAAGTCAGCCACAGCCCTCCTGTTTTACAGCCCCATTAGTGTTGCATTGACTCCACTTTTCACAGGCCAGGAAACAATGAGGTTAATGGTTATTAAAGCTGACCTTCATGGGTTACAGGAAGCCAGACTAGCACATGCCCCAGCTGGACTGGCTCTTCTTAACCCCTGCTAAAGCATTACCACAGATTAGTAGAAGGCTGGAACAGACTTTTGCTTCTATGAGCTGCTCTGGAACAAGGTCAGGAGTTCAAGGTGTGGGGGGAACAGTCTTGAAGCTTCAGCATTTCAAATAAAGGATTTAGAAGATGCAATCTGAAAAGCCAGGCTCTAAGATATATAGAGATGACTGAACAGCTACAAGCCAGGAGGGGAGAAAGGGAGAGAGAGATACAAGTATTTTCTGTCTAACCTCTAGCTTCATCTTTCAGACGCTGCACGGACTCCAGAAGGTTTTCTTTCTCATCCAGCTCACTCTCCAGAAAAGCATTTCTTTCAATAGCCTGGTTTAAACGCTGTTCAAAATCCTCCAGAGACATTATAGTGGCTCTGAAAAAACAGTACACAAGATGTCACCACCAGCTCCTTCAAGCTCACAGAGGAACACCCTCTCTCACAACAAAAGGGTTAATGTTGCATTTTTTGTTTGGTTTGCTTTGTCTTATTATTATTTAGCTTGTAAGATATGAAAGAGTGCAGTGGATGGAACAGGAGAGAAAAATTTATCGCATTTCCCATCTGCCACAAACCTCTTCATCACAATCATCACTGAAGTGATTAGTTCAGAATGGCAGTGCCAAGCACAGCATCACAAACAGCTCAGTGACACCCCGCTCACGGGACAGAACAGAGGTGGAAACAGAAAACACAGAAGTTGGGTCACCTTTTTGCTCTTTCCAAGTCATCATTTGCTTGCTCAAGTTCTCGAATGTATTTCTGAAGTTGATCTTTAATAGCTTTTGTCTGTGCCAAGTCATCTTCCAGCGCAGAGATTTGCCTGTATCCTTCCGAATGCTGCATTTCAATCTTTTCCTGATCAAAGGCAAATCAAGCAGCACATCAGGGAGTTAGCAATGCATGTTTTCTTTCTGTGGCACTGTCTGATCCCCTTTAAAGGCAGAGGCAGATGCTGTGAAGTTCTTTGAGAAACATTACCTTACATATGGTAAAATGCTAACAAAGCCAATTGCTCATATGCTTTTGGGCTGTCAGCAGACAAGAGCTCTTCCAGTCACTCCTTATCAAACAATGGTGCCAGGGAGCAGTTCCTGACCTCCACAGCACAGGGTCATTCCTTGCTCTCCCAGACAGTGAGACTCGGCATCATTTCTGAGCCCCAAGAGCTTTAGCAACACACAAAGCAGGATGCCAGAGAAATCACTTACTTTCAACTCTAACAAAGTCAAGAAGTACTTAGGAGCCTAAATAACAAGAAAAAAAAAATCCAAGTGTGACACTGTTACACCTGCTGTAGAACCAGCAGGATTCTCCACTGCCCCTCTGGTTTCATCAGCCCAAAGCAGGTTGAGAGTTCTAGATCACAAAATGTTTCAGGTGCAGTTATGCAACATGCTTTGGATATGAATCTAGAACTCTGTCTCCCTTTACAGCACGTACACAAGGGTACATTTGAGAGGCACAGGGCTTAGCTTCTCCATCACTCCCTCCTGATATTGCAGCTATACGCGGAGTTAGCAGTGACAGGAAAGCTTCACAGCACACCATCTACTGCAACACTTTATACTCCTCCACCTTGCTATCAGATCACTCAACATGCCAGAGATTTTTTTGAAACTCCATGATTACTGTATAAGTAGCATTCCTGAAGTGCTTGCATTTCAGTACAACACACTTGAAGTCACTGAAAACTAATTCATGTGCTGGAATTTGAAAACCATGGCATGTAGTCTAGCACAACTGATAAATTGAAGATAGCTATTTTGGCACATGAAATGCATAGACAAGGAGGAGGAAAAGAGATACCCATTCTGAATTTAAAAATTCTTATTTGACTACAGTGTGGTGACACAGCTATAATTCCAGATCTCTGAAACATAGTTACATGCTGAATTTAAGAGCCCCCAAACTACTTTCAACTAGCTTTTTGTCACTCTAAACAAACCCTCCAAATCATTATTCCCTTTTATTTTAAAGTAGTGCAAACTCTGGTTTCTGAGGGGGGAGAAAGCACATACACTTAATCCGGTAAGCTCAAAGCCACAAGCTGTGTGGGCCTGGCAAAGTTCACTAGTGTTGACCTAGATGCAGACACCAACCCTTGATGGGCTCAGTTAACACTGCTGCTCAATAGCTTCACGAGTCTAACGCTTTGCTCTTGAATTGATTCAGATAAAAGATCAGAACTGCAAGGTTTGAGTCTTTGTTTTTAGCCAATTGTAATAAACTATCAGCTGATCTGGCCATCAATGGAGTCTCTGTTCCTTCACTGCAGGCTGTTACTGCAGTTTTCAGGCTGGATGAATAGCCAATTGTTAAAAGGTTTGTTTCAAGCAGAATGTTTGAATAAAGTTATCTACTTTATGAAGAATAATTTAAGATTTTCTAAAATATGTTTACCCTCCACTTTTTGAAGTTCTATGTTGTTTCCTACTGTTTTTATTCTTAACTGCTTTGGCTGGTTCATTGTCCCCTCCTCACTTTAGCTCCTCTAAAAAAATAAAATAGTTAACACCCTCCCCAAGTAGATGAACTGCAGGTTTTATTTTTGTCAAACGTATGCCTTCTCCCCAGACCCATCAGCTTCCATGGGTTTATGTGGCTACATGGAACAGTAGGCCAACACTCCACATGACATGCAGAGCATTTAATACTGCTAAGGCACTAACACAAGAAGAACAAAGATCAGTAATAACAACTACAATGAAACAAGCCTTAGAGGTTTTGCTATACAAAAGCAGGGCAGGGATCACTAAATTGGTGCTAGAGGGACAGGACACCTGCCTGAGACAGAAGAGTATTTCCTTAAGACAGTAATTTGGACACCACTTTAGACAAAAGGGGTTGAAAATCCTTATACAAATATTTTCACTCCCATTAGGTAATTATTGTATCCAGTTGAGCAGAATAAGTGTAATTAAATTAATCTCTGCTTCCAAAGCTATTGGCCTAGCCCTACAAAATACAATGCAGTGTTTCTTGGGTGACTATACCTCACCTTTAAGTAAAAAGGCCAACAAGATAAAACCTTTAAAAGGCACACCAATTTCAGTGACTTTTTTTTTCAAGTTTAAGAAAACTTACCAGTATTTCCTAAACCTGTCAACCAGCACAGGGGACTAGCAGCATCTTTAATGAGACTGAAATGAGTCAGACTCTCTTCACACTCTATATAGCTTCATTATTTCTTAAGTCACTCTGGTAAGAAGTTCCATCTCAATAAGTTCATATGCCTTATAATTATGGATGTTAATATTTTTCAAGTGGTTCTTAGCATAACAGGATAAATTATTTTCCCCCCAAGTACAGACAGATTCAGTAACAAAAGCAGGACAGAAACTGGTTTATGGCTCTTACTTCTATATGTTATCCACTGGCTGCTGCTTCCCAGCTTAACTAAAATGCTAGATAATAAACACATAGCTATGTAGAAAGAAATGTTTAAACCCACTGAGCTTTCTTATGTAATGCAAGAACACAGCTAGAATGTTTATATTTTGATTATTCTGCAATATTATCTGTGTCTGCACAATGCAGACAGCAAGAAAGCTGTGAACAAAAGCACTAAGTAGATGGAAGAAGGAAAATAACAGCAGCTTGTTACATTCATGTTCACTCTCCACTCTACTGCAAATCTACCCTGACACATAGCCACAACCTGCAAGGAGAGGTTCAGGAGCATTACCAAGGCATCCAGCACCCTCAGAGCAGACAACAGATTGGTATTTCCTAACTTTTCAATACTTTTTTTTAAGTGTTCTGTTCAATTTCTTTGGAGTGCTGAAGGTCCCTGTCCAGAAAGCAAGCTGAATCTGCACATGCCTGTCTCACCTTTGCACTCAGGATGTACAGCTACTGTATGCATCATCCACTCTTACCTTAACTGACTCCAGTTCCATTCGCAGACGATTGTTTTCCGACAGAAGGTCTCTGTTTCTGGACTCTGTTTGCTGCAGCTGAGTCTCCAGTTCAGCTTCATACTCTCGACTCCCTTCTTGGAATTCACGCAATTCCTCCTGTGTATTCTCAGCACTAAAGAGCAATTCCAGCAAGAGAATTCATTGTAATGAGCAAAGAAAAAGATCTCTCTTGTATACTCAAGGTAAAAAAAAAAATACTGCCCTTTAACACAGCAATCTCTATGCCCTTCTCCAACATATATATTCAACAGTAAGAAAGGACCATGTACAAATGTTTCCCTGTCAAGCACAGAAAGCTACCCCATGGTAAACTGGTAAACAAATAAAAAAAGCCTAAATAAACAGAAAAATCCCAAAGTTTGTCATCACACTATAGTTGAGGACACATGGAGTCTCTTTAGCCTGTACATTGTCCACTGCCATCTGCATATTTAATCTGTTATTTAATTATTTATTTGGAAATATGAACAAAGCTATTTCCAATTAGTAAAGGTGAAAAAAAGAGAAAAAGATGGAAGGAAAGATATTCTTATATTTTTAAACAATTTATTGAAATAATCCTCCAGCAAACTAAACAAGCAGCACTGAAAGTCTGAACACCTAGTCTAAGAAAGGACACACCAACGCCAACATTTAAAAAAATATGGATTTTTTTTTTTTTCACTCATTACAGCAACGTAGTGAGCTATAGGGAAGAGCAGAGTACATCCATTCCCAGTCAGGGATCCTCCTCCACCTATGTGCTGTCAAACTATTCTTGATCCACCCAGAGATACAAAGAGTGAACAGCAACATCTCCTTCTGCAACAGCCTAGATCATCCACCCTCAACAAGGTTCTGCAGTGAGTTTACCTGGGGTGCCCACAGACTGCAGTCAGAGGCACAATTTTAGTACACACAGTCTTCCTCAAACCAAAGCAGGGGCCAACACCAGCAGTGGTAGCAGAGATTCACTGCTCAAATAAGCATAAAGGATTCTTGGCTGCTGCAGTTTATACAGAAGCATTGCTACTGCTACCACTCAAGACAGCTGAACCACCTTGAATCTACTCCCGTGTGGTGCTACCTATGTCTGCGCATGCAGCACTATGCACCCTATCAAACAGCTTAAGAGGAATGAAGCCACTGCCTTACCACTGCTTGTATTTCATAGCCAACTCTCTCCAGTATCTGGTTTCCTCTTCCACTGAGCTGAAGTGATGTCCTTCTGAGTCCTCCATGATGAGTCCTCAAAGTTTAGCACTCCTGTGTCATTTTCCACCCCCTGGAAAATGAAAGGATCAAGCATAAGAACTAATGCAGTGAGCTACTTTTTGCTGCAGAGCAGTGTCCCCCTCCTCCTCACTGCACACCTGGAGACCAAACCACAGACCAGCCTTGACAGGGCTGTCAGATATACCGTAAGCATGAAAGAAACCCTACTGAAAGAGTCAGGTCCCTTTCCCCAGTTCTCCCAAGTCTGCTGGATGCTTACACCACATCCCCAGCAGTAACTCTTCCCCACCCTCTGACTACACCTCAAACTTCAGCTGCAGCTGTGCCAATGCACACAGAACACAAGTAAAAGAGAATACATCTCAGGCACAACTTCAGCTCCAACGACAGTGCAAGGTCTATTTCAACAACCCTGAAGACACTTACCATGAAACTAAAGAGAAACTTCAGAGACACAGATAAGGTACTCAAGATACTAACTTCTGTGTTAACATTACCAGGAACACTTAAGCTTTTTATGGATGTAACTGCTGGCACATGAAAAATTTCTCCCTAGGTCAACATCAACAAAGCTACTGACTTTAAACCTTAAATATAACAATCTGTGTACAACTGAAAGCCACAATATATCTGGATACCCCAGGGAGCCATGGGAGAAGGGAGCTCTAGAAACTCCCAGGGAAGTAAGGATAAAAGCTCCACAGAGGTTTTAGTGGGATACCACCTGGTTGGACTAGGTATGCAGATAGACTGTAGCAACCCAGTGAGCAATCCAGACCATCCAGCTGTCCCTGTGCCAGCATAAATCCAGTCTAGAGACATAGTCCCAAATGGGAATGACAAGTGGAAGAGCCACAGGGGAATCAAGAACTTAAGTTCATCACTCCCACTTGAAGACTTAAGTATATAGACACCACAGTTAACTAAGTGCCCTCTGATGTGCACGATGCACTCTAATAAACAGGTCACTAGTTAATATCGTTTTATATGAGTTAGCCGTGACAACAGAGAAACATCAAACCTAATGCTCTGGATAATCTGTCCATGCCCAACCCTGGGTGAGGCAAGGATTCCATAGACATTATCAATTTAACAGAAAGCCAAATAGATCACGAACAGTAGAAAAAAGTACAGTTGAACAATTCACTACAATGGCAGTTGTCAGAACACTCTATCACTGAAATCTAATGACTGAAGAAACACAGTTCTACCAAGTTTCAACTCCAAATCTACTCATTTCCTAGAGGTAGTCTTGATAGAATAAAGAGGAAAATAGACAAAGCCTTCAAAAATCATTTAGGTATCAGTCCTGCCATCTACTATTCTTAATTGTGATACTCAGGAAATGCTGGAGTAGACCTTCTGAGCAGCATGTCATAGCTAAAGAAAATGTGCATCCACTGCACATCTATTGAACACAGTGGAAAAATTATTCATAACCTGTGTCGAGACTTTGCTCTCCAGAAAGTCACCTGGTTTAAACAGGATTAACAGCCATCTATCTAGTAACTCTACTGAGACAAACACAAGTAGTTCTTACCTCTACTACATACAACAGTATCAAGTACACAAAGTAGTCTGGCAAACTAAAGCCCAATTCTTTGCAAAGCATTAGTCTTTTTCACAGCCTAGGTGATTTTCAGGAGGATACTGAACAAAGAGTAAACAGCTGTCACAGCTAACTGGGCTGTGCCCACACACCTCTGCTACACACTCACAGAAATTACACTATTTAGAAGGGGACCTGGCAGGTGAGGGGAAAAGTTACTAAGCTTTAGTTTTTATAATTCAGGGTCTTGAGACAAAATGTTAGACAAAGCTACCCGTCTTCCTTCTAACAAATAAAGCCACTGTGTGATGTACTGACACACTTCTAGCAAGAAGTCTCAAGGCTGCTGCTCTTTGTATGTATTTACAAAAGTATGCACTGAGGAAAAAGAGGAAAAGGAGTGTGAGTAAGGGGGAATGATTTTCCAAATACTACCCCTGCCCATTAAAAAGAAAATCATGACCAAGCATAATTAGCATTCTTGACCTAGGATTACAACACATCTACTCTGTTATTTTTAAGTGAACTGAAATAGCCTTTGATGTCCTTATGCTCAAGGCACTGTGCAGACACATACCAATCCCTGCAGCACACTTGTGAAGAAAAAAATTTTTTCTTCCACAGATGAGGGACAGGGAGAGAGGGTCAGACACAAAGAAGTGATGCAGGTGCAATGAGAAACCAAGGAAGACCAGCATCCATTGCTGTGGTCAAACCACTCCAGAGAACAGCAAGCCAGACTTTCCTTTAGATGGTTATTTCTCACCATTCAGACAACAGGAAGTTTCCGTATTTCTTCAAGAACAGAGATTCCACCCAGGGTATGCCTGGTTTTGCTACACAAATTAAAATATATTTCAGAAGTCTCCAAAGAGGAATTCTTCTGACACAAGCATTATAATACATTCCATATTGGTGTTCAGACAGTCAACAAAAAGAAGTCAGACAAAATAAAGATGGAATGCAATACATCTTGATCCCAAAAGCTTTCAAACCACCCTTTAGAACCAAAAGGCACAGCTCCCATTGGTCTCAAAACCTTGAATATGCTCATATCTGGCTCTCACTTGTGTTTTCACATCTCACTTTGGAAGGACTAACAATGCACTGATTTGCATTTTTTAAGATTATATGGTCACATACAAAAGAACTCTCCCTAGCTGAGCCATGAGATTTATAATATAAGAGTTCCACAGAACCTTGATAACTTCCACAGAAGCATAAAGATGCTGCCCCTTTTGGTTTCTGTCTTTGTAAACAGATTATGGACCCACTAAGGATGCTATTACGAGTATGCTTTGTTTCATGGTTACCATTATTAAACAGTACTTATAATTTAAAATTAATTGTTAAACTGCAAATACATGGAAGGACTGTGGACCTATACTTATTCCACAGAGATGACACAATATGGCAGAGATTGTTTCTCTACTGTCCCATGCCACAGGCACATGGTTTTTGTCCACAACACACAAGGGTGACGTATTAAGTTCCCTGTACAGCTGCACTACATCTTAGCTCACAGGGTTTTTTCAAACTAACCAAAGATGAAAGATACAAATTTAAACTGAAGAGAAAAACTCCAAGTTTTAGACAAAGTATTAAAGCTTCTTTTTATTTTCTGAAGTTTGTGTTAAAAAAACCAAAACCCACTCACAAATCTTTCTAAACTGCCTGCATAAAAGGTAGGGCTTTGACTTTTTGTTTCTCTCCCTGCTGCCTTCTTCCTTTGATTTTTAACAGCTTGGAGACAGCATGCAAAATGCCTGGAGAGTAATTAATTAAACCAATTAAGAATTCACTGTCTAGGATCACTACAAAAAAAGGGGAAGGGAAGAGGGGTAAATGAGGTTTTACCAATGTTTTGGCAAACATGGAAAAAACAGAGAGAAAGTCATAGTCTGTAGCAGGCACACACTGGCTGCACCTTACTTGTTTTCGGGCACATGAAGCCAGAAGAGACATCTGGCCAGACTTCCTGCGTACAAGCAGCACAAGCGCTGGTCACAGACATTACAAAATCTCTACATCATACAGGAAGTGGAAATGTTCATGGGTGAGGAATGGACTTCTGCAAGGAGAAAAATACCTCAGCATAAATGTTGCAGGAAACAATTTCATACAAGTGAGAGCAGAACTGCAAAATTCTTAAGAAAAAAAAAAAAAAAAAAAAAAAGAAACTTCAATTTGGGAATCAGAGTCTGAATTCACCAAATTCATGAAGACCTCAACTTGGATTCTGTTTCAGTCCTAATTTAAAGACCTCAAAACAACTCTACATCCAGAATACTTTTTTTTTTAAAAAAACATTTTAGCTTGGTGAACAATGTTGGCCTATCTTCGCAGCAATGCCTGATCATCTGAGTCAGAATAGTTCATATAGAAATAAAAAAGTAAGAGTAAAATAGTACCATAAAGACTACTAAATTATCCACAGCAGAGATGATGAAGCTCCTGTTAGGCATCTTTTCCTAATTGTAAACCAAAACAAAACTCCTCTTCACCCCAGAAACCTAACTTTCCCATCCTATGAAAATTACATTTTTCTTACAACAGTCCCCTTGCAAGGGTCCTCCTGTAACACAAAGGACTATTTTCTTTTGTTTAAGCAATACAAAAGAAAATCCCCACAAGAGAGAAAGACAAGGAAGAGGTCATCGGAGTGCCAGGATTACTACGGAATCCCACAGCCAACACTAAAAAGAGTTATCATCTTCTCACGGTCTTCTCCACGAAAAGGCTTAATTCAGCAAAGCCCTCATCTTCTCAGACACCAGTCCAGCTCCAATACTTCTGAGTTTCCAGCCATTCCTAAGGAAACCCCGCAAAGTCTCCTGTCCCGAAACGCCTGACCTTGATGCTTCCAGCTGCAAGCCGAGGCCAGCTAGACAGCGCTCTGGGGCTTCCCATTCCCAGTCGGAGCACGAAGCCGGGATGGAGCTCCGCCAGCGGGCACGGCTCCCACGCTCCCCTCCCCTCCGCACCAGCCACCGCAAAAGCAACTCCCGAAGCAGCAGGCGATGCAGGGTCGCAAGGACGGACGCGGGAAGGGGCGGGGGGCCGCAGGCAGGCTGGGTCGCGGCTCCGGCTTCCCTTGGCTCCCCGACCCTGCCCCAGTTACCGCCGCGGGACCGGGACACCGGGAGGGGATGCGCCGCACCAAAACCGCCCTTCCCTCCTCTACACGCGGCAAGGGCGCCCCGGCCGAGGGGGGAGCCCGGGAGCGCTGCCG
>NW_020799118.1:5452426-5456975 GCF_003259725.1 Athene cunicularia | reverse complement strand
GGGGCGGCGGTCGGGGCGGGCCACGGTGGGCACAAGGGTCTCCATCTTCTAAGATGTTACGGGTATAAATCAGCAGTTGCCACCATGCTATAATTTTAAATACATGTTTCCCCTTTAAATGTTCTAAAAGAGGAATACTTAATTTTTTTTTTTAATCCCAAAGTCCTCTTCTGAAAGACCAAGTGGTGAGACAGTGAGCATAACTATTTAACGCCAGTGCAACATTTTTAGACTAAAGTCTCCTTTTCACAACCAAGAAACAGGCTTCGGTGTCACCGAAGCCGGTGTCGCAAGGACAAAGCAGTCTATGAAATATTAGACACTTGTACTCATCTACATCTCAGCATGATGTCATCATTCCAGAAAATGAGCCGCAAGCATCCGCAGGGGGAAGGAGCTCCCCACCAACAATGGGACAGAGCTGCAGCTCAACGCAGCCAATAAATTACTTGCTGTGCCCTCACCACGCAGGATCAATGTGAAGGGAGCTGAGGTATGCAGAGGCTGTCTCAAGTGCCCTAGGTGTGTTCCTACCCAACAGTGTACACAAACACTTGGTCATTAGGCGTGTCTGGCATTTGTTTCCCAAGTCAAAACAAAAACACAAATTATCACATATGTGTAGATAGGCTCCAGCCCACATACATATGGCCATATGTCACCGAGTATCACTTCACACCCCTGCAGCACGTTTCACAAACTGCCGGATGATAGTCACCCACGGGCAGGGCCCCAATCCCAGTTTCATTTACTACTGTGATGCAATACCAGGCCTGGAGCCGAGTCCTGAAAAGATGTAACTGTCTAAATTGGGAATGTGCCTCTCCCAAGGACTCTGTAGAACAAGGCTGGGACTGTAACAAAGAGGATGGACATTATTCTGTAAGAATATTCCACTGAAAAAAAAAATCTATCCATAACTAAGATTAACTGAGAAGGGTGAGCAAAACAATTATCCTTTCAGGTCAGGTGTTCAGCAGAAATCAGTGAAGACAAACTATTATACAACTATCAATAGAAAACTAAATTAGCTATATAAAATAGGGTTAATAGCAATTTGAAGTTCTGTCATTACTGAAGAATGTCTTTATTACCAGATAAGTTTCAGAAAATAAAACACATACTATCATAGTATGTCCCCAGTAATAAAAAATGTATACATTGTTCACAAGTTTGGAACATTTTACTTCAATTCTTCAAAGGAACCTTTAAGGATAGAGTGAGTACACAGATGATATCAAAGGTACACCTGAGAATTTTTAATAGTTCTCATTCTGAAATACTTATAAAAGCAAAAATTCCCAGATTTCAGAGGAAGCTGTTCAGCCTTTCATCCAATTCCAAAACAGAGTAACAGCACCCTAACAAATAGAGGCTCAGAGGCACTACTGTACCTGAGCAATAAATAATAAGGGAAAGGTTACTATAATTACTAACACTGCCTTGTTTGCAAGAAGAATGAGAACATTTGTCTAATTTAAAATTAGCAGAGGAGAAGAAGAAATTATTTTATGCATTTATTTTTAGTTTGCTGATTAATAATTGAGAAATGGCAGATTTTTGTGGTGCTAGGGTTCATGTGTTGGTTATTTTAATGAGAATGACACAGTGACTCTACCATGAAAGCTAAGTGGGCAAAAATGGATACACTTTTAGTTCTGATTAGGTTGCAACAATTTATCTTTTGGCAATAAGCTTCTCAAGGGAAAAAAGACTCTTCTGCAAGAATTAACTCACCACAGAATCACTCACTCTATGGATGGAAGAGGAACAGCTGATCAATTGTCATTACAAGCTACTGAACTTTTTTTTTAATGGATTACTGATACTCATAACAGGATGTGACAAACATATATCAGAATATCATATGGAAATATTGCTATCACGGAAGAGCAAGTATTTAACATCAGTGAAACCTATTTCTGTCTCTTTAAAGGCATTATATAATTCTCTTCAGTCTGTATATGTAGAATTGGATTTGCATAAGCTTAAGCAAGAAACAGATTCTCACTACTTTAAAACACTTCTGATATCTTGAACTGACAAACTTTTGATGAAACTGTCAAACATTCATTAAGAGTGCTGGCTTGTTAAGCAAAGCAAAACATGCGCACCACGCAAGGCCTTGATACACAGAAGCATTATACCCTGAGTGAACCATGGTAGCAGGGGCAAGACTGGATGTAGATATGAGCACTGGCACTAAGATGACTCTTAACCTTGCTGGTGGCTGCAACCCTAATGGGCAAGGTGAAGGTAAAATGTCAACTTAGCCTAATACCATGATGTCACTTATGATCAAAAGGTTCTGAGCCACCAAAAAGTGAACCCTTACCCACTCTGTCATCAATCCCGCTCCTTGAAGTGCATCAAGGAGCAAGCCCAGCCTCTATGATATGGATTTTCTTCACAACTTTGGCTCAGACTTCTGAGGGAATTGTTAAATTGAGAGACAGAGCTGTGTCTGTAGAAAGACAGGAAAAGTAAAATTACAAATAGAAGTAGGGTTGTTGAGACAAGAACTCTTAGTAGCACAAGGATTCAAGAGGAAAAATATCAATGTGGAAAGTTACAAAATCCTAAACTGAATAAAACCCAGTTATCTTCAATGGGTTGCCAGTGTTACCCACATAAGCAGATGATACAGGACAACATTAGTCTTTGGCCTGTGCGAGACTTTAGACCTTGTCATTACGGTTGCTATAAATTTGTCCATGACTGTGATTCTGGGCACAGGTCAAAGGTTACACAGAGCTGGGGAGCTAGCTTGGTGTTACTTTCTAGAGGACAGAAGAAACCACAGTCATACCACGCTCCTGTTATATCAAACCACACGCTATACAACCTTCCTGTCATATCAAGATTATAACAGAGCTAAAGAGCTAGCTCAGTGTTACAAATGAGCCACAATTATCCATATATGGGCTGGTCACAAACATAACTGTGTAGTTGTTAAAGACCCCTGTGAGACCAAAAAACCCACAACTGTCTAAGTATATGATAGTTATCAGACCTCCCCATACATGTGTACAATGATTATCAGATCTCTCCACACATGGGAGTGATGGTTATCAGATTTCTCCTCAAAGGGGATAAAAACCAGGTACAAAGAACCCAGACTGTCAGATGCTTCGGGGATCCTTTCTGCACAGAATCTTCTACCTTACCATCTGTCCCAGGGACTCCCCTCTTGCTTGCTGTAAGGATTTTAAGTGTGGAACCTTGTACTCGTGCACTGCTGCAAACTGTTTTATTTTACTGTTCTTTCTAATCTTTCATATATTCACTCTTAATAAATGTTAGTTATACCTTTCTGTCTATTTGTGTATATGTAACTGGGACTGGCAAAAGTTTACTTAGTAGAGCTCACCACAGACTTCAGCTGGCAAGCCAGGTGTTTTTAAGGCACTGTCCTGCAGCAACAAACCAGGTGAACGACAAGTTATTAAAACTGAGGTAGCAATGGAAGCCAACCCTTTTCTTGATGCTTGTTTGGCCAGCAGACCAAAGTGTTTTATGAGGGGGTGGGGACCACACTAATGCCTAATCCAGTGGCTTTTTAGAAGCTTGTTCTTTTGTTAGCCTGTAATCACTTTATATTTTTTAAATTGTATATATTTTACTTGGGAAATTTCTTTATACGCAGTTAATGATGTCCAAAGTGACCCAGAGGACAGTACCAAGAGGTCAAACACTTCTCTGTTAAAATAAGTGAACAGTAGATTTCTGAACAGTATTGACATTTAACTGCTGTCCTCAGGCTTAGAAGTATATAGTGCCTTCAAGTGAACATGCTCTTAAAAACGATTAGAATTCTCCATCCCTGGCAACGTACCAAGACTTTTGTGTGTGTGCGCCAAAAAAAAGCTCTAAGGGAAAGCTTAAATTCTGCACAAGGAGTCAAAAGTTATTACCAATTAGAGCCCAGTTTAACGCCGTAGCAACTTCATTGCCTGCTGCATACCTGAGCGGCGAGCACAGCAGCTCAGGTCCCTGCTGGGAGGCCAGGCCCCTCCACAGGTCTTCCTGAGAGTCCTCCGGGGCCGATCCTACCGCTCTGCCCGGACTTGCAGGCCAGGGCTCAGCTGTGCCCGGGCCGAGACCCCTCTCTCGGTGTAAGGTGGGGGCTCGCGGTGTAAGCGGGAGCAGCTGTCCTTGAGCGTGGCCTCCCACGTCCCCTCGGGGGTCCCCCTCGTCCCCTCAGGGACCACCCTCGTCCCCTGCGGGCAGCCGCACACACTCTCCAGCTGGGCGCGGGCACCCCCGCAGCCCCTCTACGCCGAGTCGGGGGTGTCGCCGGGCCCCGCCCCGGCCCGCACGCCGGAGGCGGCCGCCGGGAGCCTCGGGCCCAGCGCAGGTTTAAAAGTCATCGCTCCCGGCCCGGCCCGGCCCGCTGCGCGCTCGGGAGGAAGAGGGAGGGAGAGCGTTGTGCTGCGTTACGACAGCCGTCTTTGCGGCAGCGGGCTGGTTTCCGGCGTTTGGCGTCGCTTGACGGCAGAAGGAGCAGAGCAGGAGGAGGGAGGACAACAAAGGGGTGCGGGGGGCTGCG
>NW_020799118.1:5349064-5452376 GCF_003259725.1 Athene cunicularia | reverse complement strand
CCGTTCGCCTGGCAGCGCCTTGGGGCGCGCTGGGGCTGTCTGTGTGGGCAGAGGGAGGGTCGGGCCTCGCCGTGGCCCCCCGGGTTGCGGGCCGGGCCGAGCTGGAGAGTACCCAGGGAGCTGCCAGCCACAGAGGGCAGATTGCGGACAGATGTGGTTAACGTAACTTTTCCTTTTTTTCAGTTACCGTTTTAGTTCCTAAACGAAGTGGTGTTACCAGACATTTTTTAAAGTAACATCCTCTAGAGTTGTAGAGTTCTACAACTTAATATTTTATACAATGTATTTTTGGGGTACTTAGGGTTCGTATGAATAAACATTTCTGTTTTTTAAAAAAACCCATATTTTGTCGTTAAAAACAACGCTGGGGCAAATGTAATGCAATGAAATGCATTCCATGATTATTACGTTTAACATTAAATGCAAAAAAAGGGAAGGACTGTAGTCTAATGAACGTAGTACATGATTGGAGAGTAAGAAGACCGTTGCTAATCATAGTTTTTCCGGTACTGCCTGGCTGGGCCTTAAACAATTTGCTTTGTGGTTCACTGAAACTAAATTAATGTTGTGTGCTCTGGGGCAGTTTGAGATTTAGAAGTATTTGTAAATAATTTTAATAATTTAAAGCTCTGTTTAAATACTAAGTGCTGTGTGTTTAGTACAGGTATATATAGGTTTTTTTTTAGCCAATGGAAAAACAATGAATATGCAGTTTAGTTCTTTCGGCTGCACCTACTTTGTATTTACTGATGAGCTGTTCTTGGAAAACTTACCTCCTGTCTTCTTTTTCCAGGAGCATGCACTGAAAGTTTCAGGAAATTATTTTGTGTCAGCAGCAGTGCATTTCCGGGATTCTGTAGTTAAAGCCATGGACTTCAACAGTGTTTTCCTCAGACTGCTTCATCTCTGCTGCAGATTCTGAGGAACATTCCTGTACTAAACAGGAATAGTGAAGGCCATGTGCATAATTAAATTTACCATAAATAATGCAGGCTCAGTGACCTAGCAGTAGTGGAATTCATAAGACCACAATGTTTTTTTTCTGTCATACCTTAAAAGTGATTTAAAGCATACATTTTTTTCTCTTTAGCAGGTGGGAAGAATGAAAGGAAGGGGGGATGAAAGAATGTTGAACCTTTTTGTTTGGTTGTATGATGGAAGGAAACAGGACAGAGAACCTCTGCAATAGATCGTTTGGATGGCTTCAGCAACAAGAGAATGATGCTAAACCATGGCTCTGGAAACTTTCTAATTGCTTTTCTGCTGCTGAAAAGTCTTTGCCTTGCAGTGCAAAAACGGTAATTCATTGCTTTACTGAAAGCATAGTTTATATCCTGGTACAGAGTGGTATAACTAGCTGCAGTGCTGACAAAAGGGGGCAAGTGGGGAGGGGCGGAGACAACAGTTGCAAGTACAAAATCTACCTGGGAATTTAAGGTCTTTAGTTGTGTTCACATCTCTTGTCAGTGTTGGTAAAGCAGGCAAGTTGCTTTGCTTGGCAGGCTATACTCTTTACAGCTCTGGCAACTGACGGCTTTAAAAGTGTGTAAGGCAGCTTCTTGAAAGCTCTGTGAAGTTATTGCTGAAGAGTAGAGAAGGGAAGTAGTCTTCACACTTTCAGTTTTTTATCAGTTTAGCTTGGAGCCAAATTTAGCATTTTCTGAGTTGTTATTATAAGTAGATACAGTAGTTGTGGATACTGTGCTTCATGGATGTCTAATTTTTTCTTGTTTCTATTTCTTTAAATGTTCCTGTTCTGTAACTGATTCTATACAGTTAAGATGCAAAGTGCTAAGGAATAGAAGGAATAGTACAACACAGTGACTTAAGCAAGCAAGCTCCAGCTGTTACATAACATTCATGCATGTTCAGTCTCACTTTCCATAAAAGACATGGGGGAAACAGAAACATATATCCTGTTGTATTGCTATTCTCCTGTGTCAGGAGTTAGAAAGGGAACTGCCATAAATTCTGGAATTTAATATTTAAACTAGTTCCAAACAGGTTTTTGGCAGAGTGCATCTTCAATTCCTAAGATGTGGCATCAGATACAGAGAAATGGTTTTGAATTTGGGTCATAAGTTATTCATTCCTGAGTAGTAGGAAATGCATGAAATTCAGTTTGGAAAATAAAAGTTGTTCTTGTTGGCCTAAAGGTCTGGAGCAGTGAGTTGTATGCTGGTTAGCTCTACTGACTTAGACTGTTGTGGTGCTTCTCATAACTGCTTAGTTTTCATCATTGCCATTTAAAAAAACCCAGTATTTTTATCTGTGCCTCTATGTCTGTACATCTTGATATCTTAAATCAGAGTAGTCAGAAAGCACTTACATAGTTGTGAAAACTTAGTCTTCTCTGTCTTCAATAATTTACCCGCTTGATGTAACTTCAATTTTTTTAAAAGTATTTCAAGGCATTACTTCTAAAACTTTAATAAAATTTTCTAGTCTAGTGGCAGTAAATGATTACTTAGACACCTCCAAACTGTGGGGTTGTTTTACTTTACATTGCATCCACCTGTGTTTGCTCTTACAAGAAATAAATCTTTTTTGCTTTGCAATTGCAGAGTATCTCTCAGCCTTAGCCTGACAGTTTGCTGATTTTCAAATTCTGTTTTACAGACCTGTTGCTATTTGGTTTATAGCTTTTTGGTTTTGTTGCTTCCAAAATCCACTGATACCAAGATACTTCAGGCTGGCACACATAACTGGCATGTTTCTGTTAATATTTTACATGTTCAGACAGTGAGGTAATAGTAATCATAAAGATAACCCTTTTCAAAATCTGTTATTGTTAAAATTGTAACAGTCTATAAGTATGTTTGCTTACGCTATAAAATTGTTGGTTTATTTATGTATCTGAATGTAACCAAGCTTTAATTTTCCAGAAAGATTACATGGAGAACAAGAAAGTTGCTGCAGAGTTGAAGGATGCTTCATCTCCTCATAATGCTGGCTCTAAACTGTTTCCAGCAGTACCGCTTCCTGACGTTCATCCTCTTCAGCAACAGCAAATACAGCTTTCACCTGGCCGGAAAGTAAGCTGCTGTGCTCATGGCTCTGACTCTTCTTGTACTCCACAAATGCATTGTGGTGGTGGTGGTGGTAACTTGATTCACCCTGGCACAATATTAGACTCAAAAAGCACTGGGACGATTACTTGTCAAGTAGGGTCAGGATTTGCTTATCAGTCTGCATCCTCACTGAAGAACCCTTCAGCTAGAAGCAATTTGGCAGGCATTGCCAGCGAGTTCCCTGGCATGTGTGTAGAAAACAGTGTATCTTCCTGTCAACATCTGCCCTGTTGTGGAAAACTCCATTTCCAGTCCTGTCATGGTAACGTGCACAAACTGCATCAGTTTCCAGCCCTTCAGAGCTGCACATCTTCTGGCTATTTTCCTTGTTCTGAATTCACAAGTGGGGCTACAGGCCACTTGGATGAGCATATGGCACAGTCAGAGCTAACGTCACGTGTGTGCGCCAACCCTTTGCACCTAAACATGGCACCTTCAGTTTGTTTAAAGGGCTCTCACTACTGCAATGACTGCTTGAGCAAGGTTTGTACACATTGCATTTCTTATTCGGTAAGCGTGGTATATGAATAATGCTGAAATAATGGTACTTGAGCAAAACACCAGCTTCCATGGGTTGCAGCTTGCATCCTCCTAGTTGATGTGCAGTCCAGATGTACCAGATACTTTTTTTAAGAGGATCTCTTTTTCTTAGGTGACCTTCAGTTCAGTAGGAAGGCAAAAGAGACTATGTTTAGCTTACAGGGGTTCTGTGATGTACTCAAGCAGAATTTTGATTGGATTAGGAAGACAGTTATTTCTTCTTGATAGCTCCAATTAGAATGTTCCATAGTAGTGACTGAGAAAAGACTAACAACAGTTAACATCTACCCTTGGGCACCTGGTCAATAAAAATCCACTTGTAAGCCAGGTGTAGTGTCTGATACTATAAGGATGTTTTAGTTCTGGTTTGGTTTGATAGGTCTTAGTTCAGTCTTCCCAAATCTGTAATTTACGCTTCAGTACCAATTTGGTACACTTGAACTGATTAAAACTGCTTGAATTTTGTTAGTAATTTCAAGTGAAATAATGTACTCCACTTTTCAAGATGTGTGACTTAAACTTCTGAATTTGAATTACCAGTATAAAAGTGAAATGTCTTAGTTTCAAAAACTAAATGGTGAATTCATTGTGTTTGGAATTAGGACCACTATTTTTGGGAGGAGGGAGGTGATTCAACCTTGTACTCTTACTTGTGCAGAGTTCACATGCTAGGTTTTTGGTTTTGAATATGTATTAGTACTTCTTAAAGATGGCACCTCTTGATGTGCAGAGTTTAATAGAATCTTTCCTTGTGTTTGGAAAATAGAGCTAGGTATGCTAGGAAAGACCCTAGGATAGAAGCTTCCTTCATGCAGTGATAATGTTGTTAAGGAACTTTGTAGAGTACATCTGAATTTCTTGCAGAAGGGAAACTGAGTGTTTCTAGCATGGATTAGTATGTGTTGGTACTGTATACTAAATGAACATGCATTTTGAAAAATTGTCCCAACAGCCATCCAGAAACAGCCTAGTTGATGCTGCTAAAATCTGGCCAAATATTCCTCCTCCAAGTGCACATGCTGCACCTGTTCCTGTCCCGATATGTAATGGCTGTGGAACCAAAGGAACGGGAAATGAGAAGAGTTTGTTACTGGCGAGCAGCCTTGGCAAATCACCACAGAAATATGGTAAACCGCATTTGTTTGAAACTTGCACTTAGTGGATGTCCTCCTTAAATACTGTTGCACATGAAGAGTTCTTTTAAATTGCGCTGTTTTCTGGCAACTTCTGTGAAGTCAGAAGGCTAAACAATAAAAAAAAAACCCAAACCAACCCAACCCACCTTGTTTCTGTTTTGCAAAGTCATAACTTGGATTTATCCATTTTGATTACCTAGGTAACATTGCATTGTTTACATTGAGTTTTGATTTTTTTAGTATTATATTTTTTACCATTTTAAGACCTAGAAAAAACATCTAAGGACCTGGAAGTTTTTTCATTCTGTTGGTGTATAAAGCAATTATCTTCAGTCATGCTTTGAAAAGTATTTCCTTAGTCTGTAGTGTCTGTTGTCACTTCATATACAGTAAAGGTATAAAGATTATAATTACAATATAGGTTTTTTCAGTGTTCCTGAGAGAGCAAACATTGTGTGAAACAATTACATGATCTTTCTAGGGTGTTAGTACTGTTTCAGTTAAAATCGTAATTACTATGGAAGTTATAAACTTAAGTCATGGAAGTTTAACGCTTTTGGTATTTGGAGATTAAAATGAGCTGTGTTGTTAAACCTGTACAGGGTCTCCGGAAGTTGCAGTAACAGGCCAAGTTCTGGAAAACTTGCCCCCCATTGGAGTCTTCTGGGATATTGAGAACTGTTCAGTTCCCACTGGCCGTTCAGCTATAGCAGTTGTACAGCGGATTCGTGAAAAGTTTTTTAAAGGTCACAGAGAGGCAGAATTCATCTGTGTGTGTGACATTAGTAAAGAAAATAAAGAAGTTATTCAGGAGCTAAACAACTGCCAGGTATCAAAAGAGCACTGACTTGGTGTTCTTGCTTGAACTTGTGTACTCTGAGTCTGCTAATAGTGATTGCTGTTTGCTAAAGCTTTGTTAGCTTCTGTGCGGTTTAGTGCGTGAGCTTATAGTTAGTTTGTGGGTGGGATCTTGAATGCTGAACTCCCTTGGTGTAATACTTGTAAAAACTGAACTGCATTCCGTTATATGTAGATTACTGTTTTAGCTTTAGTTTTAGTAGTCCCAGAGGATTTTGATTTAATCAAGAAATAAGTGGTGGTGGCATTTCTAGTGTCATCCTTCAAATCTGACTGAATCATTAACCTAGAAGAACTATGATTCTGTCAACTTTTTTACTTTTGTTAGTGAATACTGTGCTGATTAGTGAGAACAAGTAAATTAGTGGTATTGATTTGGGCCCCTTTAACACTACATATTTTTTTTATCAATACCTTTCATTTCTTGGTATTTTTTTTTCAACTTTTTGTGCAGGTTTCTATGTCAGATATTCCCTTCCCACCCCCTAAACTGCAGATATGATAACATGTTGACCATTTATCTGCTTGTGAGGTAAAATGAATTGATAGTGAGCATTTACTATGTTTGTCACCCCTCCATTTCAAATGAGGGTTTATGGAATGTTTTTAAGGTATGTAAATTATGTTCTTTAACACAGAACAGTAGAAGTCATCCCTAAGACATTGCTGAACAACTAGAGTTGAAGTTCATTGCTCTTTAGAACATTTTGAAATCCATACATGCTCTATTTCATGTGTGTGTTCATTAATTTACCTAAATAAAAGGTGCATGTGAAAGCTTGTAATTAGTTATTTTTAAAACTAAATTTAAGCAAGTGTAGTTCATGTTCAATTTTTTATTTAGAGCATGTTTCTGTATTTCCACAGGTGACTGTTGCACATATCAATGCTACAGCAAAGAATGCTGCTGATGACAAACTCAGACAGAGTCTTAGGAGATTTGCTGATACACACACTGCACCTGCCACTGTGGTTCTTGTGTCAAGTAAGTGTGGTACTTGCCTGAAGTGCAGAGTTTAGTTCCTCTCTTTGATAGCGCTTTTGCATATGACACTATTCTACATTCCAGAGGTTGTGTTTACAATCAGCTTTAACTGAATTGCTCAAGAATTATTAATACTGTCAGTGACAATGTGGGAAAGGTAGAGATAAAATGAGAACTTGGCTGAGTTAAATCAGCACTGGAATCTTGTTGGGTGTCAGTAGGTATGTGTATAAATACTGTCTAAACGTAGACACCTGCAGCAAGAAGCTAATGAAGTAAAACTCACTGAGTCTTCCTTATGGTAATCTTTCAAATGCATTTTGCTCAAAGCATTCTGATTTGTTTCTTATTCTCACAGCAGCATACTATAGAGTTAAATATGCAAGCCACTCAACTGTTTAATTGCTGTGTGTTGCATTGGGTTTGTCCCTAAAGCTAAACAAATGTTTGTTATAGAAGTATACAGTACCAGTCAAATGCCTTGCTGATAAATTGCTAGAAGTTGCTGTTAAAAGGAAGCCCTTGTCTGAGACTGAATGCGAACTACTGATTTAAATTATGTCTATTGAGAAGTCTTGGTAGCTATTGGTGCTTTTTCACTGGGAATCTTCAATGATAAATAGAACTTGTCAAGTGATATCTGGGGTTTTGTTTGTTTAATCTGATGGGGGTTTGGTTTTTTAGCTTTTTCATGTGTTTCCTTGTTCACTGTGGTTTGGTTGGTTTGGTTTTTTTTCTCTCCAGCGGATGTAAACTTTGCTTTGGAACTCAGTGACCTGAGACATCGACATGGTTTTCGGATAATTTTGGTGCATAAAAACCAAGCTTCAGAAGCACTCTTACATCATGCTCATGAGCTTGTTTGTTTTGAGGAATTTATTTCAGACTTGCCACCAAGGTTACCGCTGAAAATGCCGGTAAGCTTTTTAATTCTTAATGCAACAGACGTATCTCAGAGTGTCAACTTTTTTTCCCCCACCTAATTTAGGGGGAAAGCTGCCTGAAATTATGTGGTTTTATGGTGAGACATGTCTGCTGCATATTTGACCATTGTCTGTTACTGCTATGTGAATGTATGCTTTCTACTTTAAGACTGAAAGAATGAAATAATAAAGTAATTAAAGTAAAACAGTAAGGTCACATTCTTATCACTAAATGTTTTATCAGATAATGTATCTTACATGCCTTTCACTAGCAGAAAGTTAGGGTAAGAACTTAGTTTTGTATTAAGACAGCTGTGGTGCTTCCTTAGCAGTTTCGAGTGACTGTCTAACTGTTTTCTTGGTGGTTTTTTTTGTCTTTATGATGGATCCCCTCTGAATTTGCTGTGTTGTCTTTGCACAGCACTCATGGCCTCTTCTTTCTCTGAAATAATTTCCTGAATTATGTGTTCACATGCACGTGTAGAATATATAGAATAATTGAGTTGCAAACAGTGATGCTTTCTTATCTGGAGAAGTGGTCAGGTATTAATCCATTGATCGGGGACTCTGTAGTCTCTTCTAACTTTATATTGGAGATGCGTGTTTGAGGATCTACCTTGGTATGGTTTCCAAAGAAATGGAATGCTGCAAAAAGAATGACTTGGGGAGGCGGGGAGAGAGCGTGTGTCACTAGAATCAATGTAAAAATACTGGCTTTGAACAAGAGGATATTCTGACATAAATTAAAATCTCATTCCCTTTAAACAGGCATGCCATACACTATTATATGTTTATAATCTGCCAACAAACAGAGACAGCAAAAGTGTCAGTAACAGACTCAGGCGTTTGTCAGACAACTGTGGAGGGAAAGTGCTGAGCATTTCTGGAAGCAGTGCAATTCTCCGTTTTTTAAATCAAGAAAGTGCTGAACGGGCTCGGAAACGCATGGAAAATGAAGATGTTTTTGGTAACAGGATTGTAGTGTCTTTTACCCCTAAAAACAAAGAACTTAATGAAACAAAAAGCTCCAGCTCTGTGGGAACTGAAAAGGTGAAGTCTCCTAAAAAAATTAACAAGAACACAAAGCTGTGCCTCCTCAATAAAGACTCAAGTGATCACTCTTCTGGTACCAAAGGCTCTGCTGGGAAAGGATTCCAGATTCATGGATCTATCAAACCCACAAATGTTAAAAGTTTACAGGTATTATTCTGCCTTGTTTTGTATTCTTGCTTTTCCTCATGTTCTGCAGATTGCTTCTGTTACAGCTTGAGCTTCCATTCTTATTTAATGAATAACTATAAAGTATAGTAATATTCCCAAATGAGAGCTGTATTCATCTGCTTGGAAAGCAGACAGTGAATTTGAGGATTGGTTTTTCCCCCCCCCACTCCCTGCCACCTTTTCCTCAATTTGGATGTACTGCTGGTACTTATTTAGTCTTGAATCTTAGGCCAGTTCTGACTTTTGTGTTGGTGTTGAGTATAATATCTAGAGTGACCCACTTTGCTAGTTTTAAGGAAGAGTAGGGTAGATGTACAGTGTAGCAAAAATATTTCAACTAATTGACAGTTTACTATATTCTGTCACAGAAAATCAAAGATTCCTGGTTACGAAGTGCCAGTGAAAATGCTATTAAAGGAAAAATTGTCAGTTATTTAGCTTTCCATCACAAGGAGAGCCTCTGGCAAGGAATGTCTAGTGCTTTCATGCTGACCTTTCATCTGTTTCATACAGGAGCTGTGCCGCCTTGAATCAAAGACCATCAGTAGAAATACTGAAAACCAGCAAGAACATTTAAGAGAACAAATTCCTTCTCCTCAGAGTAATTCCAATGCAGCAATTCCTGTGTCTCTGGCAACCAAAAAAAATGGAATGGGAGAATCATCCTGTAAAAGTAGTCAGAAGTATGTTTAAAAATAGACACCAATGTTCAGTACTTTTTTTTTTTTAATGTGAATTCTTCAACATAATGTGTCTTTTCTTTTTCTTATATATATTTCTAAATAGAAAAGAGATCTCTGCTTCCAGGAGCATTACTAATTCACCTGTAGATAAAAAAGATAAAGATGAAACTGTATTTCAGGTCAGCTATCCCTCTGCTTTCAGTAAGTTGACGGTCTCAAGACAACTCAGTCCTTTACTCATGTCTCAGAGCTGCTGGTCATCTCGGTAAGTGTCTGTGTCTTATTTGGGTGGGAGGTGACGTGAGATTTCACCAATGATTATTTGATTATTTACATTGATTATATTTGGTTGTTTACATTGATTATTGGCAGCTGCATATGGAGTTGTGTATGCTAAGCATATTACTCTAATACACTGATTTATGTGAAGGCAAAAGGAAACCATGATGGTGCTGCGTAACAGCTAGAAGAGGGTGGATGTAAACATAAGATGGAGTAAGCTCTGCCTGAAACTTACTGTGTGATATTTGTTTCCTGCAAACTTTGTCTTTAAAGCTTCTGAAAGATCTTCAGATGTATTAGACTTCTTACTCCTCTTAATTTCAGTGCCTTTAACATTCCCAGTAGGAGCGTAGCCAGGCCTATTAAATTCTCATAAATATCTGGCCTTTGCCAGTTATTAAAATCATGTGGATGAATTTGACTTTTCTAGTGTGTTAGTAAGGTAATAGAAGACTTGGTGTCAAATGTATTATTAAATTGGATGACTGAAACATAATATGAGCTATTTCCTTTCTTCTTACAGGAAATACTTGTCTTGTTATGATGTTTTGCTTGTGGTGAAATTTGCTTTGCCTGGGCACACATATGCACTAGGAAAATACCTTCCAAGTCCTGCATTTGTGCACTTGACTTGTGTCTATTTTCTGATTAATTTTGAGATGTATATATCAGAATTGTGCAATAGCTGCTTTAGCTCATAAATGGTTTTTATTTTACCTAGGAGCATGTCTCCGAACCTCTCAAATAGATCATCTCCACTCACATTTAATGTAAATCATACCAGTGGTACAGACTGCCCTGATCCTTTTGCAAATGGTGCAGACATTCAGATCAGCAATATAGATTACAGATTGTCCAGAAAAGAGTTGCAGCAAAACTTACAAGAAATTTTCTCAAGACATGGCAAGGTAAAACCCAAAATACTTTTATTAAAACTGTTTAAGTACTTCCTCTTTATGTATTTATGGACATGTTTGTGGTCTAGCTTTAAATGAGTAGGAATGGAAAGCTATCCAAACATGACTTTTAAACTTTGTTAAAAGGGGATACTGTGTTTTTCATTTAGAGACCAGACCATCACTTGTACTAGGTTCTTAATTTGCCTGTGGTCTTCATAGATCTGGTACTCTGAAATTCTGTATATAAAAATCTTAGTAAGTGGCTCCTTAGTCATGCAGGGAGGAGACTTAGACTTTTAACTGCATAACCTTTTTAAACTGTAAAGCTGAATTCTAATGTCAGCTTAAAAATCACAGTAAAAACTGAGTTACTGTTTTGAGTCAGAAGTGATCAAAACCAGATGTGGAGAGTGTGAAAAAGCAACTATGCAAGGAGAGGTCATTTCTGCAGTGGTCCTAGTTCTGTCTGATCTGTAGACAACATTCTTCTGGCATAATCTTCTGCATGGGAAGAGGATGATCGTGTTAAAGGAATATCATGGCCTTGCTTTGGCCAGGGCTCATTGCACTTGGTTTTTGTTTGTGTTTTCCTGTTGGCTATGGTTCATGAGACTCACTTTCCTTCTGCACTGTATTTGGTTCGGGGCCAAAGCAACTGTGCTACTCCTGTGTAGGCTTGCCTTGGGCTAATATTTTGTGGTAAATGTATAAGGTGTTTTCTTCCTTTCAGGTAAAAAGTGTAGAGCTTAGTCATCATACAGACTACCAGCTGAAGGCCACAGTTCAGATGGAAAATCTGCAAGAAGCAATCAGTGCTGTCAACATTCTTCACAGATATAAAATTGGCAGTAAAAGGATCCAAGTCTCATTAGCAACAGGAGCTGCTAGTAAATCACTCTCTCTACTTAGGTAATAAGCACTCTGGCATCTTCTTAATCTTCTAGCAGGTAGTTATTTAGTAGCTGAGAGACGATTTAAAATACTGAGCAAATAAAATCTGTGTTATGACCTGATGAATGCATTAAATGCAACTAGGCTCATCTTACAGTTCAGCATTTTTATACTACTTATGTTTTAAGTTGCATCTGAAGAGACTAGATCTCTGTTTAATAGTGTTTAATTTCACCACTGCGCTCTCATAATACTGATATATCTCAATAACTTAATTTGTGCAGCTGAGTTAATTAAAATGCCAAGCATAATCTTTCTTCTTTTCTCCAAACAAGTGCATATGAATTTTCTCTTTGAGGATGGAATACACAGTTTAAATGCTGTTGGTGTTTCTTTGATCTGTTTTCTATGTGGAAGATGACAGAACTAGAGTGTTGATGCTAGTGAGAATACGAGTATTTTCTGTCTTCACTTTTTCCTTACTGAAAGAAAGCATTAGGATAAAAGTTGTCTTCATTTTTTCACAGAAAGCTCCAGTAAAAATAGTGCTTGGGATGTAGAGTATTCTAAAGTTATGCGCTATTTGCCATTGTATAATTTATTACTTTATTCTTGTCTTTTAGTTTAAGCCTATTCAGATTTATTAATGTAATGACCAGGCTGGTAGCTTCTAATACTGCCACTTCTAATGTTGCATTTTGTGGATGCTCAAAATCTTAACACCACTTACGAAAGATGCAATTCCTTCAGAGACATTACCTATAGTTAGCAGAAACGTTACTACTTGCACTCCCCTGATCTGAAGTGTCAACTTTTGTAGTGCTGGGATGGCAGGGGAATGCAATTTGTCCTGTTACTTTTATAGTTCTTAAATTGCATCTGTAAATAACTCACCAGTTTGGGCTGGATACGAATACTAACAGAATAATTCTGTGCTAACGTTACAAAACTTATTTTACAGCTCAGAAACAATGTCCATTCTGCAGGATGCACCTGCTTGTTGTCTGCCTGTGTTCAAGTTCACAGAAATCTATGAAAAAAAGTAAGTTCTTAGCTGTTGTTTTTTCTCTAGTATTTCTAAAAATATTATGATCTTGCATGACTGTACAGTGAATTAGAGAATTATGTTGCTTTTGTTGTTAGATGTTGCAGCATATTATCTAGTCAGAGGCAATGACTGTAACACTGGCCTTTCTTAGAGGGTTATACCTTCAGTATTCATTTTTCTGCATTGGGATGAATAGATCAGTTACCTTAACATTTCGTATAGAATAATTTCCTGTTTCTCATGCAACAAATGTAGATTAGTGCATTCTCTGACTGTGTTTATAATGTATTTTTAATTTTTTTCAGATTTGGTCATAAGTTAATTGTATCAGACCTATATAAACTAACGGACACTGTGGCTATCCGTGACCAAGGAAGTGGGCGGCTGGTGTGCCTCTTACCCAGCAGCCAAGCTCGGCAGAGTCCGTTGGGATCGTCACAGTCACATGATGGTTCATCAACAAACTGTAGTCCAATAATATTTGAAGAGCTGGAATATCACGAGCCTGTTTGTAAGCAGCATTGCCTGAATAAAGACTTTATGTAAGCTGTGTATAAAATACTAAAAACCATTACAAAATATGAGTATCATTTAACACAGGTATTTTAGAGTTGAGGTATATATGTACATATAGTGTGCTCCAGTCACTATTTATATACTATATGTATTTACAAGAATAAGTCAGGTAAAAAATAGTAAGATGGCACAATTATGTTCCTAGGCAATTCTCATGGATCAGTCTGTTCAGGTAAGATGGTATTCTAGCACAACTGCCAAGACTAAATATCTCTTAAGCAGATGCTGAAAGATATACTACCTTCCACTGTATATAAGAAGGTGGTTATAGATACTAGAGACTTCTATTAGCCAGAATTTTATTATGTAATTATAGCTGGAACTGATCATTCTTTGTCCTCCAGCTACATTTAGTAAGTGATTCATAGTGGGTTGAAGATTTGCTGAAGCCTTATACTAAATTTTTATTTTTACTTAACAGCAGCCAGGTTGTACTACTAGAGCAGTTATAGGTGTTTGATTTTAACTACCTGGTATGTGCTGCTACCATTTAATTAAAATTTTAATGTAATGATAGAAATGTGGTCCTCTGAATGTTGCTTGTCTTCTGAAAGTTTGCTGTAGCTGTATTTAATTCCTGCAAAGAGGAAAAGATGGAAGTTGCTTGTGACTACATAGTGGTATTGTCAGCTAGTAGCATTATATTGTATGTGTGTAGTATAACATCTACTGTGGGTGTGTATGTGAGCAATCATAATATGCTAAAACTATGTGTAGAATGAGCATATAAACTTCAACCTCCTGTTTTTTACAGTGAGCATGAATTTGATCCAGATTCTTACAGAATTCCTTTTGTGATTTTATCTCTGAAGACATTTGCTCCCCAAGTTCACAGTCTTCTACAGACACATGAGGGTACTGTGCCTTTACTGAGGTAAAGTGTTTTAACTTAGGCTTTTAGTGTAAGGGCTGATAGGTTAAAGATTTAAAACTTTATTGATGGCTGCTGTAATCCTTTGAAACTACCTGTTGTATAAAAACTCTGGTTCTTATGTAAGGTGATATCTTTAATAGCAAATAAGCGTCTTATGAAATTACTACTTCTTGAATCTTGTTAAGCAGAAAGACAGGGTTAAAATGTGCATTTTATGAAGACTTCTGTAATGTGTGGATAAGCTGTTGAAGCTTCTTGCTCAGAAAGTGTGTCAAAATAATTATATTTTTAGGGCAGTTGTTACAGTGGTATTTTTAGTGTATAATGGAAGCTTTTTTTTTTTCTTCCAAAGTTTTCCTGATTGTTATATGTCAGAGTTCAGTGATCTTGAAGTGGTGCCAGAGGGCAAGGGTGGTGTTCCTTTAGAACATCTAATTACCTGTGTTCCTGGAGTTAACATTGCCACTGCCCAAAATGGCATTAAAGTTATTAAATGGATACATAACAAACCACCACCTCCTACTACAGGTAAATACTTCTATTTAAAATTCTTTCTGAACTAATCTTTCTACCGAAAAAAGATGAAGAGTAGCATAAAGTAAACATATAGTTGTTAAAAAGTTCCTCATTATAAAAAAGTTTAAGTTGAATGTTCATTCTTTCTCCTGTGCTCTAGCCTGTGTTATAAAGTGCAGTGTTTAGTGGAAGAATATTAATGAAAGGTTCAGTAATGTTCTGGGTTTTGGTTTTCTTTTTTTTTTTTTTGCAGATCCTTGGCTTCTACGTTCTAAGAGCCCTGTAGGTAATCCACAACTTATTCAGTTCAGTAGAGAAGTGATAGATCTACTTAAAAGCCAACCGTCCTGCGTCATACCTGTCAGTAAATTCATCCCAACATACCATCATCACTTTGCAAAACAGTGCCGTGTGTCTGACTATGGGTATTCTAAACTAATGGAGCTGCTAGAAGCAGTGCCTCATGTACTGCAAGTGAGTTACATGGCACTGTTGCTTTTAACTTGGGGAATTGTATCTTCAACTATCTGAATTACTGGTTGGTATTGTATAATAGATACTATACAATTACCTAGTTAACCTTGAAAGATATGGTTAGCTGAACCTTGGAGTGTAATTGTCTTTTTTTTTTTTGAGATGCTGTTTCTGGTTTGTTGTCGTCTCCACCCTTACAAAACACCTTCTGAGGGAATTAACTCTATTTAATCTAAGCCTCTGGGATAAAGTTTGAAGCTGCTTTTAGCCTGTGGGCAGTGCTTGGGTAAAAGGTTATAACTGCACTGTTTATCATAAGAACACTGCAAATGCTAAGTGCTTGTGAGTTAGGCTGTGACGTGTAGTCTGTGACTTGAAGGATTTTTGTGTGAAGTAAATCATTTGGCCTTATGTTACAAAAAAAGAAATACTATGGTCGCATTAGCTTACTACTTTGAATACCTGTTGGCTGTAGACTTTTAAAATAACCAATACAGATTCACAACAGTTGTAATAGCACTCATGGAAGAAGAATTTCTTAATTTCTTGACGACATACGCTTTGGTACAGAAAGCGTATGGCTTCATGAGGCTGCCTTTCCAAACATTATCTCTGTTATATCTTTTACTTCTAGCCTACCTATAGTAGAACTGGCTTTTAAACACATTTTAAAAGAAATTACTAAGGATGCTAGATGTGAGTGATTAAATAAAATTTTCTTTCAGATTCTTGGTATGGGTTCCAAACGCTTGTTAACTCTAACGCACAGAGCTCAAGTGAAGCGCTTTACTCAAGACTTATTGAAGCTTCTCAAATCCCAGGCTAGTAAGCAAGTTATTGTGAGGGAATTCTTACAGGCTTATCACTGGTAAGTTATCTTTAACAAAATATGAACAACTCTGCAGGGCATATCTATCAACACTGGCTTTAAAACCTAGTGCAAGGGAAGTTGGCACTTAGTACAAACTATATTGCCTCTTCATTGTGATGTGGAAGTTCAAACTTCTAGTAAAAACAAAAGCTCTCTGGCAGACTTTACTGCTTCCTTTAGTACTAGGTTCATTTAAATTTATTCGAATTTGAAATGGTTATTATATTTCATTAGTTCTCTTTGAAGCCATGACTGCAAGTAGGTTGTGGCACATTAACGTGAACACTAAAGGGAAATTTTAGCGTTAAGCTTTCTTTAGAGGGGCTGATTGTCAATAGATACTTCTTTAACTGGACCTAGCAGTGACACAAAATGTCTTGCTGTTGCCAGGAAAAACATTCTGTTCTAGCATGGCAAAAAGTAAGGGCTTAGTGTTTTTTGAAAAATTTTTCCTTAATGTGAAGATAAAAGTAAAACTTAACATACTTTGAGAAAACCATAGCATCCCGGTGTTACATGTGGTCTGCTTTTGCATGTGTACTATGGTGCTGTGTGTGCTGACAGCTCATTTTTTGGGAATGTACTCTTCTGCTTATGTTTCCACTATAGGCAAAAATACATTATTAGTTGTTTCTAAATCTAGTAAATGTGCATCTCCATTGTAGTCAGCTCTGGCCATTTGTTCAATAAGAATATATGTGAAATGTTCTTGCTTCTGAGATGTTCCTTTTGGGGAGCCGGGAAGGGTAAATACCTTTTAATATATTACATATTGTGAGCCTTAATATGGTGTTTTCTGTGATAATGGTCTCTGCCTTCTCTTGAGAATGAATATTGTTTAAGAAGAGTGTATGTCTCTTAAGCAAATACAGACCATTGAAAGTGTAGCCATATTGGAGCTGTATAACATAAGTGATTTAAGAAAATGTAACTATAACCTGAACTTGAAAAATACTATTTAATATTGTCACTTACTATAACTAGTTTGAGGCATCAGCTGGCTGATATATAGAGCTCTTTCTTCTAGTGTCATGTTAACCATCAGTGTATCTTACTTTTCTGACTAGAATGGATAGACAATGTGAATTAAGTATACTTTCCCCTTTGTTTCACATGCTAGAATTACTGCCAGTATGAAATATATGCTTTTTTTTTTTAGGATTTCAGGCTTTTTCTTTCAATTTACACATTTTTTGCCTTTGCAACATGTGTTAATAATGGTATTACATAATTTTCTAAAACTTTCAGGTGCTTCTCTAAGGACTGGGATGTTACTGAGTATGGAGTGTGTGAACTGGCTGATATTATATCAGAAATTCCAGATACAACCATCTGTTTATCACAGCAAGACAATGAAATGGTAATTTATATTCCCAAAAGAGGTATGTCCCTGTATTTTTTTTTTTACTGTTGCCAAATAAATTGTTCTTTGATTATCTTAAAACTGTACTAGACTTAGATGGTTTTTTTGATAATTGTGTTTCTGCCTTCATAACTAAGTTGTGAACTTCTAACAAATAAAGAATCTGTCATTCTAGAACATGTATAATGGAACAGACAGGCAAGCAGGTGGCAACAACCACAAAATAATGTTACTACTTCTGTGTATAGTTAAACTTTCTGTGGAATGGTTAGTGGGTTGTTTCCACACAGTAAAAATACCAATGTATTTGGCTAGCTACCATCTTCTGAAGGGCTGATCACCTGATTATTTTGGATGTTAAACATGTAAGTTTAGTAAGGGTCTTCAGTTGTAGAAGAAAATAGTGAATTGGTGTGATACGTGTTTTAGCTGAAAATCAATCACCGTATTTTATTTTTTTATTGTATTCTGTTGCATTTTATAAGTGTGTTGGTACATAGCTCTTGCTTTGATTTTTAATTTTAGAACGTACACAAGAAGAAATTGAAAGAACCAAACAATTTTCTAAAGAGGTAGTAGACTTACTGCGCCATCAACCCCATTTTCGAATGCCCTTCAATAAATTTATTCCTTCCTATCACCACCACTTTGGTCGTCAGTGCAAACTTGCTTACTATGGTTTTACAAAACTACTTGAACTCTTTGAAGCCATACCAGATGTCTTGCTTGTAAGTTCTAAAATTCTAAGCTGTACTAAAGCATTTTTGAGATCTGTACAACTGTTTCATCATTCCTCATCAACTTCACCGGTGCACAGTTTATAACTCACACTGTTAGCTGTATTTAAGCAAGTCTTTTGTATAGTTGTTTTGGTAAAATGTCCAAGGTTTTTAGTATGTTCAGGCTAAGTTTGTTAACAAATTCAAGTTTTCTAAATTGGATTATATTTACAAAATTCAGTACATGAAAATTAGAGCTAAATTTCATTAAAGTTGTTTTTAAACTTGCTTTAAAAAAGGTTAATAACTATTTCATTGCCTGTTTTGTTGTACTTCAGAAATTGCATAGTTTTCCTTGCTATGTAGGTATCTTTTGAGGTAGCTGAGCCCTGCTACATAGCAAATGATTGCTTGCAAGCACTGAATTTCAGTTGTAGATTACTTTTTTTTTTTCAGTCTAGACTAGGTAAATCACTGTAAAAAAATGTAACTTCTGTTTTGCAGGTATTGGAATGTGGGGAGGAGAAAATTCTCACACTCACAGAGGTGGAACAAGTCAAAGCAGTTGCTGCCCAGTTTGTTAAACTGCTGCGGTCTCAGAAAGATAACTGCCTCATGATGACTGATTTACTGACAGAGTACAGTAAAACATTTGGGTACACACTGCGTCTTCATGACTATGACGTTAGCTCAGTTTCAGCTTTAATGCAAAAACTTTGCCATGTTGTAAAGGTAATCTTTTATCTTTAACTTATCCCTCTAAAAGGTATGTAATGTTCTGTTAAGGAATTTCTTGTATCAAATTACAGGTCTCAATGTGCCTAGTACTATACTCCAGAAACAACATTTCATGAAGTTGGGGGGAGGGAAATGACAAAGGGATTTTAAATATAGCTTTTGTATTCCTGTGATGTTCTTCATGTTCTCATGTAACCTTTTAACTTTTTCTGGGAGAACTTACGCTTGTTTAGCAAATAAGAAGTGGTGTTTATTTTAACAATACAAATTAGTTTTTCCCACCTAACTTCTAGCTGTGTAAAAACAATGATTTCTTGATAGCCATAGTAGTTATCAGGTTCCTGACATTTTATATTCCTAACAGTTTTGATCTATAGTTTGAGGCTTTGATCGCAATGTAAATACATAGATGGTGTTACATGTCAGTGGAAAAGAAAGGTTACACCTATGTAGACATGGGCATACTGGTTTAGTTTCTCCAGTTCCGTTAATTTAGTGGCTGGTGTTCAGGCTGGAGCTCAGTCAGGTCCAGCTGGCTTAGAACAAACAGTAAAATCATGTCTAACGTGTGAACAGAAACTGCTATACAGGTTTTTGTATATTTAAAGTAAATCTTGCTGTGTAATAAGCTGCTTTCTCCTGTGTTCTGGCTATGGGAGTATCAGATGCTGGTAATGCAGTATCTCATACAGCTGTGCTCAGACAAACCCCAGCTACACAATTTATAAATTAATCTCTTCACTTTCCCTAGTCTCATTCCCAATTCATTTTTTTTAGGTTGTTGACACAGACTCTGGCAAGCAAATTCAGCTGATAAATAGAAAATCTCTGCGGACTCTTACTGCCCAGTTGCTAGTCTTGTTGATGTCCTGGGATGGAACATCCTTTCTCTCTGTTGAACAGCTTAAACAGCATTATGAAACAACCCATAGTACTTCACTTAATCCATGTGAATATGGATTTATGACCTTAACTGAACTTCTGAAGAGTCTGCCTTACTTGGTTGAGGTATATAAGCTCTTTCTTTTTCTGGTGTGTTTCATACTTTGAAAAGTTATTGTAACTAGAGGATATGGAAGTATACACTCTTAATTCTTTCTCTTTTTCTAATAGATTTTTACCAATGGTGCAGCAGAAGAATGTGTGAAGCTTACAAATCTGTATATGTTTGCAAAGAATGTAAGGTCCTTACTTCACACTTATCATTATCAACAGATTTTTCTTCATGAGTTCCCAGTAGCATATAGCAAATACACAGGAGAAGTGCTGCAACCTAAAGCATATGGATGCAACAATTTAGAAGAGCTCTTAGGAGCAATTCCACAGGTGTGAAGAATTCGGTTTTGCACAGTTACATTAAGATTTCTGCATGGATTAAAAGTAGTTACACTGTTGTGGTTTCTGTTAATTGGTGTGAATTACTGGAATAGTAAGCCTCCAAGGAGGCTTATACCAGTTTAAATAGCTTCTTGGAAATCTGGACTGTGTAATAAGAAAAGATTTTTTTTTTTCTTTACATATTTTGGTCAGATTTTTCTTAAGAACTGTTCAAGGTGAGGTCACAAATATCCTTAGCATCTTTATCAAGTGAGATAATTGTTTTCTGTCTTGAATGAATGACTGTACAATACTTAAGCTTCATCTTGATCAGGGTAGATTATTGATTTTAGGAACCAAGAGTTGTGGGACATTGTCAGAAGTGCCACATAGTGGAATTTTGCTGTGGCATCTTCTTATACCCATGTACGAAGTGCTCTAGGATAACTTTGTAACTCAGTTCATGGCTATAAGCTTTCCTTTAACTAAATTATTCTTTCTGGAGAATGACAGAATGGAATTCTGCAACTCCATGTTTGAACATACAGTTCTGTTAATATAGTTAGTACGCTTTCTAGTTCAATATTGGCATCAGTTCTTTTGAGACAGAGCTTTTACTTGGGTAGTGTGGTACAAAGTAGCAACATGATTTAGTTGACTCTTAGAAATAACGTCACTGCAAGGCTAGATGAAAGGCAAAAAATAAGTTGCCTTAGGCTCTGACCTTACTATGTGCTGATGTTTCATTCTGCTATATTTTTTTTCTCCATAGGTAGTCTGGATTAAAGGACATGGCCATAAGAGAATTGTGGTACTAAAGAATGACATGAAAAGTAAGCCATTTCAATTTTAAGCAGTATTTTGGTTTCCTTTTTTTTTTTCCTCTTTAAGAGGTGACTTGAGTAAACGAACCAAATGAACTTGCCTTTTTGTAGCTCGTTTTAGCTCACCTAGTTTTCCCCCTGCTGATCATGTGAATGATCATGGAAATCAACTTGCCGACAATAATGGACATATTATGGAGACCCTGGGATCTACTTCATCAATGGAACTAAGACTAGGAACACCTAGCAATGGTAATGCAAAATTGATTTATATAAGGAACTTACTGTCTTAGAGGAAATAAGCAGAGTAATCAAAACATCATGGGGAAAGCTGTGTGAGTTAGTCAATCTGAACATCTGCAGAAATGCTTTATGGCTTGAACGCTGTTGAACTTCTTCCAAAGTATGTAGTTGGGCATGTATCCCCTTGATAAGGGCATCTGTTTTCCTCAGATGTCAGTATATATGTAACTGCTAACATACTGTTTCACATGGATTTTAGTGGAAATTCATGCATATAAGCATAAAGCTAATAAGAGAAGATGGTCTGTAGCAGCTTCTGCTGGAAACATCTCCTGTATTCTGATGAGAATATCATGCTCTTTTGTGGTGTTTTTGTGTTGATTTTGTGTTGTTACTTCAAATAATAATGGCAGTCCTGTTGGTATAAATCTACCTCCAAATAAAAATAACTGGGAAATAGTGACTTCATGGTTCATACCTTGCTGTGGTCTCCAGTCTCTTACTACCTGCAGAGAACTTGTGGAATGGTTCTTGAGTAGTTATTTCAGAAGTCTAGGCTTGTCCCTTTTAATAAGGGCAAATCACTTTATTTTGAAGCTTTCAGCTTAATTTTGACATGTAAATGTGTAGTACATAAACAGTTAATAGGATATTAGTATGTCTGCAGGGGAGTTGTCTGGTAATGAGCCCTTCTCTGTTAAAGACTGTTCCTGTAGGACTTGTTTCCTCAGCTGCTGTTCTATTGTTCAAGTTTGGCAAACACCACGTTTTACTATAAGGGTATATTTACTTAGGCAAGTGACAGGTTTAACTATTGCTTTGTCTGCTGTATTGTAATTAGTTAGATGCTCTTGAGCCAGCAAAGTAACTGTTGAATGAATCTGAGGTCATTCAGCATTAAATTAGTTTGATAGTATTCCAAGTACAACATAGCTCTCAAATCCTCAGAATCACTTTTGCAGACTTTACATATACTAGCTCTGAAATAGTGACACTTTTGCAGCTTACAGATGCTTTGAAAGATGTTCCTTTATTTTTGCAGTTTCTAGTCAAACTGAGCAAGAACTTCTTTGCCTCACAAATACATCTCCCGTTGACCTCTTGTGTGAGCCAGTCCCTTCCTGCCTACCATCCCCTCAACTGAGACCTGATCCAGTGGTTCTTGAGTCTGCAGACCTCATTCAGTTTGAGGAACGCCCTGCACCCCTCTCTGGTAAGAGTTTGCTTGCTTATGTTGTGTTACTTATGGATGGTAACTCCTACAATTTGGGAAATAAAGCATTAAACAAATGGTTGATTATAGAAAGTTCCATTTAAATCCATACATATATATTGTACCATGGGATGTGTTGGAAATGCAAGTGTCTTCCGTTAGAAACTTCAGTACTGACTTAAATACCCTGACTTTAAGTACTTGAGTAACCTACTGTGATTCTCTGGGTGAATTTTATAGGGACCTTATCCACCACTAAAATGGCTTCTTGCCAACCTGTAGCAACCTTTCACCACAGTAATTTCATAGTGCTTTTCTGAGTACTGAGAAGACTGCATGTGTGAGAGTTAAATTAAACCTTCTGAATAGCTCATGATGTAGACAGAGCCAGAAACAAACGTCACATCAGCTGCAGAGGTGAACATGACATATCTCCTGCTTTCAAATCAGGCTGATAAATTATTTTAAAATATTTTGTAGCCTATTACCAGAGAAGATTCTTTACTTTAAGAACAGAACGTCAATAAATTGAGTTGTCTTATTTATTTTAGAGATAATGATTTTAACAGAAGAAGAAAAACAAAGAATTGTTACCACCGCTCAAGAAAAACTAGCCTCTGGTTCTGTGGTATCTAACACCACGGAGAATGCTTCAGTGCCTCCCTGTCAGTCCTCTGATACCCATCTAAGCAAGGAAGCAATGGACAGCCCAGCCAAAAAGCAACACAAAAACAAGGTGAAGTTGGCAGCAAACTTTTCACTTGCACCTGTAACCAAGCTTTAACTCTTTCTTTTTAGTGTGAAAGACAAATACTGATGGATTCTGCACAAAGTAAAGCTATTTCCTAGTCCTTATGTATTTTAATGAAAGGCCTAGAAGAATTAATTTGTATTTAATGTATTCTGTGAAGATTTTGTTTCTTTTAACTGAACACAGCTGTTAGCAGAGCAAATTTTTTTCGATTATTTTGAAAAAAAAAAATATTCTGGCATTCACTAAATTATTCTTAAATTTTACAGTTTTTCATAAATGTGTGTTCAGTAAAAGCAAAACGTTAATTCAACTGAAATGGAACAGATTTTATTTTCTTTAAGCCTCGTTGGTGGTGTTAATCATACATGTAGCACAATTGTATTCTATAGGCTGTTGCTTACTGGTATTGTTTCAGACAGTATTAATAAAATGCATGATCTGTCTTTCAAAAGCCTGTTGAGAAACTTTAACTTGCTGACCTGAAATTACAAGAGTGATGGAGTTGATTGTATATCAGAGGAGAAGCTTGTTCTCTGACCTCTCAGATGACTTGTAACTGCATTGGAAATTCTTTTGTCTAAAGATGTCTGTAGAAGATTATGTGGATTTTTGTGAAACTTGTTTTAAATGTTTTCTGTAGCTTTCAGTTCCATTTAGGAGCTTCCTAGGACACTGATGCTGTAAGCTTCTCTTCTATATTTAGTTCCAGTCTGGCATGGATTTGGTTAAGGAAAAGTCTGTCTTGGTGTCATGAGTTTAAGATACAGACACACACATTTTATTGTGTCTAGAAAAGAAGTTAGGAAGATTCTGATATTTCTGAAATATGCATTTAATGCATAAATTACAGATAATGGAGCTGGTATTATTAAAATGTTTTGTGATGGAAGGTATTGATGCTATTTCCACTTGTAAGGAAAGTTCTAACTACATGTGGAAATGCTAAGGTTGTTATGCCTAACCTTGTTTTCTGTTTTTAAGAATGTTGAGTAAATGGGAAGCTTATTCTTTGATGTGCTATCTTTTAGCTGTGTCTGGTTTTATTCTAAAACTTACTCCTAGTGTTGGAAGCTTTTTTCCATTTGTGGTATCTTGTTTTGGCTTTTGAAAGGGCCAGCTTTGAAAGAGGGGTAAAATCAGTGGATGACCTTAACTCTAGTTAGCAGAGATGTCCGGTGTATGAGACTTTATACCCATTCTGGGTAATCATGGCATTTACAATGGGTTGTATTTGCCAGGCAGCAAATAAATTGCTTGTAGCATTGAAAGAACCTATACTAGAGGTTTTCCACTGGCCAACTGAGTATTTTTTGGGGTGGGTTCTATTGTAATATACAAGAGATGGAACACGGGCTCTAATTTCTCAGCCAGCAACAGGAAATACCACTGAATAATGGCTATAGACAGAATTTTACTAGTCAGATTTTGTTAGGAAATCTTTTAAATTTAGGGAAGTATTACCAGTAGTGAACTTATAGCCATTGTGAGTGCAGAGAAACACTTGGAAGTTTTTCTGAGCATTATGGTACAGTATTTTGAGTCCTTAGTAAACCTCTACAGACATACTGCTATAGAAAGAGAAGTTTAGAAGTAAGCTTTCTTGGAATGCTTTTAATGAGTTAAATGCAAGAACATCTGCTTTCACCTTAAGTTTGATAAGGTTAACACTGATCAGTCTAGATCTTTGTTTCAGAAAAGCATGCATTGGAGAAAAGACCAATCTGAAATTACATTCTTACGGGATGCAGCTACAAGTCATCTGGAGTACTAAAGAAAACCAGGTTTTTGCTTCAGAGGGAAATAATGGTATTTGTCAAAGTGAGTGTGGTGGTTATACCATTTATGGAGGTCAGCATATCTTTTCTGGATTCATGTGTGATTCTGATGAAATTGCTATTTGAAAGTAATAGAATAATACTTTTGAGAAGTTGTGTTCATAGTGTAACAAAATAGCTAATTGAATTGCAATATATTTTTTTATTCAAAGGGTTAAATGAATGATGTGACTTACAGATTTAAAAGCATTACAACCATGAAATTCTTTAATTTAACAATGAAATGTACTACTTCAGATTCATGTCACTGAAGCCCTCAATTTATGCACTATCTTTTTCTTGGAATGGGAGGGAGAAAAAAATTTCTTTTCTTAGCTGTCTACTTTGTTTGGACACTTTCTTTTGTGGCTCAAGTGCTGTTTTGTGTGTTGGGACCAAACAGTTGTGTCAATAAAATTTTCAAGCAAGCATAACTCTTGTCCTTGTCTGAAGGCTCAAAAAAAGAAAACCCCCCCAACAACAACAAAAACCCAAAAAAACACCTGTCCTAGAATCATTAACTTGCTGAGTGTCACCTTAAGTTCAATTTTCCAGACAGAGCAGAGAGCTAAAACTTGGGATTTAGTGAGACCAAAGAAACACCATAAATCCACACCCTGCTGTTCTGGAGAATGAGTGCTCTCCCAGTTTTTGCAATTCAGCTGTTAACGTATGTACTCCGTAGCTATTATTGCTCTTCATACAACATAATGTTTAGGGTTTATTTTAGAAGGAAGCTGTACTATTTATCATCCTGAAGAGAAAGGTGGAGAAAGGACTGTTCAATCCAAGTAGAAGTAAGGTGTTCCTCCTGAGTTTGTCCCACTTAGAAATGTTAAAATTGTTGTGAATAATGTCACATGGAGTATTACTGTGCAGTAAAGTGAACAAGTCACGTCTGAGTTATTATAGCCTTGTTTTCCAGCTTGCTGAAGATAGTAATTATCCAGAAACTAGAAGTCTGTCAAGCTAGTTACTTTGAGATTCACTAGAGTGCTTTGAACTTTACTTCAGAATCTAACAGAATAATAAAAAAAAAAAATTCTGCAACTAAATTGGCGTTCTGGCAGCTTTGTGGACAAAAGGAAGGAGCTGGTTGAGCTACTCCTGACTTTATTTTCTTGTGGTCTTATTACACATTCTCACTTAAGGGAACTGTTAAGTGGAACAGTCTGCTAGAGTAAAAGTCTGGTCTGCCGCAGGTAAATGTTCCATTGACCTTGCAGAGGACTTGCTTGTTCAGTAAACAATTTTAAAGCAACTGCCTAAACTTATTTAACTGGAAACTCTCTGTAAATAATGTAATAAATGTCACTCTAAAAGGAGGGGCAGGAAACTTATAAAAACTTTCTATAGCATCTTAAGCAACACTACAAACTGTATAATCACCACTCTAATTCTTTCAGTAGTTGTAAATGTTTTAAGTATACATGAGTAAAATCCCTCATAACACCTGGTATGTGATTACCTTCAAAAGGTGAGTCTGATTTTAATTGTTCTTCTGTTGTCATGCAGCAAACATTCCCACTTCTTTCATTCTCATGTTAAGCCATCTGTTTAATAACAAGTTTTTAAAAGTCGTGATGGAAATAACTTGATATTTTTCTAAAATTAATGTGGCTTCTTTTGTCTGCCATAATGTAACAGGATGGAGTGTAGTTGCATGGTGAACTATGGTTTAACTCCTATTAACTGTAATTTAAAAAAAAAAAAAGGCCCAACAAGGAGAGACTTGGGCTTAATGCCAGACAAGGACTTAAGTGACTGACTTAATTGATGTTTCAGGTGTAATATGAAATAATGCTGATAGGAAGCATGACTGTCTAAGAGAACAGAGAACATGAGGCTGTTCCTTAACCTTTGAAGTTTTTGAACAGAGAAGCTGACAAAAGGCTTTTCCTTTCGACAAAGTAAAGCTTTTAAGTGTGAAAGAGTAAGAAAGCAAGCAATCTTTTTATAGAATAGGCTGAGGACTTTGGTTTTGGCCATGAAGGACAGATTGCTTTATGTATTTAGACAGTCTCAGGACTTTGGTATGGAGAGAAAAACTGCTTGGAGGAAGAAACATGGCCTGGCTTTGCTTAGTGTAGCTGTTGACAGGAATGTGAGCAACTGAAAACTGACACCTGCGTGAACATCGAGGCCAGTGGGAGAAGGAGGAAGAGAGGGAGGTGTGCTGGATTGGAGACACACCCCCCCCCCTTGTATCCTGTGATGAGATGTCAGGGCCCCCCTGCCACTCTTGGGGTTACTGGAAGAGCAGAGACCCACCCGCCTGTGGGGGACCCCTGGGACTCGGTGGGAAGAAGCAGCCCCTGTGGTTGTAGTTGTGTTGGGAGGACTGCAGCACAGGGGGGGACCCACACCGGAGCATCTTGAGAAGAATGCATCCTGTGGGGAGGACTCGCAGTCTCCCAGGAGGGGAGCCATGTGGAGTAGGGGGAAGAATGCAGAGGAGTGCTTCCCCCTACTTGGAGGAAGAAGCAGCAGGACTGACAGCACCCTCAATCCTCTGTCCCTGCAGGAGGAGGTAGGGATATCGGGAACAAAACTGGGCCCAGGAAGAATGGAGGGGTGGGGGAAGGTATTTTAAGATATGGCAACACTTCTCCCTGTCCCATTCTGTCTGTTGTGTTGGTTTTGTTAGTGTGTGAATTAATGATGTTCTTGTTTTCTTCCCCTAATAAGCCTGTCTTTTACCTGTAACTGTTAAGTGGGTGAGTGACTTTTCCTTGTCCTTATCTCCATTCCTGAGCCTTTTGTTTCATTTTGTCCTTCCCAGCACTGGGGGGAAGGGGTGAGTGAATGGCAGCATGGTGCTCGGTTGCTCTCTGGGCTCAATCCATGACACTATTAAAATCGTTTGTGGTGCTATACATGTGCTACAGGAAGCAGATTGATATAAATAAAAAATACCATTTTACAATAAATTTTTGAGATGCCGCTTCAAGGTATTATTTGTGAGCATTTTTTGTAGAGTGTAAATTAAAAAAAGGCTTCTTTAGATCTGTTTTAAGGCCTTTTAGATGTTCTACTAGTGCTATCTAATCCTTAGTTCCCTTGTATCTAGAGTACTTATTGAAGAAAGAGATTTTGTTTGTGTTTTCCTCTTGTGTCTAATTGCCCCTGGCAGAGTTGCATTTGTTTTTCTTAAGCTTTTAACAGTTTGACTGGAAGTAGTGACAAGCTTGGCAGAAGCATCCTGACCACGCTGGTTGTACTTAAAGGCAAAGTTTTTTTCAAGTGCAGACTGGTGCATTTGGAGACATCTCAAATTTAAGCTCAAGCTATTGAGACATTCTTAAAAGGTGACTTTGTTGCCAACAGACTTGGGATAAGGAGGATAGTATGGATAGTGAGACCCGAGTACCACATCAGACTGCAGACAAGTAATTTAATTTTACCCAGAGTAGGATTTAGTATGGGATGGGAATTCAGAGAAAAACAATTAAGTTGTGCAAAGGGAGAGAGTAATAGTTCACACGATAGTCCTGTAACCAGAGATTGCTTTCGTATTTTCTGTTGTGTTTTAAATGTGTGGGAAGGAATGTGAGGGTGGAATATGACAAGTATGTGCAAACTTCAGGATGCTGAGAGGAGAAGAGAGCTAAGATAAAATAATTGTAAATGGATTAGGGAAGGAATAGGAAAACTTCCTGAAAGTGATATCTTGAAGCTTGTGGTCAGTATCTCGAAGGATCCTTATCCTGCGGGACTTTCCAGATATTCTGGACTTTGAAGCATAGGTGATGTCTGCAGGAGGAGTAACAGTGCAGTAGCAAGATGACAGATGCGGAAATTCCTTGCCCTTGCTCAGTTTGTCAGCTGAAAAGTTGCAGCAAGATGATCTTCCTGCTTTTATAGATGGCCTTTGTAGGTATAAAAGCATCCGGCTTGTACTTCTGGTGCTCAGCTCTGTGCTTTGTGTTAAAAGGGACTGTTCTTAGTCCCAATGCAAATGGTGGAGATTGGAATGCTCTTATTGCTCATGAGGATACAGGTGACCCCATTGGAAAATCTCTCTGTATCTCCTGAATTTGACAGTTTTAAAGCAAAAGCCTTAAAAATATTTCCTTTAAAACATATCTGTAACAAATAAGGGTTTGGAGTGATTATAATCCAACCTTATGTGCCTGTTGAAGGAGGTCGCAGAGCAGCCTTTGCCAGCTCAAAAGCAAAGCAGTTTGTGAGATGTGACACTGTGCCAGAGATAAGTTCATAGTAATTCAGGAAGAAGGATGGTGAGAAACATCAGCTGTTGCAGACTTGGGTTGACCTTTATTCATTTCACCTCGAGATTTGGAATGTGTATTACTGCCGGAAGCTATTCTACTTAGTATATGTCACGGACAGTAATGCTGAGCTGACTTGCCTGCAGCCTTATTCAGTGATGCTGGGGTACAGGGCACGATAAAGCCTCAGGCATTCCAGTGGGTTGGATGGTACGTGGCTGTCAGAGCACTATTACATGTCATGCTGTGGGCACGAGTCTCAAATCAGCCTTTCAGTTACTGGATTCAAAAGTAATAAAAATGGCATTCTGCCAGGAAACCTGTTCTGTGTGATGAAGTCTACTAGTAAGAAAAAAACAACAAACAACTCTGTCAGTGTAGATGAAATGAGGTAATTGGCTCCAAGAAGCCTGGAGTTAGCTGCAATCATCTCTGCAGGTTCTGAGCTTTCTTAAACTACTCCGCAATTTACCTGAAGTAACTTTTGGTAGAAGCCCAAGCCATAAAATGGCATGCTCAACAGGCCAGCAAATATTTCATTAGCTCTGACAGACCCTGCAGGTATATTTAGGTGCAGCTTTACCAAACCGGCCAGGAGTGGTGTGAGACAAGGCCTGGGCACTGGGGTGTTCCTCGTGCTGAAGCTCTCTGCACTGGGATGGCCGCTGCGGGCGTGGAAGGAGTTCTCACAGATGTTCCACCTCTGAAATCCTGATGGCAACTGTTTTACCGGATTCCTGGTGTCCTGGGCACAGTGCCTATTTTGATGGGTGGTGAAGGACACCAGGAATGCAGGGTGGAGTCCATTACTGTCTCTGTGTTAAGGCACTTGCCAGTGATGCTGAGGGAGCTGCAGTGGTGTTTTTCTGGACTGCACTGTTGTCAAGAAGACCTGCTCTCCATTTGACTCTGGTCTCTGCTGTTGCTTTCTAAGGACATGTATTTCTACTTAAGTTTCTTCAGATGTGTAAATGATCTCTTAAAGGTAAATCTTCTGATAAAACCTTTTGATACATTACTCTTGAGTAGAATGCAGCTGAGTATGGTCTTGGTACAGAGGCTCTTAGAGCACAGTTAGCTGCTCATTAATGAGTCAGGGTGGCCTTACTCAAGATGCTACCTCAGATCCTAAAAGGAAAGGTGTTTGCAGGAAGGAATCTGTCATTTGTTTGCCTGTGGGGAAGATGTACTTGTGTGGGTTCTCTTGGACATGAGTCACTGTTTAAGAGCATGAATTTGCCTGAGAAACAAGTGGATGACTATAACTTCAAAACTATAGTCATGACCCCAAGGAACGAGTCAAATCTTTCATTCAGTTGATACGCTTAGTTTTAAAATAAGCAGTTGTAAATTGAGGTAAGATTGCTCTGCTGCTTTCTTGTGGTTTGTCTCTGGTTTTGCTAATAAAGACGCTGCTGTCTCATGCTTCAGGAGGAGTGTGTTTAACAGTGCCTTTGGTAGTTGCAGTTCACTGCATAATCTTGTCCTCCAGATACATTTCCATAGACCTTCTTTTGTTCAATATAGGTTGATTGAGGGATGTAAGCGTTAGGCTTATTTTGTGCTAGTTACAGAAGGTAAGATTACCATGAGTCTTCTGTGTTCTCAAGTAGCTAAGAAGCTTTTACATTACGGTATTTTATTAGAGCGGCTTTGGTTGCCCAGTGAAATAACGCTAGGTCATTGAGGGGTTTTCTGGCCTGAAGGTGCACAAGCAAATAGTAATAGGATATAGGTGTGTTTACAAAAGCTTCAATACTAGTACTGCCATAAAGGAAAACTCTCTTTCTGCATTGCAGATCTAGTCATATGTAGTTGGCTCGAAAGGCCCGTTTAGTGGAACTCTTAATATGCGTTAGGAAAACCAAGCACATACTTCTAGCCAATGGAATTTCTGATGTTTTTAAGTGAAGACAGGGATAGTTAAATGCGTTGTTGTTATCATTTGTAGCTCTTTGTGCCACACAAGCTCTCTATTCTTGTAACTTTAAAATCCTAAATTGGAAGTTCTTTGTTTAGCTGTATTACTTGCTGGAGTGAGTCTGTCTAAAGCATGTCAAAGAGGTTTGAAAGTCTAATCCATTGTAACATCCAGCCTACTATAATCTTGTGATTTCTGTAGCTGATGAGGTTTACTTTTTATGTGTCAGTTTAAACATCTCTTGATGTCTTTATCACAATTGTTCAACCTCACATGATGTATTACTGCAGAAAACTGTCTCTAGTTAAGAAACTAATAATGCTGTAAAGGATACAAGCTTAAACGTGAGGGAAATGATACTGTTAAAACACTTCCTTATTCATCTCTGAGTCTAAGCTGTTGCCTAGGCTGTCTGGATCCAGGTCTAGATATCAAGGTGTTCTCAAGATCCTATGTGAAGTGTTGTATCCACATGGAGGGAAGAGTAAGTTTTGGACCTTATGTTTTTATGTGAACCTGTTCCAGAGCAGCCTGCTTGGCTGGCTGTTTGCAGGACTGATGGGATTATGTGGTACAAGATGCACCTTGACAACAAAGGGAGCATTTATGCCAGGGCAGAGTAGGACTGTGTTCATTTAAGTAACATGACTACTTTGGAAGACTGGCTTGGACTTTGAGTTGTTTGAGGTTACAAGCTAGGTCTGGAATAGAAGGAGCTGCCTATTCTTCAAGGTCACAACAGAAGAAAAAATGCTTTGCTTTTCTTCAGCCTGCTCCTGGAATGTGAGAGTTTGGTGTGGTGACCTGCTGGCACTTGATTTTTCAAGTGTTGACATTACTGTATATGTTGGAGTGCCAAGAAATTTTCCATTGTTTTAAATAGGAGCAAACCACACAGAGCAACTTGGTTTATTTGCACATCTTGAAGACTCTGTACTGCAGAGTACATATTCTCTGGGTTGTTTGTGTAACAAGTTTGTGATTGTCTTTCTACTGTGAGAGATAGCATGTTTATCAGAAAAAAAAAAAAAAATTCTGAACTCAATTCCTTCAAATACCTTTTTAGTAAGAAAAATATTATTCTTGATGACCAGGAATATTTTCTGTGGTAATTGTTTACCAGTGAATCTAACTTGAAGGTTGTCTATTCATTTTTGGCAGGAATTTTAATTGTTTTAACTGTAAAAGAAGTCTTGAGATCTTTTTGGTTTTGGAGCCAGTAGTTAAACTCTTACTTTCCAAGAGCTGTCTCTGAAATGCCAGTAAAGATTTTAACCACTATAGAGGCAGTGACTATGGATAAAGATATAGGTAGAGTATGTGTATTCTACACATCTTGCGTAGAATAAACTCAAATTCACAATTTGAGGTAACTGATTTCAGTCTGCTGTAAATGTTTTAGTACCAAGTGGCATGGTTTGAGATGAAGCTGAACAGAATATTGGGAAAACTGTTCTCCTTAACCATCTGCTTAGTTGCAAATGAAAACATGTTCTTATGCCTGTGTAGGAAGACTAAGTGTGACAAAACCTGAGTCACACATGAACTTATGGTCACCAGCCACAAAGATGAAAGCATGCTCTAGTTACCTTTTGCAGCAGTCAAATGCAACTTAATATTGTTTTTTAAGTACTGTTCTTTCTGGAGGATGGAACGGGTTTATTTGTAAAAGTACTTGTTAACTCCGGTTAACTGTATCTTGGTTAACAACACATTTGTAACATCACTAGGGTACAACTAGGCAGAGAAAGTCTGGATGATGCAATCTGTCTCCTCTGTATTGCTGACTTCTGATCTAGGATTCCTCAGCTGGCTGCAGGTTACACTTTAAGCTTTCTGTGGAGCTGAATTATTTTATTCTGGGGGGTGGGGGAGAAGAGAAACTTGTTTTCCCACACCTCTTGTTCAGATGATACACCATTGCTGTTAAGTATTTCTTAGCTGACTCTCAAACCAACCCTCTGTTAATACAGGTTTTGACTTCATTGTGTTTGCTTCCCACAGGAGGAAAGTTGGGGCAATGAGAGCAAAGCAGCAACATGACTCAAGTGCATCTAGGGGTGGATGTCTCTCATTCGCTGTATCTGGTCATGTTGTCTCTGGTCCCTGAGATCTCCAGAGCCTTACACTTCACGTAGCATCTGTAAAGCCACTCTAGTGAGCAGACCAGACAGTGATGACTTTTTTTTTTTTTTTTTTTTTTCCTAATTGCTGTTAAGTCCTTCTGGCTTAGCAATAATTTTGATACTCAACTATGTTGGGACCTTTAATGTAGAGCTGGGAACTGTCTTCTAATCTGTTCAGTGCTCTGGGCTGTAGTGAGGTTTCACGTCATCTAAAAGCATTATGAGACTGGTGGTTTTGGTGGGTTTTGTTTGGAGTGTCATTGGAGAAACTATGGGTTATTTTAGTGAGATAAAATCCTTTATTTTTATTTCAATAGCATCACTAACTTACCAAATTATTCCTTTCTTGCAGAATAATAAATATTATTTTTGAAAAGTATAGCAGCACAGTAACTACATCCCACTCTATTACTACACAACCACTTCCTTCAGGAACAGGAAGAAACGTATGCTTAGTATAACACAGCAGCTTAGTTTATTTGGAAATATGTTTAACTTTGCTGAAGAGATTCAGTACGCCTAGGGGAAGGTACAAGAGAACCATGTGCTGGTAGAATTGGTGATTGTACAAATAGCACTTCAGCACTTCTGTTTTTCACAGTAGACCAAGATCCTTTCCTAAATATAGCCACGTTTACCAGTTCATAGAGAAAACAGCGTGTCAAATCCACCTTTTATTTTCTTCTTTTCTGATGCCTTGCCTGCCTTCTGAAGTGATAAATAGCCAGGATTTCCAGAAGAGATTTTTGGGTGCTTCAGTCAACCGATGTCCCTCTTTGCAGACAGTAACAGATATTTGAAAATCAGCTCTGAAATTATGCCAGTTACTCAATGTAGTCACCTAAAGATATTAATCTGATTTTCTGCTGGTTTTACATATGGGGATTGCATAATGAGCTATGTTTATAGGATAATGAAAGTTAAAGTCCCTTGTTGTTCCTGGGAATACTCAGTGGTTTAGTCTGACTTTTAAAAACAAGGACCAGGAGTTTTACACACCTAAATTTTAATTTAACTACAACCATTATGTTTGAAGCCATTAGGGCTCTGCTGTGTTCTGGATGGACAATACTGGAAGATAGTGTTGAACACAGTTAAGAATCTGACCTCACAGTCTAAAAAATCCAGGACTTTATTGCTAAGCAGCATCACTGACCCCTGTCTGAAGGAACCACTGGTGCACTGCAGGAAAACTGTTCAAACCCACCCAAATAAAAACTGAAGCATTGGCTAATTAAAAACAAAACAAACTTACAGAAAGAAAACTTTTCAGCTGAGCCGAGCTGGAACTTCTGAAAATGAAGTTCACTCTCACTAATACTGCTGTAGTTCAGGTCCCTTTGGGGCACTGGCTGCCAGTGCCTAACTATATACAAAGGGTATATATTCATACTTGCTGTTTTCAGTTTAATGGAAGGAGGGGGCTCTGTAGCCAGTTGTGAGTGTTGCATCCTAGAAATGTCTAGCTCCATTTCCTATTAATGAAATTTTTCCATACAAACCTACATTCTACCGATTTCACTTCCCAAGGGACTGTAGATTCTGTGCAGCATGGAGGGATAGCCCCAGTCAATAGCTCAGCGTGGTTTAAACAGTAAGTCGTCACCTATTGCCTTAAAAACACTGTGTGTGAAGTCCTTCCGGATCCTTTAATTGCCAGCATTCACAATACTTGGTTGTAACAGTTGATTCTCTTAAGGCTTTGGTGCTCCACTACAGTTTTTTTTCCTAACTTCCTTTTGCCTTGTTAATGGCACTAACACCTGCCTCTTGTCTTAAGATACTGATAATTCCTGGTGTCTTAACTGGATACCAGCAACTTCAAGAGGCTGTTAAATTTTACAGAACCCAGTGAGTGTTTCTTCCCCTCCAGCATGTATTCTCCCTTAAAAGCAGTTTTCCCCATAACTCTGTTAATGTATGCAGGTGCTGTACAGAGTCCAACCCACAGCAGATACAGTAGATACTAACAGCTACAGAGCTTAATGGGATGTTGTATGTATCAAGAAGGATGCAATAACTACCTATGACTATTCAGCCTTTGGATGTTTTGTCCTCGTTCCTGTGTCTTTGGTCAAAAATATTTAAAGTGCTTCATGTCTTGGTGGAAGCTGTCTGTGTTTTGTTCTGTTTTTCACTTTGATCCTTAAACCTTAAGGAACTTACTGACATATGTTCTTTATCTCAAGTGAGTCTGCAATACTGAAACAAATGATTCTGGAAACGCAGATGTTCTTCATCGAATCAGTCTGATGCTAGGGATTAGTCTTATTTGTACAAGAGTAGTCTGACTTCTGACAGTGTCTGTCTCCTCAAACCTTAATAAGATACTCTCTCTCTAAAAAATATTACTGTTCATCTTTTTTGGGTAACTGCTGTTAATTTTTTTTTTCTTCCTTTACTGTAACTGTGGTTCCTTTGTATGTAAGTGCACACTTCACTTAGCTGGCTTTACAAAATGGAAGTTCCTCTTGAAAAACTTTATTTTAGGAACTCTTTGCTATCTGTTTGTTATTTCTAAGCCTGAGATTTTTCACATTAGATCCATGTACATTTATTTTACTATTTACACCTATCACAGTACATTTATATGGAATACCATCACACAGACAAACCAGCTACTGACAGCTAATATAGATATTAGATTCCACAAGGCTTAATCTGCATAGAGACCAGAAACACATTTAATGGTGAAACACAGATAAGTCTTTCTGTATTTCCCTTAATTTTAAACCCATTTGTGTAGACTGTGATCCTTCTACCACAAATATCTATTTCTGGATTTGTCCATTTGTCTTGTGGTTAATTTGTCTTGGGTGGCTAGTGTCTTCCTATGCTTGATAGTTTATATTTCTTATGGTTGTGAAATATGCAATCAATTGTTGTTTTAAGCATTGTTTAAGTATTAGTTAAATTTTGTTTGTCTTCCACTCTCCTCCTATTTTGTCTAATAGTGGACAAAACTCTCTGGGTGAGTATTTCTCTGACTTCATGTGAGGTGCTGATCTAAAAGAGGAATGACACTGCTTTGGACTACATCCATCTATTGGCAGATTACTGTAACTGTGCTTGCTAAAGCTTTACCAGAGACTTATTTTCCCTGGTACAAGCAATATTAATTTGACTTGAGTAATTCAGAAATCATATGGGATATAAAAATCTATCTCTACTTGCAGCATCCTCATCACTGATCCTCATTCTTTAGAAAGAATTGGAAGTGAAACTCCACAGCAAAGTAGTTGAACATCACGCTAATTTGATAATATTTTGTATGCAACATAAGTTATCCTAAAGTTGCTTCACTTACCAGTTGCACTATATACAGCATTGCTACTTGTGGTTTTTGTTTTGAAAAGCAGACAAAATGGGGTATTTCAGCAATTTTTTGAGTGTTGTTTGTCAAGGGGGAAAAGTGTACAACAAATTCTTAAAGTGATGGCCTGTTAAAATAGCTGGTTTATGCCTTACTGGATGAAACATATCCTCTTTTCACTTTTATCACTGGGGTGGTTTTTGTTGACTACTACAGATCTTTTCTGGTCACCGGACAGCCACTATATAGATTTCTTTTGTTTTTAGGCATGCGTGTTGAGCGATCCATGCAACAGTGAAGAACCTGCCATTGTACATTCCATGTATTACTGTTGTACCTGTTGCTCTTGATTCCGTTAGCAGGATGCTGTTAGTTCCCCTCACTCTACAGTTTCATTCAATTAAAACCTTTGAAAAGACAAACATAGTAGAGAGCCCAGAGCTACATGATGTTGCATTGTGTGGCCCCACAACAATCTTTAATAATAGCCAATCCTGCTTTGGCAATGGTGGGCTTGCTTGGAGGAGGTTCTGCCTTCTTTTCTGCTGGGCTGCCTGCAATGTTCAAAACAGGACACAATTAAAACCAAGAGCTGGTCAAACTTTCTTCCTATTACTGGCTTAAAGAATGCAAACCTTTTCTGCCCTCCCCTGCAACCCTGAATTTTTTAAGTCTTGTTTGAACAATACATCTAACACTTTGGTAGTAACCAAGTTGGTATGTGGATTCAGACTGCTTAGGAAGTCTTATCTCTTCAGGGAAGGGAGTTAAGAGGAAGTAAAGAATCCAAGGGAATTTACCCAAGGGGAGGGTAAACTTCTCGAATCTTCTTCAGTCCAGGTGTTCCTGTTCACAGCCACAGGGTCAGATAACAGGTCCTTCCACAGAAGGTCATCTTACTGTGTTTAAACCCTAACAACTGAGGAGTTGAAGAACAAAAATATTGCTAGATTTATTCTCTCATCAACTTGGATGTCATATGGAGGAGAACAAGATAAAGGTAGGTTTTAATTTTTCAGGGTGAAAAGAATCTTTATCTCTAACTTCACATTTAAATGCAATGACATGAAGTAAACTAACAAGGGAGACAAGTCATGCTCCCTGTGACTAAAAGGGCATAAATAATTAGTGATCCATCTTAAAATGTGTCTGTCAACCTTGTACTTGAACTTCACGGTCATTTCACATCCTTCTGGAAACTCTTTAGCAAGATTGTGATCTGTGCAAAATGGCAGTGTGTTTGGATACCAACATCTTCAGCTGGTAGACCAAATGTACTTTCTAAGAAGGGCACCACTCTTACTTGACTATATTCCTGTCCAAGAGTTCAGTTTGAGACAGGTCAAAATCAACCTGTTAACTTTTAGAGCTCACGCTCTGACTGTTTTCTTTGAAAGTTGCAGCTAAAAGCTTCCAGGGGATCATGTAATCTGCATAGTTTCTGAGAAATTCATGCGATTGGAGTTCTGTCCATAAGTGATTTGGGTTGATGTGATCAAAAAGCCTATTTACGCTGGTAAGATGTAAGAAATTTGGGGCAGCTATGGAATTTTGCAGTCTCTTTTCTAGTTTCCATTTTGCCTGCAGTAAAACAAGCAACCTTTGCTTCAGGTACCCTAGCATATAAAGAGATTTTCTCGGTCATTTTTGCAGAACCAGATGGGAAAACTATTGGCAAAAATAAATCTAGTCGCTTACTAAAGCGGGTTGTGGTAACATGTATTCAAATATACTTTGCATATTTAAAACACACAAAGCCATTATAAAGTGGCCATAGATGACCATAGATGGATTGAGTTTTAAGGGGTAATTGGGCATCTGAATTCTAAGTGGCCAGCAATTGCTGACACACTGTCTTGTTTCAGGGTGATCTAGCTAGATAAACCTAGCTTTTGGCAGAGGCTGCCCCAGCATGGCCTTTGAAAATTATTTTTTATACCGTGTCCATGGAGTTTTTCCTATTCTTATTTTTCTTAATGTTTAGGAACTCACTTGTAGGAGACTGTGTCGCTTTGTCTAAGGGTTTTAACTTGGTGCGAAGGAATTCAGCCATCTCTTTGTCTTCTTCTTTCTCTCTGGTGGGGAAAAAAGAAAATTAATCTGTTACAGAAATAACAATTTTTTTCTCTGTAAATGAGACAGTAAAAGCTAGAGTAGCTAGGATCAAATCACTAGTAAACAATTCACTTCTTTGTTCTTTTTAAAAACACTTAATTTTGCTGCTTACTAAAGAGCAAAATATTTGCTTACATGAAAACAGTATCAAACTTCTTGTAGAACCAAGACAGAATTTCCCACAAGGTTCTTTACTTCTTTCTGACAGTGTTGGATTCCTTATATTCCCTAGTCAATAGATTTAAACCATAACGTATCACCTACTTCAAGTTGGCCTAACAAGTGCTTCACAATGTTTCCTCTACAAAGTAAAACAGAGGATACATATGGCTGTGATTGTACTGCTTATTTTTAAAGGCCACCTTAGACAGAAGACTGGATCTTGTGGTCTTCTCCTGTTTGTGTTTAGCAAAACCCAAGTATATTTCTCTCTGCATGAAGATGACAGCATTAGGCCCAAAATAAAAAGACTGTGTTGCAAACCTTGATTGTATCTATTAACCATATTTCTGTGTTAGTTTCTTTGCTATTTTGTTACTGAAACATTAACAGTGGGCACACTGAGTATCTCAGTTTAGAGAAAAAGCAGATATTCTTATCAAGACTTTTAAAGAAAAGCCTTGGGTTTTACCGCAGATGTGAATTGACACTGATGTATTCACATTTGCATAGTGCATAGCAGTACATTTTCAGTAGTCTACAATTAAGCTTCTGTATTGTCTGGCTGCTGCTGCCCAGGTTTTTGTGATTTTCACATTGAACTAGCAGTTGAGAGCTCTGCATTACATTACTAGCACAGGCTTCTTGTCAGCTGCTGACTTTGGCCAGCTCTCTTTGATCAGCTGCAGGACTCTGGCAAGCTTTCTCCTCTCCTGTCCTTTGCTTGCTTAGAATTTAAATGTGTTGGAAGAGATACTGTTATTTGGAATAAATGGATTGATAAGCCTTGCATCTTTACTGTTGAAAGAGACAGGTGAAGTATTAGCAAAACTATTTGTAGAGTGCTGGGATCTCAGTGCAACAGCTGGAAATCAACTTTTAAGGAAGACCACAGTTTTCTCAGCAGCTTTGGGCTAAAATACCAAGATGAAACCATTCTGAACTCACTTATGCTTTAGGTTAGTTAGACCTGTGTTACTGATTGAATTCTCTTTTTCGTTGTTGTTGTTGTGGCAGGGTGAGAATAGTAGTAATAAAATCTGACCACATTAGTAATTTGTTTGGGGAAAAAAAAAAAAAAAGAAAAGAAAACAAACAGACAGATGTCTACAAATACCCCCCTTATAGAATTCCATTTCATGTCTTCTATGCCAAGGTGATTCTCTGGTAGCAGCAAAAATCCTCCTTGTTTTAATGGTAAATGCCCAGACACTTTATGGTAGGAAAGTAAGCCAAACCCAGCAGTAATCATGAGATGACTGAATCACTAATGGGATAAAGTCACAGAAGTGCAGTCATCCAGTTTTAATGTTTTTCCTATGGAACCAGGAGATGACTTTTAACTTGGTAAGTTGTTTTAAAGGACCAATTCTCTTCCATTTATGTCAATGTAAATTCTGTCACTTGCTCCAGTGTAGTATTAGACTTGTGAAATCTCATTAATAAGTTCACTTTCTTTTATTTCTTACCGTAATCTCTCCACCTCTGCATCATCTACAAGAAAATCTCTTTTTTGTACCAGTCTATGAATCTTCTGAATCAGTTCATCCTCTCTCTGCTTCTCCATCTTTGTTTTTTCTTTTTCTGGTCAAAAACAGAGGAGATATTATTACTTTGGATTCTGTGGGGTGGACATTGCAGATGTATAAGAATAAATTGCTGATTCAAGTCAATGGCTCTTCAGACCTGAGTCACTAAAACCCCAGCAAGTTCTGGTCACTGCCTCTTTCCTCTCTTCCACTTGTTGCTGTTGTATCTGATCAGCTTAATGGTCTGGACACTCTGTGGGGCTTGCCAAGCCTGCTTTTAATATTAAATTACTCTGCAAGACACTGCTTTGAATTCTTTAAAGAGCTTTGGTAAGAAAACAGTCCAGGATGCTTCATTAAAATCCATGGTACAAACTCTCTTTGACCATAGGAGCAATGAGACTACACAGAAAGGAACTATTTCACTGTCTTTTTTTTTTTTTTTTTCTACTATGGTAAGGCAGGTAAGCTGCAAATGCACACAAATAGCATAAATTGTAAAATGTGGAAAAATAAATGAAAGCGTTTATTTTCCCTGTGCTTCAAAATTGCAGGTAATGTATGTCCTTGTTAAGTGGCCAGTCTGTAATGACTAGGCTGCTATAAACAACAATTTCTGTGGGGAAAAAAAAAAAAAGTGCCTGTCACAAGCTAAAACTCATGAATGTTAAGGATTACAGAGCTGTAGTTTAAGATTATAAAGCAAATAGTGAAGACTGAAATCTTTAAAACTAGCAAGTAGAGCAGAGATTAGAAAGCCAGAGGCAAATCCCAGCCCACATTTCCTCAAGCTGAAAATTTTGACTAGCTGAGAAGACACTTTGCATTAAATCAAGAATTTTGCTTTTGAGCAGTAGAGCTGTGCTTAGAGAACCATAAAATAAAATACAGTAAGAGTTGTGGGAAGAAGGGCAAGCTGCTTGCAGTCTGATGCATCTGAGCTACGTTGATTGAATTTAAGATTAAACAGCTAAATAAATCAGACATTTGAAAATAATTATTTAATACAGCTTAATTTTGGATCATGGGCTTCAGGACGTGTACTGCTGGGAATTTCTGTAATAAATCCATTCTTTAGTAAGTAAGGCAAAAGCACCTTGAATATATTTTCAAGACAGTGAAATTCTGTATGTCTCAATCTCAAATGCATATTCCTTGGAGAATTTTTGAATTACGGTCTGACAGTAGCAGAGGAAATAATTTGTAACATAACATAAGGCTGCTTTGTCTAGGATGCATTTTGTGTGTTTTATCTTTTAGAAATGATAAAGGAAGGTGGTTATTGACTGCTGTGAAGATTTCAAGACCTCTGCGTTGTTACCTACAAAGAATTCCTGTGATTAATGCTGAATTTGCAGCAGAGAAAAAAGGAGAATGCTTAGAAATCACTGCTTTTTCTTGCTTTGCCTCTTACATCTGTGGAGCAAGGGATCTCCTCACTACTGAAGGTAGAAGCTACTTTCTACTTCCTTTCAGTCTATCCTCTTCCCAGATTGAGATGTGCTCTCCCATGACATCTTCCAGGAAGCTGCCTGCCAAATACATGCATCCTGAATTGTGGCAAAGTACTGCATGCTCTGTGTACTAAATGACTGATCCCATGTCTACCAAAACCAAAGACCAGGTCTCACTCTACAAGTCTCTATACTAACAGGAAAATTATGATAAAGACGTTATGACTGAACTCATTTCTGGGAAGTGTTTTTCTAGGTTAGGCACATGCTGTGTCAGCACTTAGTTATGTGTGAATGCCAGCAGCTTCTTTGTCTTTAAGACAAAAGTATTCTTATGAGTCTGCCAAAAGGTGGTGCTGCTGGAACTGCACGTACTTAATTCTTAAATTTGAGATTTGCTAAGTGCTAAGGAGAAACTTCTGTGGATCTCTGCTTAAGACTTTGTGACTGAAAAATAGTTTCTTAAAGGTTTTTTAATTAAAAAAAAACAAAACAAAAAAAAAAAAAAGGAAATCAATCAACCCATACTTTTAATTAACAGGTAAGGGTAGGAAAGCTGCAGGCTAAATGAGGCAAGGCAATGGGAATAATTCTGATGTTTTCTAGGATTCATAATCCTTTTCAATACTGTTGAAACCAGTAACGTACCAACAGTGCTATTAGAAATTAAAAATGTGACCTATAAGTAACTAAGCATAAAGAAAGAAAGAAAGAAAATATAAGAAAGATTATGGATCTACTTTTGTTGGGTGTAAAGAAAACTGGAAAAGTTCTCGTACAACTAAGAACATGTGGCCTCAGAGTAGACCCCTGTTTCATGAGTGACCTTCTCTCTCCTTTCTGGGCAGAAAGCTGTCCTTTAAAGTTGCACAATGAAACGTGGGGGGAAAAATGAGTATAACCAAAGGAAACTCAAAACTTGTTCTTAATAGTTAGGTAGCTGCAAATTATTGCTGAAGGGTGCTAGAGGCCATGCAGTAATATCCAGTGTAAATAACCCACTGCAGCTGCTAAGTGTTTTGTGGGATCTGCCTCCACATTTTCTCTTGAACAGAGCAGGACTGTTGTGGATGATCTAAAACAGCAAAGCTGTAGTGAAGCAAAATCACTTATTGATTTCAGCTGGAGTTTGGAGCCTAAGGACTGCAAAACTGCCCACAAGTCTGTCCCTCCTTAGAGCAGTGAATTTCCAGAGAATTAAAGCAAAACACAAAGCAGACATTTGCCCCTTGCTTTTTGCAGAAATCCATTTTATTTTATTCTAGGAGGTCAATTTAACTACAGGTGTGACGATGAATTGGTGTATCAAGGAAAAAAAATCACATTCATAGTGATGGTTATAAAACCCCTCCTCTTTCTCCCTTTTATCTTGGGTATCTCAGCACTCTGTCTTTTCTACCTGACAATCTCTGTGCCACTTGGTTCCCTAGAGATTGCCAGCGGAGTACAAGAACTAAGAAATGTGCACCTTGTTTGAGTGATACTTGCAGGGTTGCTGCCAAGGGAGCAGTGAAATACAGCGCGAAAAGAAATTTAGAGACCAGGACATTAAGGGTGGGAAGGAAAATAGGAAGAAAAAATAAGGACTATAGGAAAGAGAGATGAAACTCAACCTTGGGGGGATACTTCTAATTGTCAGGGACAGAGGTGTGTTCCCGACATCTCACCCATCTATGCATCACCCAAGCATTATCCTAATATTGGATTGGAGATAGCCATTACCTGGGACTGCTACCAAGCTCTGCAGCTCCTTCTTAAGGTTCATAATGTCTTTGCACAGCTGGATGTCATCCATCCTGCAGAAACAGAAAAAGCATGGTCAGAGACATGCAAACTCCATCCTGTGTTGATGGGATTGGCCAGATCTCATCTGCATATATGATACTGTCCCTTGCCTGGGACCTGTGCATCAGCTTGAAATGCAGAGGTTTAACCTTGTGACACAGACACTGTTCATTCATCGGTTTTAACAGATAGCAAAAGGTATTTAATACTAAAGGTCTGTTGAGGCCTTGATTACTTATCTTACTGGGATCTAATTTGTGTGTAGGTCGTATCTGTTACTGTGTATTATTTCAGATGCCTTTTTGCTTTCTTGAACAACACCAAACATTCTGGAATGGGCATCTGTGTATTTAATAATCATGAAAAAGACAGGTATGCCATATTGCACATACTGCAGCAATAGTTTTTCACTAGGGAAAAGAGCAAGGCTGAGAATAACAGGGAGCCTGGGAAGGGGCAGCAGAAGCCCGTACATTATTTGGCACAGCCAAGACAAGGCTTATATTTCACTACCAACTTTTGTTGCAACCTTACTAATAATTTAGCCCTAATATCAAAGATATGAAAACTGTCATAATTCAGCATCTAACTATTTTGAAGTTGTGCCTTGGGTGAATGTCTTCTGTGGTTGATGTGACTGCTTCAAATCCTTGATGTGTGCAGAAAGTCCATTAATATTAAGTCACAGAAGACAGCTTAAAAAAAAATCTGTAATGTTAGCAGAAACTGCATGTTCAGTTCTTACTGAAACTGATACCTATCTTGAGAGCTGCTATAATGAATTATTCCCCTGGAAGTGAGCTAGCTTCAGCATTAGCTTCCTGACAAATGTTTTATTTTGGCATCTCAGCCATATTGGCAGCCAAGGCTCAGGTGTTGGTTCTGAGGGCTGCATCATGGGCTTCCATTTTGAAATCATACCCTGAAGAATACAGAAAAACCTGCCTTTGTGAATAATTGTACATTCTTCAACTTGGATGTCATCAATGCTATCCCTGCCCACAGATCTCGGTGTCATTGTTTCATAATCCTGTGCCTGAAAGGTGGATTGCCTGTTGCCTTAAGTACCTGAAGGGAGCTGAAGTGCTATCAGAACATGGGTAGTCACAGTGGTATTTCAAGAGAAGAAACCTAAGAGATTAAAGTGTGTGTATGTGAGAGCGAGCACACAAAGGATAACGCAGTCAAATTATTGAATTAAGTGAGGAGTGAAGAAAGTAGCTGTTTCTGGCACCAAAAAGATTTTAATCACAACCTGAGAGCTGCTATTCTGCCTGCTGCCTCTGCATGGGATGCAGGTCTCCACAGGGAGCTGCCCTTCAGCTGCTTTGCTCACCTTATTAAAACATGTTGATCCTTTTATTATTTGCTGCTTTGGTTAATTCCATCTTGCCTGTTCTGCTCCTTTCATTGTGCATGGTAGGATTCAATAATCTTAATGGTCTTTTCCAACCTCAATGATTCTGTGACAACTATTCCTGCTGCCTGTTTACTTCTCTCTTCGCAAAATATGACAGTGAAATACCTCTGATAATTTTTCTTGCTGATGTCTCTTCCTTGTTTAGGTGCCACTGTCACCTCTGCTGGGGATCTGCTCTCCCACCATACATCTGTCTTGTAAGACTTATTTTTATTGGAAAGATTAGCATGCTAGCCTCAGGGCTAGTCTGTGGTTCACTGCTGTATGTGTTTAGGACACTTGGAGGCAGAGACATTTCTACTGATGATTATTGTTGCTTGGGCTCCCTATATATTCGTGCTGATTATAAGCAAAACCTGTTATACTCTTGAGATCTATCATGCTAAATGCTACTGAAATTACTTCTATCAATTAACAATCTTAAACAGTATCCCCCTCAGGAGAATCAATATTCAAAATGTGCTGGGATGTAAGCAAGGCTTACAGCTCCTTATACATTCGATGTTCATGCAGTTTGGGTGTCATATTAATATAATGTGTTAATATATTTAAGTGATATCTAGGGGCCAGACCCTCAGCTAGTGAAAATAACACTGAGTTTCTACAAGAGAGATCTGCATGACATACAGATAGAGGATATTCTTTTTTCTGTATCGGGTAGGTTGCACTTCATGCTGGGAAGATCTGAAAGATACTAATTAAAATACTTCACTTTATCAGTTTTGTTCCCTGCCCTCAAGGAACTTCTAAAAGCTAATGCCACTGCTCTTCTCTCAGGATTTTCAAGAATTTAAAATATTGGCAGTATGTTCCAAGTGAGTAAGATCACTGATGTTTAGTAGTCCCTACAGCCTCTATGCTCAATTTGTGGCAAAGGTGCTGGCCTCATTGCAACTGTAGTTGCAATTTCTCACGTTATTTTCACTCTTTTTTTAAAAAATCTGACTGCAGAGCACATAGCTAGCACTTTCTCTATATATTCTTCGCATCTCTTTCTCCTGAGACCTAAACTTTGTTCCTGCCTTGTAACTCACAGGAGAGAAGTAAATAAGTGGCCAAGCACTTATGGGCTGTAACAGATCTGTGACAATCTGCATTCTGAAAGTCATGAGCCAGATGACATCCCTGGTGTCCCAGCTCTCTAGCCTAGTGCATTCTGATGATGGACAAAGACTAAAGCCAGCATCAGTACGAATCCCATTAAGCACATGGACCATCTTTCCTCCCATCTGTGTCAAAGAGCCTTTGTGTTTCATCCACTCCATGGTGCTGATTAGGCAAAAAAATAAGATATGCTTAAATGATCAAATTTATGGGACATATTCATAAAAACTACGTGAAGGCTTAATCCATCTGATTTAATTAAAGTAGGAGGTGTAGTTGCTTGTAACTATAAAGCACATCACACATTTGCTAGTAAATAATACTGAATGTAGGGCTACAATTGCTGTCCTGGGCAAGAGTCACCTTGTTGCCCTCAAAGAAAAGGGAAGAGGAGAAACTTCTGGGAAAGAAAGCTCTTGGAAGGCCATTCCATCTGTACCGCTACTACGCCTCTTGTCTCTTTTTCCCTTTATGCTCTGGTTCTTGGATGTGAGCAGCTATAGGAAGCCCAGGAAAAGTTAAAATTGCTTCTGAAAAAAAAATCAAATCCCAGTGAGTGGATTTATCATCTGAAAGCTGGATAGTCAGCAGGGGTTGACTGAGAGGATATTTGTATTACTGTCAGACCTCTTTGGGAAGTAAAAAGGGCTTTTGGGAATCTTAAAGAAAGGAGGAATCTGCAGAGTAGAGAAAACAAAACTCCTCTGGCCCCCCTAACCCTCTACAGATAAACTGGAGAAACACACTCAGCCTGATCCTGCAGCACTTTTTCTCCTACAAGTTAGATTTATCAGAGTGCAAGATGGGCAAGAGAAGAAGTTACACAGACTATTGTCCAGCTTATTTAAGAGCACTGTTATGCTCCCTGTGTATCTGGTGCTTTTCTTGAAGGAGAGCAGCACAGTCAGGTTGTTGGTCTGTGCAGAATGTAGTGGCTTTTTCTCTATAGATACAGCATGGTATAGGGTACTGAAATGACACCCCCCAGGGCTGTTTGTTATTTGCAAAGCTGCTCCAGACATTTGCATAACATTTGCAGTACACAAACAACCTTCGCCCAACTCTCTGTTCTCTGGAATAGACAGTACATTCTTTCCAGTCCCTGTGAATTTGGTTTTGATGTTGCAGAAAAAAACAGCAGTAAAGCAAACAGCAGTTAAAATATGTCAGGTTTTCCCCCAGAGCTGAGATTTAAATGTCTGCCCAGCAATCTTAAACATTTGAGTATGATAAAACATTTCTTAGTAAGAGCCCAAATCCATTTCTGGAATAATTGGAGTAGTACTGAACTAGGGATGAATTCTCAGTGTGCTTTCATGTATTCCTGACACACCGTCTGCAATTCTGCTTTTCTGTTTCTTGATGGCTTATGGCAAGAAACCCTCTGTATGCTTGGAGATATCACTTAAGCATGTATTATTATTTTCTGTCTTGGTATTTCAGGCTGTATCATCAAAACCTAAAAACAGACTCTGTTTGCCAAAAAAAAAAAAGAAGAAAAAGATAAAATAGCTCATAATGAATATACAGCATGAGCAAAAGATTTTCTAAACATGTCACAAAATGACAGGAAAATAAGTGGGTCGGAAGAGTCTGCAGTAATCTGGCACAGTGACTCAGCCCCAATATGTGTTTCTGTGGTCCAGTTACCAGGAGAAGAATGCTCTGAGCATTGTCATTCCCATAAGATTCACAAGTGAGGTGACAGCATGAGTCACCTCTGCTGTGCACCATCTGGACTGAGGGGGAGCAGGGCAAGGAAACAGAGGAGAGCTCCTATTCAGCTGTGCCCTGTCAGGTCTCAGAGGCTGTGGAAGATAATGGCAGACAAGACTTAAAAAAGAAACATTCTCTACTGTGCACAGAAATGTCTTGTTTTGTTTCAACAGAAATTATTCAGTAACAGTTAAATTTTTCTGTCTTTTCAGCTGAGGAAGAAAACCAAATTCCCTAGTGTAAGATGTAGGTACCATCTAGAGCATGAATAGAAAGAAAGCAAAAAGGATAGTAAAAGGCAGCAGGAAAATCACTAAATCCTCACCTTAATGGTCAGTCAAAGAAAAAGAGATGGCCAACAAGTTTGTTGAATGCTTAAGATTTGAGAGTCAGAACTATTAGTAACAGCTACATAAGCATCAAATATCTTTTTTTTCATTGATTTCAGGACAAGCAGAGCAGTTCAATGTGTCTAGAGAGCTGCTGCCTCTGCTGAATGACTTTCAAAGCTAGAAATAGATCTGTGCTCCCTCTAGCATGTCTATAAGAGGAGGTCTGAGATCGTTTTCTGCTATTCCATTAAAGTGCTTGAAGTTAAAAAATGAATGTAGAGTGGTTTGGTTGGTTTCCTTCCGTCTCTTCCAAGGGGGTTTGCAGGCATCTAGGTGATTTTTAGTTCTATCTTAATATATTCCTGTCCCAAAAGTAAAATGCTTGTAATTGCTAAGAGTTTCTGAAGAGTTTGATAGTGCCAGTCTAGGAAATGGATTAAGAATCAGATGTCATGCTAAGTCACGAGTTGACATGATTATATGTATCTGGAAGAGGTCCCAGTATAGGGATAAGAAGATCATTTCCTTGGTGGTGTCACTAAAGAATATACTGAACATCAGTCAAGAGCAGCCAGTAATGATGGAGAAATTTGGGTGACTGAGCTAAAGAGCTGTGTAAAAATAAAAGAGAATTGCTCAGAGATGGTAATGTGCTGTCAAGCTGCAGATTCATTAAAATAAGGGCTGAGGTGAGGAGCAGGGTCATCAGTGGAGGCTGCCTTTGAGGACTGCAGGTGTTTAAGGCCTTGCCAAAGCTGTGAGAAATCGGGAATGGTGAGAGTATTCTGGGAACAGAAGTAGTTTATGTATACCCCTCTTCTGCATTTGACTTCATTTTTGTCCCTGTCAACTCATCTTAGTTTCTTAAAGCTTCTAATTATAAATCTGTGAAATCACAGGCAACATTTAATGAATATAGCACACATTATCTGAGTCATTATGGAGTGTGTTTATCACCTTGTTATTTATCTCAGCACCTGGTGCTGCTCAGGCTGGAAGACACAGAGCTGGCAATTAAGATAACAGATTGCTGACCAGCATGCTTAGCAGGTCAGGTTACAAATCAAAAGTCTTATGATTAACTTTAACTATTAAAATAAGTGTGTTTATCTTCTTTTGTTAAAAGTGCTTTCCAATGGAGGACCAGTGGATAGAAGCACTGGACTGCAACTTGTGAAGTAATGTAATTCAGCTGTTGTTTCAGACAATTGAAGATGGCCAGACTTGACAATCTCAGTCCCTGGAGGTCATATTTAAGGCATATTTCACAAATTCAGAGTAGTGTCTAAAGAAGCTGTCTGTATTTCATTCTCACTGACATTGTTAAATTCTCTTGAGCTTGGTCATCTCCTCTGCCAGTTATGAAGTTTTACGGTCAACTTCAGTAAGTGGAGCTTTCGTGGAAATGCTCGACTGTGGAGGAGATTATTACATGGCAAAAATTAGTCACTACATTAATTTGTCTAAAAAACATACAATAGAGAAGTTAAATTTAGAAATATCCAACCCTACTGCAGTAGCATACAGAAGACTGCATGTAAAAGCATTGGGCCAATTTATGTGCATGGTTCATTTAAACTGGTCTGGTAGGGTTTTTTTGTTATTGGGCAGCAGAAGCGGGAAACTCTGGGTCTGGCTGTGTATTGTCTTCTAGCAAAATCGATGATAAAATTTCCTTCTTAATTTGCCTCCACATTTGACCTTTTCTTACTTTTAAAACTAGAACAACTACTTGGTATCAAAGCTGAAAAGAATATAAAGGTATCTGGTATAAAATTAAACACTGACAGTCAGTCCATTTCAGGACTTTTCAATTCACTGTTGAATCATCACTGATCTATACTCTCTATTTACAGCAGAAGGCAAGTGAGAGAGACCATTGTAATACCACAGGTCAAGAGTTACACATTATTACAAAGCATCCTTGCCTACAGGAAGATCAGCTGTGCAAAAGGGTGGGCCACAGTAACTCTGAGTACTATATATGTATGATGTATTATGTTATCTTGGATAGATGGTATCATGGGAGACAATTCATTCTACATCCACTCATGCAAACCAGACCACAGGTAGCTAAGAACTGGGAAATCAAAACCAGTTTGTGAATAAAGGTTACATTTGGAAATACAGTGCTAAATTATTGACCTAAAAATGACTAAGTCAAAAGATTAAAGATACCCAGAGCTGTTCGCCTGTCTATTAACAGCAATTTGTAACAACCCTAAGTATGCTACTTAAATAAAACTTTCTATTAAATAATTCTTTTCCTAGCTAGCCAACAGAGATAATTTTACATTTTTTTAAGACACAAACATCTTGACTAACAAGTACTATGTCTACAATTCATTAAATACTTTGCCAATATGTTTATCATTATACACCACTAAAAAAAAGCTTTTTCTTTCTGAGCATTTTAAAGTAGCATTTTTACTGCTGCACAGTTGAAAGTGTAATGTCATATTTTCCTCTGGGGTGGGTTGATTGCTGTCAAACAGGGCAAAGGACATGGTTCTGCAGGGAGATCAAACTGAACAAAGGCATTTTTCTTTCCACTCTGAGAGCTGACTTGTATTTATACTTTCAGCTTAAAATGTGCAGTCCAGAACTTTGCAGTTCTGTCCTGAACTCATGTTCTTGAGGCTTCCAGGCTCCCATGTGAAGAGGTGGGAGACCCTTGCCAGAGCTGGACCTTTCAGGAGTTCCCAGTTCTACAGTGGGTATACTGACATTTTTGAAGCTCCCAGATCCATGGCAGTTGCCTAGAAATGCTGTGCCTAGTCTCAGAAGCCTCAAGCTTTGAGTATCTGATGACTTCTATTACAGAAACCAAGTTGTGCCATTTGCCAGTTTACAGTTTCCTGGCTATTTTCTTAAGGGCTCTGGGTATTTGCAGGTGAGACGCCATTGCAATGTGCTTGGGATGGGAAAGGTGAATGGTCACAGCCACAAATTCATCATATCTTGCAGAAGAGCGTGCCACACCAGGCTTATCAGTGGGACATCCATAGTATCCCTCGTAAAGATGCACTTGGTATTTTCCCTAATGGTACCTTATCTTATAATGCTGACAACCTGGCATGTATATTTATTGAAAAATATGTATCATCACACAACTGCCTCCTCTACAGCATCCCAAAGTGTATCCTATGTTCCTAGAGCATGATACAAACAGGAAAAAAAGGAAGGAATTCACAGTAAGTTATACTGTATTGTTAAGATTCTAGAATTGTAAAGGAGGAAAGATTTATTACTCCTTTCCATGAAAAGACAGATCTTATCAGAAAACACTGACAACAACAGCTCTACTAATGAAAAAAATCTGGTTTTGTTGCTGTTATTTCTTTGCACTATAGTAATATCTAGGTGCCAAACTCAAAGTACTAATGCTGTATGTATGTAACTAAACAATCTTAAAAGAGAATTCGATGCTTAAACTTAGAGAAAATAGGTAATATACAGTACAAAGACAAAAAGTAGCAAAGAATCAATACTAGACAATAAAGCCAAAGTCAGAACACCTGCTCAGCAATATATAACCAGTTAATTACCACTGCTATTCACACCTTTGACAGCTTGTTTATCTCTTTACACCCTCTCCTCTCACCCTTACACAGGGTGATGCTCAGTGTGTCACTGTTGCCACACATGGTATTATGCCACTGAGAAGTCACAGTTGATGCTACATTAGTGTGTCACTAGAAACAAAGTATTTGGTTAAAAAAGTAATTAACATTGTATAAATTTCATTAATACAAAGATAGCAATCATTGCTGCCTTTCTCACTTCAGAATGGAAACACTCCATGTAAGCAGGCTTTGGAGTACAATATTACTATTCAAGTTTAGCCAGCAATAAGAGACTGTTTCATGTTCCCAATTTGTGTGAGTGTACTAGATTTGCTGCACTCATTCTACATTAAAACATAGGATTTCTAAGTTGATTTATTGAAGGTTATCATCACCAAAGGAGTTAACCTCTCATTTCTGCAATCTGTAGTTTAATGTTGCTTCACTTTGCAGCGGTTGCATAAAGCCAGGCAATCAGCACACATACCTTTTTGTACTTTAGGAAAAGACATAAAGCTGAGAATCCTGTCTGACCTCTGTTGATGTGTCAATGTTCTTAGAAGGCATATGGACTATAAATTTTCCTCCATGATGAATTTGCCCTAAATTTATGTCCAATACCAAATCCAAGACCATTACTGACTATCCCACCTCTACTACTAGCAATGAATACACCAATGTCACAACAGCAAATGAGAGATATACGGGTTTTTTTGCAAAGTGGTAAAAGGATAAGGGTTAAAAAGGCAAGTAATGAAAAAGTAAGCCTGATTGGAACAAAAAAAAAAAAAAAAAAGAAAGAAACAAACCCACACCGAAATCAGGGATTCATTATGTGCTCTGGACAGCTAATGAAGCTGTGGGACTGCTAGTATGAATTTATTACCAGGGCAAAGTCAAGTTGCAGCAAACTTATTTACATAAAAGGTAATTGTTCCTGGGATTACAAGTAAGCAAACATAATAGTGTAAAATGGTCTAAAAACCTGAATGGATCTATGGAGAATTTGGATGATGCAGATATTATGAGCACTCTGGAGAAGAGGGAGTCATCTAGTAGTGTGCAGTGAGAGTGTACAAAGACAATGACCAATTTTAATTCTGCTAAGTCAATGTGGAGCTGAATTTGGCTTTTTCACAGTATTAGTTTAGGACTGTAATAACCACACAGACATTAAACAAATACTGTGTTATATTTCTACAGATAAAACAAGTTTAATGATGTAAGTAAAACAGTTTTCAATAACTGCCTAAAGCAACCTAATAGGGCTTACTATTTAATATCTTATATTCTCCATATATTAAAAAAAATTGCCATTGAGTCTCACCTACATGGCAGAAATAACCACTCCCAAGACAACTATCACAGGTGGAAGCAACTTCCACAGTTTTAGTTCAAGGTCGTCCAATATAGCTGGCTTCAAGTTTTGCTTTCCATCTGGAAAGCCAGCAGTATCAGGCACTGGCAGATTTCCCAAGGAGCTTGCTTCATGATGACAGTGAATGCTATTTCTAAGAACTCCATGTCTTTTCTAGTCACAGGCATAGGCAGTAACTGTGGGTGATAAGATCTCACCTATACTATTAATATTTACTCGGTCAGAATATGCTAATACATTTTAAAATGCATAAATTTTGCACTACAAATGATTCGGAGGTTCAGTTTTGATCTGTTCCTATATCACAGGTCTGAGGTTTTGCTGCCTGTCTCCTCTGTCAGCTGAACTGAGCTAACACATGCATTATCCATTTTTACAATCATGTCTTTCAGCATCGTACATTTCCATGCCCCCCAGTGATACGAATCAGTGAAGGCACACGCAAGTATCCATAGCGGTAACACACTGAATGTGCAACAAAGAGCAATGCTGCCTGAGCAGCTCCCTCAGCTTTTGGGTCTGTTATCTCGCCAGGAAAGAAAAAAAAGAAAGTGGGACAGGAGAATTGGAAAGGGAGAGTGTTCATGTTCTGAAGTGGTATGTTTGCTGTGCTTAACAGCAAAGACAGATTGAAAATTTCCAGTTTGACCCAAAAGTCTTTTTATAGTGAACATTTTAAGAAATGAGCTGAGAGAAGCCTGAGAAGCAAATGAGGGGGAATGCTGGCTAGCTATAAACTCATGCTTTTCTGTACATATTGTCTCCTTCATATCAATACATGCTGAGTCCTCAGCTTTTCTGAAAATAAACCCAGAAGAGCTGGAGATGGCGTATGATGGCTTTAAGCTATATTTTCATTTCCTGGGCTGGCTGAAGATGGCCACAACAGCTCCTGGCATAATTTTATGAAATTTCACAATATCAGTAGCATAGAAGGAGAGATGCTATAAACAGACACAATTGCTACATATCCTTGACATATCCTGAGGATGTCCATCCTGGGCACTAAGCGAGGTAGGGTCTTGAGACAAAAATAGGATTCAGTAATGTAATTACAGAGCAAATCACAGTGCATCTGCTCTGCTGTGACTGTGGTTGCCTGAGCTAAAATGGGATTGCACAATGTAAATTGTGGCATTACCTAATTGAGGAAGGCTTGATTTTATAATCTGAAAATTTGTTCCATGTAAACTTCAGGTAATTCTTCATAGCAGACAGGTATCCAGCTGGAAATAGTATGGACTTCCTGGATATGAAGAGTACAGCTGTCTTCAGCTGCCCTCCTTTTCTTTTTAAAGGAGGAAATAACAGCATGGAGCAAAGCAAAGGACAGGCTTACAGAGGCTAATATCTGACTTGCAATTTGCACACAGGTCAAAGAAACATCCTGACCTGTTTATCAATTGCTTCAGCTGATGTTGCTCTCTTTAGTTTTTTGTATCAATTAAAAGAAAAACAAGAATTATCAGAAAGCTGGCCTCTTTTAAAGTATACATTACAAGATGAACTATTTTATGTAATCTGTTAAAGAGATAAAAGAGTTCAGCTGCTTCCCTTGCTTTTCAGATAAAAAAAAAAATTCAGGGCACAGGCTAAGAACATGCTGTCACACTTCTAATTTTATTGAGCTTCACTCAGCAAAATTAAAAAGATCTGTTTTGCAATAAAGAAGCCTCACAAATTTGAAAATCAGAGATGTCGATTGGAGGTTCCTCTACTGTATGTTTTTGCTTCACTACAGAGTTCCAGAGTTACACTGTTTAAATGTATTTTAGTTTTTAATTACTGAAATGATGTCTCACATTAAGTTTAGTACAGCAGTAAAGAATTTCCACTTCTATCTGCAACAAGGCAGAGACAAAAGAGCATAGAAAGGACTACAAAGGAGTACAAAAGAGACAAAAATCACATGTATTGAAACTGTGTGGGTATTTGTGGTCTTAAGTTTTCGGTGTTTCATTCTAAACAGGGTAAATCCAGTTTCCACTGTTCTCACTGAATGTTCACTTCTTATTTTGGGGAAGTTTTTCTTTAACGCAGGAACAGGCAGACTACAGAAATATCAGTATTTGTCTAAGAGCAAACCCAAATACTTCCCTTCAACAGTAAATTATTGGTCTGGACTAAAAACCAGTAGTATTGCTCTGTGGGGCTATGGACAGTACATGATTTGTGGGCCTGGGACAGAGACACAGACAAATGATATCACCTTCTTAAAGATATCTTTAAACTTTAGAATAATTTTGATGGATATTAGTACATGCTTGACTTGTCCACCAGTCAGGTATGATGCAATTTCTGGAAGCTGTCGGTAGATGTCTGCCAGACAGTTTGATTTTCAGAGCTGTGCCTCACAAACTGCACTGAGTTCAGGTTTGGGCTATGTGGCCTTCTTGGGTGCTGTACTCTGAGCAGCGGGTGTTTCTGTTGAAGGACAGGTGGAGGACACATACATTTAACAGCCCTGCATCCAAATATCCCCCCAGTTTTCAAAAAGGCCTCCTGGGATGGACTCACCCGTGCTTCATTGCCTCCCACTGGAGTCAGGGGCGTTGGAGGTATTTGCTAGAAAAACAGGTTTCCGAGAGCCTTAGCTGGCAGTCAACAGCCCTGGAGTGCACACAGAGTTTATGAGGAAGGAAAAAAAATTCCTCAAAGCTGCTGAAAGAGGAAGGTGGGTGCCAGGGGAAGGGGCGCAGCAGTGGCTGCACACACAGTGCAGCCATTTTGTGTTATGTGGTTGAGCTGCCACAGAAGGGCGGCCATTTTGTCTCATGCAGCTGCAGCGCTCATTCCACCTGTGAGGGCAAGCAGTTAGCACTGCCCTGCATGGCTCTGCGGTGCAAGGGCTCCTAGGAAGGACTCCTAAACTTGAAAAATCAGGTGTGCCCCTTATTAAAGGAGTTTTTTGATGCCCTTTCCCTTCTTTAACCAGAAGGCAGGTGAGGTGTTTTATCTGGTGACTGACTTCAGGATCATGTGAATTACTGTTTGCTGACTGGGTGTCCAAACCTCTCTCTAAAGGTGGAAAATTTCTTCCTGAGGAGATTAACCTTTCTGTCAATACCCCAGAGCAAAGACTGTGAGTAATTTTAATATCCAGTAAAGCACAAAGCAACTTGCTTATTCACGGTATGACTGTTGATAAGAGGTGGGGGAAAATTCATAAACTAAAACCCCACAAGCTTTGATGTTTTAACTCAATACTTAATCACAGAAATGTATGTGAAAATTGTCCAAATATAATTGAAGTTTTCCTCATTCAATGTTGAAACTGAAAATCTGGGTCTGTTGAATATATGTTTGATAGACAAAGGCTAACAGTTGAGACACAGAGCCTGTGTGGATACATATGAGAAAAACCCTACAGTTTTGTATGGTTTTTGAACACTACTCTATACCACTTCTTAAGTCTAATACTATTAAATCCTTTTATTATTTAGTTTAATCCCACTGCCTGATTCTGAAATACTTTATGACTTGTTTTGAAATAATAATGATGATTAAGTATCTAGCTTTTATTTCTTTACCATCCTACTCTTTTTCACCTCTATAGGGTTACTCTTCTAAAGCTTTTAGTGACAATGAACTCTTCAGTAAAGATTTTCTTTAGATACTGAAGTGTTACCTACTGTGAGTACTGTAATGTAACATTTGCGTAGTGACGTTAGAGCAACATATTTCATTTTATCCCTTTTGTTGTCCTACAGACTTCATTAGTCATTGGTGTTACACTGTTCAGGGGGAGAGGGAATATGGACCTCATAGTATTACTATGGTAAAAACAAGGCCTTGATGCATTAACTTTCAAAGAAAGGAAAGCTGTCTGTATGTTTTGCTAAAGACTCCTCCTGTAGAGTTCATGGCATTTGAAGAGAGACACATACTGTATAGATCGCAGGTGAGGAACTGCCTGCAAGAATATTAAGTTATTGATGATTTCACATATCAGCAGGGAAAGTTTTCACTGGTTCACGCACAGAAGTGTGAAAAATGCAAACCAACTCCAGGTCTGCTGATCATCCAGACCTTTCTAGGGTTTTTTTCAGTAGCGTTTGTTTTTTTGGTGTTTTGGTTTTTTTTCTGTTGGCAGATATGCTAACCTGGATCTACTTTGGGCGTCTTGTTCAAGGAAAACAGTAATTTCAGTTAGCAGTCTTAGAGCAAATTCCTTCCATGGATTAAACCTGCATCACTCTGTCAGGTGAAGGGCTTGGTCTGATTTCTACCAGCAACAGGTCTAGCTTGTAGTGTTTTGTTTTCTTATTCTTGAGTGTGAATATTGTTAAAATACAATGTCTGTGCTGTGAAGAGTTGTGGTAGTTGCTGGTGTAAGTAAAGCTGACAGTGTATGCCTCTAACAGGAGGGAGCCACGGTCAGCATGGTGATATGCTCAGAGCACAAGTCCTCTAACTTGTGCTTTATTTTGTCCTTTATTTATTCATTTATTTATTTATTTTAAAGCACAGCTACAGTGTACTTTGTCCTAGCTTTACGATCTGGCTACATGTGAGTAAAAAAAAAAAAAAAAAATCAGTCATACAGAGAGACAGGGAGAAGAATGAACCATCACTTAAAAAATGTAGCTAGATCTGTAAATTGTGGCTGGATGTGCGACATGGAATTATTTCATCATGTTCATGCTTTTATAAGAACTAAAAGAAGCCAAATTTAACTCAAGATAATTTCTACTCTGTTGCTAACAGCATGAGGGGAAAAAAAGAGAATACAAACATACCACACATTTTCTCCATTACTAGATGTATGTTTTATCCTTTTGTTATAACTGAATGAAAAGCTAAAGCAGGTACAAGAAGTAAAGAGATCTGGTTCTCATTAAAGCTGGTCTTGGACTCAGTGGACTGAGTGCAGGTGTGTAGTACTGCTAGTTAGCAGCCACATGTTCAAAGTCGAGGCTGCCTTAAACCTGTCAAAGGTGGCTCAGTTTCATGCAGTTGGCTGTATAGGTCATTCACAGAGGAATCTAGTCCTGTCAGAAGAAAACAATTACTAAAATTAATGACCTACATACAGACTTCTGGTCTTGGGACACTGGCAGTGCATTACTTCAGGAAACAAGTGAAAAAAATTAAGTATGGCCACATATAAATTCTTCCACAATATGTGTATGAATTAGAGTTTATGTCATCTGCTTAAACAGATACAAAACTTGGACCACTGATATAACTGTGAGTTGTGCTGTGACCTCAGCAAGAGGGTATTAAAAGACATTTGTCATTGAAAACAAATGCAACCAAGCCACTCTGTCAGTGTAAACTATCCAGAATGAAAGGCAGTAAAGAACAGGTGCTGCTATATTACTTGGGTGTCACTAGCAACATGCTTCTCACTTGTCAGGAAAAAAAATGTAAAAACATTTTAAAAATGAGATAAAGTCAAGCAAACAATTTTTTTTACTCAAAAGCTATTAAGGGAAGCACGTTCTAATTCTGGAAGCCTGTTGCAAATGGGCTTAGAAAGATGGGAAGCCTACACAGGGCTTGAAAAATCATGATCAATGTAGTCTTGGTTTGCAAGTAGAATCCCAGTGCAGAGACAGATGCTATCTCACCATTTCATTTAGTGGTGTTAACAAACTGAATTTGACTGCCTCAAGCATTAATAAGCAGTGTCAGGATATCCTGCCACAGAGAAGGGAGCAGTTGGGCTAGGAAAGCTCTGTGAATATTCCCTGGAAAAGTATTCATCTTGGCCTGCAGCTGCTAAAGGAATGAGAGGGTCTGTGGCAGTGGCACACACCTCAGTCCCTCTTGCTGAAGACAGTGGCAGCAGCAACAAGCTTGGCTTTCCATGACTTAGAAAAGACAAAAACGTGTGACTATCTCTGGCAGTTGCTGCATCTATCACGTGCCTGCTTTGCTAATACCTAGGGACAAACCTAGTGAAGACTTTGATGCTCAGAAGAGCTTTCCTCACTCAGCCAGCGAACAGCTGGGGAGTGCTCTTGGGTAGCTCTAGGCAGTGTGTTTAGATACCTACTGCAGGAAGAGTACTGTTGCACAGTACGAATGTCAGTTATATTCCCTTTTCAATAAGCAAGCTCCTCTATGTTGAATTCCTTACTCAAACACCTGCTAGGCAATAGAGAGCAAAGAGTGTGATGAGTGTGAGCATGGGGGAAATGAAAAGAACAGACTGGATACAAGAACAAATGGAACAAGTGAAGAACATGAGAAACGATGACAAGCAGATATCAACCATGGCTCTTATTCACTGGGACAGTTTATTTCAGTGCTTTGTTTGATATAGAAAATGTCAAGAGAAGTGCAGGGTTCAATGATAAAGCTTCTTCCAGATTAAATTTATGTACAAGCCAATAACCAAGTAGTTATTTGACTACCAGGAGCGGGTGTGACAAAACCTTTCCTGTTTATTTGTACCACTACAGCATTATTAAAAGTCAGTGTCAATATTACCAGTCCTTATTTCCAAAGGTGTCTAAGCAGTGATTCTGGGCTGAAGTCTTGTGGAATAATACTCAAAGACAGATGTCTCTGCTGTTTGAGGGTGAGGCTTTTACCTTCTGGCAGTTCAAGTCAGGGCACTGAAATTAACCTCCAGGTGTGAGGGTTAAATTACCACTCCTATCTTTGTACTTTAAAGAGAGAAGAGAGCAAGTGATTTTTTTCAGGCTACTGTAGCTTCGTTAATGCCATGGGTCTGGGTTCAGCAGGTTTTAGATTTACTGAGGTTCTTGGCCTGTCAGCAAAGGCATTAGTTTCTGACCTCAGGTACTCACAGACAGATGGGACTTCAAAATAATATACTCCTTCTTAATAAATCCTGGTCTTATAGATTCAGTGATTTAGGAATATAAACCCTATGGACTTCATCAACAGAACTAGATTAATATTCATTAACCTTCAGTGAGGCTCCTATGCCTGACCCTTTTGGCAGTTTTGAAAATCTGTCTTGGAGTATTGCTGTTTAATTTGATACATCAAAATGTGTTCATAACTTAAAGGCTTCCATTTAACAAATGTCAAATCTTGGTTGCTATTAGTCCAGAACACAGTGTGCTCTTTTGTGACATGAGCTGTCTGAGATCACTAATGAAGTGAGAAATAAAGCCTGAATTAGGTTAGGCTGTGGAAGCTCCAAATCCCCTACCTGTTATTTTCTTCAGACAAATATCCTTCCCACAAAGGACTGAAGTTGAGTATAAAAATATGCTCTGTAGACACGTACTTTGCTAAAGTTTCCTTTTGTAAGTAATAGATCCCTTTTACATCTTCTGCAAATCATGCTGAATAAAAAAGGTGCTAAACAAAAAAGGTAATTTCCTTTACAACTACAAAAAACATTTCCCAATGGCATTTTGCAAGCATTCACCTAACTGGGATGCTCTTTATCTTTCTTCCTTTTAAAATGTCAAGCAGATAAAAGTCTTCTAAATAGCATTCTTTCCTATTTTGATTAATTTTGCATAGTGTTTTCCCAGTAGTATTTATACTTACATAAACCTGAGTTCCGATTCTCTTCTGACTAAGACTTCCCGAAGTCTCTGGATCTTTGCCATCTCAAGTTCAATTTCCTCAGGCATCATTGTTGTTTCAGCCATTGAAATGATGTCAAGTTGATCTGTGTGTGAAAGCAGAGATAATGAATTAAGGTAGTCAAACTGCCTTAATGAGTTTTTTTTAGGAATGTAAATTTAATCACAGAGCTATCTGACTATGGGGTAATTAATGCAATTGGTAAAGAATATTCTAGCTGAATGCTATGTTGACTGGTTTTTCTATTGTTTTGCTTATTGCTTTCAATGTAACTATTTTGAAGTGAAAGAATCCCTAAGCCAAAGTAACATCCATTTTGTTAGTCAGAATCCATCATAACTCTAAGGAATCCCAACCCAGTACATAACTATAGCTACTGTTCCTTAACCAATATCGCTACAAACTTTGAAAGAACAGCCACAGACTGCTACAAAACTCACTCAAAGCCATTATTTGCAACTCTGAAGTGTCCTATCATGGTGCAAGCACAGGCAATGTAAACTGATGAAGGTTTTCCATATTTAATTCTTGTAACTCTTCATGCCATTCCACCATCTCAGGTTAACTAACAGCTAAAGCCTAGACCTACTAGAGAGGAGCCAAGGATATGATTAGAAATGACATAGGGTCTAGTCCTTTCAGGGGCTGAGTGTCTCTCACTAGGACACTGAAATCAGTTGAGGAGACAAACAGCAGTTTGTAGTAATTAACTGGCAACTGGTAAGGCCAGGGTCCTTCTATTTTTTTTCTCTATAACTGATGTGTTACCTTATCTAAACCAGAAAGAAGCAGGGCTATGAACTGTGTTCATTGTACGCTGAAGGAACCAATTTATAGAAGATGTATTTGGAAAGGAGCAACCTGGTCTCTGGAAAACCTTATTCCAAGGGTTCACCATAATTGGCCTGTATTTTGAACAAGAATTTAGAGACTAAAAAATAGAGTGCGTGCATGTTTTGGTACCCAAATGGAGACACATTCCTGAAGGCAGGTCTGTTTCAGCTGTACTGGTTTAAAAAAGGAAAATGGAGAGGTCACAATGTATTCAGCATGATTATGCAGAAAACAGGAGACAAAAAGCATGAGAAAAAAAGCTGTTCAATTAATTAAGAGAAGACGAATTCTCAAGTGTCTCTTGACAGACTAAGCACAAACAGCTAAGAATTTCTGACAGAAACTTGGAGTAGAAATGAAACTACAAAATCTAACAAACACAGTCCCTGTATAAGCTTAGCTCACAAAGACCTGCTCTCCCAAAATGGAAGCAAAGTAAAGAAATTCTATAGGATATAAAGAAAATATATTTTCTTTATATACAAAAATATATTAAAAATATATATATTTTTAAAGTTATCCTGATAGTATTGTCAGCAAGTTTTGGCTTCACTTCACAATGAAGAAAGTGTGCAAAGAAATATTAAAAATTGCAGGGTTTTTTCAAGGTAACAGAATTTCGAGGAAAAAAGTGACAGATTTTGAAATCTCTCTCATGAGGGAACAATCATTTCTCAGTTATTTTTAAAACTCAAATTGCAAAACTGGTTGATAAAGTAAGGTGCTCTCATGTGTCTGAACACACAACTTCTGCCTGTAGAAGATTGATTTTCCTATTAGAAATCATTGTGATTGTTGTGGTATATTTAGTTGAGGTATAGCCTAGATATCCTAAGACGTGGTGTTCCAGCTCTGTCCTCAATGGGTAGCTTCACAGTGTAAAGTTTATGAAGCTTTCCAAGTCCCAGACACTATCTTAAATCTTGAAATACAACCTAAAAACCTGGGAGAATCTAGATCTCTTTGAGGAAGTCTGAACACCACTGAAAATACCTTAGGGACTGTAGCCAGCTCCACCCTTTCCCTCCCCACACACCCTTCTCTGGGTGTGTGGGAATGAGGAACCATAGCAAAGTCTTGAACTCAGTAGCAGAGTACCTAATACGCTGTGCTACCACTAACAGATGGGCAGAATTATAATTCAGTATTCACTAGATGTTTATCAGACATCAGTCAAAAGAAATTAGAGCAAAGACTCTGTAAGTACAGTTTTGCCTCTTGCTCCCTTTCAGGGTTGTGGAGTTAAATTTAACTGCTTGCAGCAAAATTGGCTTTGGTGCAAATTTATTTTCCAAAAATATTAAGGAGGAGATAGGAAGTTATTCTGATGCTACCATGAATACTGGTAATTTGAAAGATAAACCACAAATATATTACATATATATACATATTTTAAAATTACTTCTCAAGAGCTCAGAAAACAGGGGCGGGGGAGAAGTAACTATCTTTATTTCCACTCTGCAACTCTAGCTGTAAATGTCCCAGTGTTACCCCTTGGATCAGATCAGGTATCATACCACGATTTCAATAATTCAGGAGGGAAATCATGAACAAGCCTTATGCCCTGACTATGTGCTTAAAACCAACACAAGAATTAGTGTGACAAGCAACAGTCTAGTCTGACCTCTTGCAGAACAGTCACAGATTCTCCTTCACATCCCACTCAACGTGTGCTTGAACCAGAGAAAATATTTTTGAAAGCTATCCATAATTATGCAATGTTTTCAAAAGAATCAAAAATGTAAGTGAGGCACCACAAGTTTGAAAGTGGAGGGAAATAAATATAGAAACTGTAAGATATTAGTTCACAACTTGTCTGCAAACTTAGAGATGTAGCTAGAATGATACAAAGATATAAGGAGTGGTTTAGTTTATCTTCATAGGAGTACATGTGCTGTGAACATACTGTAAGGTGATTAATTCTCATGGAGATCTCAAACTGGAAGGAGGACTGGTAAGAGCTGGATTATGGAAACTCTGAGAGGAAAAACCAGACTGGGCAGTTGAAAAAGGAAGAAATTTTAAGGTGAGGATAGAGAGAACTGACAGGGTGGTGCTGGAAGAGGTTAAGAGCCAGTTCTAGAGAGTAGGCATGGTCTTCCAAGAAGAAGGAACTGAAGTCAATCCTTACTTAGCATGTTTACTGTATAGGTGACATAAACCCAACACAGCTACAGTATATCACTCACTTTGGCCCACTCCGAAGAGCATACATTTTTAAGGCAGGCTTTGAGGGGAAAGGCACAATTAGAACACTGTATTTCACAGAAATCCTGAAATAGTAGAGCCCAGGTGTGAGGACACTCTGAAAATACAAGCCTCTGAAGAGGCCACAGGTCAGGATCCCCACCTCACACCTTCACCACTGTGCTCCTCACAAATTACCAACCTGTTTGTGTTGGAATTTCTTTTCTAATATTGTCGATAACTGTTTGGCCTACTTGGCAGCAGCTATGCTGAAGGATAATTGATTATTTTTCATAAAATGGTTTGAGCTCCTGGGATGTAAACCACTTGGGAAAGAATACATTAACATTATTAAGCCTTTGAGTAAAGCTCTAGCTCTGTCCCAGTGATGAATGATACCTTTAGTACTTTAAGACATGATTCTGAACAGCTTCACACAAGAGTCTCTTACCTTTTCATAGAAGAAAGAAAAATGTTTCCTTTTATTTAAAGCAGGCATGCATTAGTCAACTGTTTTTTAGCATGTATTGTTATTGCATTCTGTTTCTGGTAATGAGCCAAAATTCATAAAGCTAAAGTGGAGACAACACTGAGATTAGACACAGTGAGTGACAGGATGAAACTATTTCATTTGCTCTGCAATCTCCAGGATAATTTTCGGTGACAAAGAAACAAATACAATATTATTACTGTATACACAAAAAGATATTAGCATGAAAATAATTACTATATAGAAATAAAATTATCAAGCTGTTATATATAATGAGAGGGACTAAAGAGGTAAACCTGAAGCTAATTATGCATATTTTTGCTTCACTTTAAATGCAGACTGGTATAGTTAAACTGGGTATTAACTTAATGATCACATTTCATCCTCAGTGTGACAACCAGAAATGGAACATTAGCCACCTGTGATGAAAAGCAACAAAAAAATAAAATGCCTATTAAATCAATAAGTGCAAAGAAAACTTTAAAAGAAGCCTGAAGTGAGAAATGGGAGAATGCATTACACCTGGTGTCAATAGTTTCAAACAAATTGTTAAGGAATCTGTAAGAAAAAAAGTAATTATCAGCAAAAATCCCGCTGCTGTCACTTGATGCGAGCATATTCACTGAGAAGCTCACTGTGCTCTACAACCATTAGCTGGTTTAATTCTAATTTGGGGGTTTTGTTATCATCATCTCTGTAAAAGACAGAGGCATGGAGAAGGTGAGGTGTATCAGTAATACAAAGGGTCTCAAACCTATACTATAGGAACCCAAAACTACGTCATCATTCTGGTGGTATCCACATACGGAACAGTAATCAGACCTCTACTCCATAAACCCCTAAAGCAGTATGCAGGTAATTTGCAGTCTAGAGGCAGTAAGAGCTGAGTGATGAGTTGCTTAAGGCTACATAGCAAGTCTGTGGCAGAGCCAGTACAAGGTCTGCTGAATCATGGAGTCTCTTCAGGACATTGTTTATCCTTTTTCTTGCTTGTGAATCTGCTGCTGTTGGAAATGCAGTCGCTTGGCCTTGAAGAGTCATCTCAGTAATTTAGCAGCAGAAGAGCTCCAGCACAGGTAAGGGTGGATAATGACCCAGATACTCTGCCACTTCTTTTCCCATCTTTGACATGGATGAACCTTAAATGAGACCCTGTGTTTGTTCAATTTATGACTGCTGAGAGCTCTTTAAAGCACTGCAGTACAAATCAGCTGCATGGCTTCTCTAATATGGACACCACTTAGCAACAAACCTGGCTGCTCAGCCCACTCAATTATAGCGCTTCAGTTGAAATTATTTTAAGTCATTGTTGTCCTGGACTGGATTCAAACTGAGAATCTTGAGGCCTATTTCCACTCCCTTAAAATGTCCAATAACAAAATAATCCTTGTTAAAATACTGTTAATCACTAAATTCTGTTCCAAATCTGGGTCAGCACTTTTGGAGCATTCTCAAGAATTTAGTGAAATTCTTGAATTAATCCTTTCTCACTGAAGTATATTAAATGCTAATAAAGCATGGTGCAGCAAGTACACTCTTAATGCTGTCTCAGGTATCAAAATCAAGACTTTCAAGACCACTATTAGTTGATGAACGAAAGCAGAAGTTAAGCAGGAGGCACAGGTTAGAGGTGGATGAAGAGAACCAGATGGTGGAACTTAAAAACAGCACACTTGGTGGAAACTGAAATAGTTGCATAATGCAGAAAAATAAATTGTTATAGTACAAAATAATCCAGATTAAAAAAATGTTTGTGTGAAAAGAATCAGATGATTCCTGTAGTTTGTCACTAGCTTGTCACCTGGAGGCATGAATGACTAGTCTTGTAGCCAGGACTTTTTCTATACCTTTTACCATTGCCTTAAATGTATTCAGAGGCCCAGAGTTTGTTTTTTTTTAAATCTTTGATTTAACCCATCTGGAGCAGGATGCAGTGGCCAATAACTAACTTGTACAAAAATACCCCTACATCTAATTGCTTATCTCTAATCTAGCCTGCTGCAGCATTCTATTACCGTGAATCCTAACAATGATTAAGTTTGGCATGTGTGTGAAACTGTACTTATTCAATGTTTTATGCTGGAATTACCATATAAATATAGCTAATGGCTAAACACAATACAAACAGCTGCAATATATTTTGTTCCTGGCTTCCCTAACAGGCAGGCAACATTGTACAATTTAAAATGGGTAAACTGGGAGAATGGGGGAAGGTGACATAGGATAGTACCAGTTGGAAGTGACCTGATGGTCATGGTGCTGAGCATATCCCACCACTCCTTCTGGTCTGACTGCCTGGGCTCAGGGTTGGTTTGGACATGGTGCAGGTGTCTGGCTTTGAGAAGCCTCAGCAGGGGCTCCCCCTCCTTTCGCTCAGAAGCACATTTCAAGCAAACACTGGCCCTTGGCCCTTGCTCCTCCCCTGGGGAACCTGGACTTGACTTCCCACTTGACCTTGGGCCTGCCTGTACTAGGGATTTGCCTGGAGATCTGGACTGTGGCTGACGCAGGTTGTTGTCACCAGGCCTGCTCTGCTTTCCTTGGTCACATATCATTGGGCCATGCCCTGCCCCTGCCTGCCTTGTGATGCTGAGGCACAGGTCTTGCCTACTTTCGGAGCTGCCAGCCCTTCTTATACCCAGCACTGATCCTCCACCTACAGTTATTAACAGAAATACTCGTCATGACTGAAGTGAACCTTAGGCAAAGGCTCACTCACCTCACCATGGTTTCCCTTTCTTACTTTTGACGATTTCTGGATAAATTCCAAAGGAATCTGCACATATAAATACAGAGTGTGGGAACTGATACCAGCTCACTGCACATCTGTTTCAAACAGCAGTGCATTACCTGCTTCTAAGTGCATTACATAAACTCAGTGCTTCCCATTCTCTCTTTCCATGAACAATATTATGAATATTTTTGTATTCCTGTGAGTCCCAATGGCTTTGAGATAAGAGGCTGCTCTGCATGTATCTCAGGAATCGGTCCTCATCCTGCTGCATAGTAAAAGTCCACAGTCTATTTCAGTGGGTTATTTTAGAAAATGCTGTATCCTTCTCTTCTCCCTCAAGGCAATCTTCCTTCCGCTTGTCAGTTGGCCCTCCTGTTTCATCTCTTGCAGTGAAACCAGTGAAGACTGGTGATAACAGCCAATTTAGAAAAAGTTGGAATCATAATGGTGGTTCTATCAGGCCTCAGTAACGAGCTAATAGGCTACACTGAGGCAACAGGAGCGCACATACCTGATGGGTTTTAACACTGGGGAAAAAGTAATCTCTAAAGACAATAGTGTTACTCGAGGAGCAAAAGACTAATGTTCTATTCCCCTTAGATGTGCTAAAGTTCTCAGAATAACTTTGCTTCCACTGCCATCAATAGCACTGAACGCTGGAGATGACACAGCCGAATTTTTCCTTTTAGCAAGAAGCTGATTTTTTTTCCCTTCTCTTTTGAATCTCTATTAGTACTTCTCTATGGGTTGAGCAACACATTTATTTTGGAATCATTGGCATGGTGCACTTTGAGATGACACCAACTGAGCATCTTTCACAGGTGGCTAGATGTGCTTTGTTCCTGGAAGTAGTGGTGGCCAGAAACTTTCTGATAAAAATGACTCTGTAGAAAATGCCAGAAGTGGCATTCAGAGTGGGGATAACATCTTGGATTCAGTACCTTTACTATGAAATCAGAAGGAATGCCTCTGTGCAAAGAGCCTGTTTTCCTAACAGTGCATGAGGATCCAGTGCAGCCTTGCAGTTCTGGAGATAGTAAATTCTCCATAAAACCCTGGAAACAGAAGTTTCAGCTGCAGTGCAGCTCCCAGGTGCACAGGAGGTATTCCTAGAGTCCTGAAATACCGACTTAAAACTAGGCATCAAAGTTTCTAATATTTTTGCCAGCCAGCAGGACACCTAGAAATCCCAAAGCTGTTTTTTTTCCACATGCTCCATGTCCCAGGGTAAACCTCTGGGCTGGTTGAATTCCCTTACAGCTTGGTTTTGCAACAGGCAGCTATGAAATCTGGCAGCTCTAGGGAACCCCTTTGGCAGGAAGGAACCAGGGATGCATACAGAAAGCCGATCAAATGCCAGGATCTCAGGGAATGTCACAGTCACCAAGTAGCCCTGCTTCTGAACAGTCATCTAGGGAAGGAGAAAAAGAAAACGGAGGATTTTTCTGGTTCACGGGGAATTGTAGTGCAGCTATGCTTCCAATAAACCTGAAATACAAATTACTGGCAACCTCAGCTCTATACTGTGCTGTGTAAAAATCACTTATGCTCTGAGATATGCTGCTAGACTAGAGCAATCCCTTCACATCCACGGTCCATTCAGCAGCTCCTTAGACAAAAGATTAGAATTTCGTGTCTGTAGATGGACACTCTGGTACAACCTGTAGAGAAGCACGACATCTCTCAGATGATCAAAATTAATTATCATGCATTTAAACTTTCAGTTTGTGGGAGGAGAGGAAATCTTGCTTTCAATAGTAATAGTTAGAATCAATGGGAAAACCACTGTTGCAGCATCAGCTGCAGTGAAATTAATTTTATTTTGCAACTGGAGAGACTAAAAAATACTCTCTACCCTTAGGATGATAGTTGCTTTTGCACAGATTGCTTATGGAAAAAGATTAATTTTTTTTTTGTAATCAAAATGAAAATTTTCTGATAACAGCATTAGTAAAGACTAAGAAAAGCACTAACAACCTAAAAAGACATATTTATTATATGGCAAATATATAATTTTTGAAAGTTTTGTTTCAAATTTTGCTTAATTAATTTGTCAAATTAACCTTTGGAATAAGTCATATATGGATACTACGATTATTTCTTTTGTTCTATTAATTTGCCTCTTCTCATTCAGTATTTCACCACCTCTCAGTCTTGTTTAGTATTCAACACTGAATATCAAAGTTAGTCTGTTTCTGTCATATACGAAATTACTCCTTCCTGTTTTCTAATAATAGGCTACCATGACTTATGGAGTATCTGCTGGTTTATGCATAGCTTGAAGCTGTTATATATATATTTTTTCTGCCATTTTTCAATAGTCTGATCAGCATTCAGTAAGCACATATAAACTAACTTCAAAATTATAGACAAAACAAAACTTAAGAGTTTTCTTTTATGCAGAAATCTCAGCAGTAAGCCCTACACCACACAGACTCTGCAGAAGAAAAAGCAGCTGGGTTGAGAGGACAGGAAAGTGTGAATTTGTCTTGTGGAGATGATTAGCTCCACAGGTCCCTTCTCCTAATCTAAGGCTCACTGAAGTCTACAGGAGTCTTTCACTACAGACTATTTTTTTTTCTTTTTTTTTTCTTGGCATGTGTCATATATAACTTGCCCTTCCAGGCATGCAGCTATTTTTGTCTTTGAAAAAGAATAAGTTTGAAAAAGTCTTGGAAGTTGAAACTTGGCTTTTTAGAAATCTGTAGAAATCTCTTAGTATTCTCTAAAAATGACTAACCACCTGATGAATTTTGTGGAGCTAGGCTGTGATATGCCAGCCTTTGGTCAATGTTGAGGGAAAAAAGACTAGAAAAAAAACAAAATAGCAAGACAGAACTGATATTCATAATTTTGTTGAGTTCAACAGAATTTGAATGAGTCTTTGAACCATCACATGGTAACAAAAAACCCTATTGCTAAAACCCACCAGATAGTTCCTTCCAAGGTATATTAAATCATCTGATATGATTGGAGATGGCTCTGTTCAAATAGTTGCTGTGGTCTGAATTCAACAGCACAATTATAATATTAGGATTTATTTTGTCCAGGTCATGATTTATTTTTTTAAATTATCACAGTTAAATTTACAGTCTAGACATATTACAACCTGAGTTTCTACTTCAAAAGCATCTAACTCACACTCTACCATATGACGCCATTTTAAAATTAGGTAATATAGGAATATAAAAAGCACTGGGTGCAATTGCCCACTGCCCTTCCAGAATCACAGCCCTGTCTGTTCCATATCCAAGAGCCTCTTGTTATAAAAAGATTTTTAGTTGCTGATCCTGTACGTTCTTGTTCTTATCTTCAAGCTTTGACCTTTTACATTTCATTATTTACCTTTGCAAAAAGCCTCTTGGCAGCAGTCTATTCTTTTCAATTTCAGGCTTTTGTACAATGTGGTCTCACTGAGATTTCTCTTGAAATATAAACACCAGATTCACAGTGCTGAATATTAACTCCTTCTTCTAACCCTCAAAAGTTCTTTTGGTTTCTATGGTATCATACTCAAAGTATTGCACACAATGACTCCTTTCACGTCTGATGTAAGAAAGTGCCTGCACCTGCCCAGTGCTGAAACGAAATTCTTAGTTGCTTTGCATCTTTTATACTGCACTTCTGTAGATCAAGTAGTATTACACTGAGGAAAGGCTGGTTTAAAGACTGGACCTGAAAGAGATCCTGCTTTGAGTTTTCCAACTCAACTACATTTATTTCCAAGCAGAAATAGACATTCAGGCAGTAAAAGTGGTTGCTAATTAAGGATGGTCTTCAATATTTTGCTAACTAGAAGTTATATGGTTATATGATGGTTCGCACTTTTTAATTTAGGGACCATTTTCTTTTTTTGTTCCCTATATGTATCACCACAAGTCCATAATGATAACATCTATAAAGATCTTGCCTCTTAAAAAAAGCATGAATTAAATTGTCTTGTTTGTTATCCTGGGAAATTCATAAGCAGTAATTATTCTTGGCTTTGTCTTTTGTCAATTTATGACAGTTCCAATTTCCTAAGTGGGTAATTATGCAACCCTTTAATCTCACACTTCCCCCGGGAAAAAGATCTCTCTACTCTTAAGAAACTGCTTTCTGCATAGAAGACTTCATTTTTGATTGTAATGATATCTTGAAAAAAAAATCAGCTCATCTCTCAATAGTTGTTCATCCTTCTCTGACAAAGAAGACCATGTGAATCTGCACAAGTTTGGAGTTCTAGTAGAAATCTAATGTGATGCATAGGACTTTAATGTGATATTCAGACTTAATGTATCTTAAAAGCTATACTGCAATCCTGTATTTGGATGATAAATTCCATTTGTTCTATCTTGCATTTAAGCTTTCAGATTTCCACATTCTCCTGTCTTTTGATGCTGTCAAAACTGTGGTACTCATCTTGTGATGATAGAGATTTTGGATAGCTAAGAGGAAAGGATCAAGGACAAAGGAAAGGATTGTTTATGTTAAAAGATAATGGCTGGTATAAAATTAAGTAGAGGTGAGAATAAGTTTAGACTGGAAACTAATAACTATCCAAAGCAATAACAATCTGAAGCAGTGTTTCAGGTAGGATATTTGAGGAAAGGAAACAAGGCTGTTTAAAACTAAGATCAGAACATATGGATATTTTAATGGTCTAGCCTCACTTGTTGGGGGAAAATAAAAACAACAGACAGGTCCTGTGAATGAGCTCAGGTATTTTATGTTTTTCTGCATCTGTAGGAGGGTGGACTCAGAAAGCAGGAAATATTAATTTGACCATTATCTGGGGCTTTACTCTTTAAGGTAGGATTTAGGTCCAGTGTCCTCTGGAGTCAGACATTGCCCACACAAAGATTCCAGACTCTCCTTGCATGAAGTCATAAGGATCCATCCTGTCAGATTAAACTATCACTTCAAGACAGTGCACCATCTCTGCATATTCTTCCATCTGGATCTAACGGTGTTTGCTTATGCAAGGAACTGACTCAGTACAATAGGACAATTTGCTACCTAATTATCTGTAACTAGAATAATTTATTTTCTAGCTGTAAATCTGTATATGATTTGGTGCTCGTTTATAGCACTATCATAATTTACATGTAGGGTTTTTTCTACTACAGAGAGTTCTACTAGCTTTCTCTATTTTTATATCATGTCTTCGACACGTGACTCACAATAACCTGGACAGTCTCCTAAACAGTCAATTTTAGGGGGAAAGGGATGACTTTTCCTTAGTAGTACCCCCTCTGGCAGCAGTTTAAAAGCTAATACAAACCATATTTACAGGTCAGGAAACAGAATTTCAGCACTCACAGCAGTAAGTGCCTAAGGAGTCAGAACTTAACATTGAACAAAATTTCTTTTGAAAATATAAGATAAATATAACTTCCTATGAAAGTCTTCCTATAAACAATGAAATAAAAGCCCCAGGCCTGATTTGACTGTGCCATAATATAAAGTCAAAAATACAGATTTTTTTTTTTAAATGTGTTTGAAATTTGCAGAAAGTGCTTCTGACATAAATAAATTCAGAGTACACAGAAGTATGTCCACTAACATAAACGACCCTAATGACACTCACAGATTGGGTCTTGAAAACCCTTAGAGGCTTTGACAGTCCAATTATAGGGCTCAACCTTGCTACTTTGAAGTTGATTCCAAGACTGTCTAGGCAATTTGCATGCCCCAGCCAATTTCCATTACAGTCAATGATAACAAGGTTGCACACATCTCTTCAGCCTCTTAGAGGGTAAATGCATAACAGTGAGGAAAACAGAATCATGAAAACAGAAAAGGGAGTTTGGAATTAATGTCTTTTTATAAAATGCTTCTTAAACTCAATTGCCACTGAATTAAGAAACCCCAGAGACTTTATTCATGGATTCACACGTGATTCTCCACTCAGATGAAATATAAATTTCATCTCTGAGTTGAGATGGTTTTCAAATATCCAGATTCTAAATTCGGCAGGTTTAACTTTTTTTTTCTTATGGTGGCTGTGATAAGGTCACTACAGCTTACGCCTTCAGATGCAAGCTGGTCTGTAAGTGACTGACTGATCAGTAGCCACCTTAGTATCATCTCAGTACAGTTCCCATCACACATCAGATATAAAAATCTAGCAACACAGAGTGTCTTTACTGGTGTCTCAGATATACTGATAGAGTGGAGAAAGGACTTACTCAGATACAGAATTTTTTCAGAGCAATTACAGCATGCTGGAAGGGCATCACCATGATTGGCGTGACCATTTCAGACTTCAGTTTCCAGCATCCCCCAGTGCCGGAACTGAGCCACTAACTCTCTTCAAGACTAGTACAGTCCACTTGCAAAATAGCCTGTGGTACCTCATCCAGCCATTTCTGTTGTGTATAAAGAAGGATTAAATGGTTTTGAGTGGGATTTAAAGAAGAGCTGTCCATATAATTAGGTCTGCAGAGAATTATGACAGACTTAAAAGTACTGTAATTGAATTGTGCAAGAACGTTTTCCAGACTTCCTACTGCTATTTCCAATTTTAAATAAACTCTAGTTTGGGTATCAGTACCACATTCCTTGTTGCCAGATGCTCTGACAACAGGATTTTTCACACATTTGGCTGGTGGCTTTAGGTGAGGTGTGAAAGCAATTTCCCCAAGACCACATTACATGTCAGTCTGAAACTAAGCAACCTAATTTGTCTTGCTGTAACTGAAATAATAAAGTGGCATTTTCCCACCTCTTCCTAGGGGATGTACCACCATGTGTTTCATATCAGTGATTCTCCTATTGACCTAATGTGACAGAAGGGTGCCCTCAATATCCCAGTATATCTAAAACCAGAGGCTTCTGCCAGTATTCTGTTCTTCTGGTTTCTCCCTCTTCTTTCTTCCCCTACACACAGACAAATAAATAAATAAATAAATAAATCTCCGCAGATGAGACAAATTACCTGATCTTGCGTGATATTGTTTCAGCACTCAAGTGAGTGCTGCCTGCAGAAAACTTAGTGATTTAGCTCACTTGTTTGTGACCAAGTAGTCATTACTGCTGTCCAGCTTGCCTCGGCCTGACCTAGATTTTGTGAGGAGTAGCCGGCAGCTTTGGTGCAGAGGTTGGTTTTCTCTGAGATTGAGAACAGGGGCATTAGCCAAAGGGCTCTGCATCCAGCTGTGCTCTACTTCCTCCTGGCACAGGAGAAAATGTGTAGTAAATTGCTGTACATCTTTCCATTTCAACTTGCACCTGCTAAATCTTTCCAGCAGCCAAGAAGGAGGACAGAGTAATGGCCATGCCACTTCCTCACTCCTCTTGCCTGTTTTAGGGAAGATACAGACACCCAATTTGCTGTGCTTTATTCATAAGCAGCTTAGACCCAAGATTTGAGCAGCTTTGGGATGGAAAGGGAACTGCTTACTTTCTTTAACAAACAGCCATTTCTTGTCACAGCTATATCACATATCACAGGCTTATAGAAGATTTCCTTAATTATATACCCAGCCTGGGAAAGTGTCCCATTTAAAATGCTACCCAGAGAAATCCTCCCTATCAAGGTACTATGTGACCTCATCCCCTCACACCAGGAAACTGAAAGATAATTCTGTTTTGCAAAAATCAGTGTGTGATACAAATACCTGGTGCAAAGTTGGAGGTCTCTTATATGAGGCAAGCTTTCTTATGAGGTAGGTCTTAGAAAAAATGATAGCTTTTTTCATCTGAACCCAGAATCTGATCGCAGTAAATCTCCACACTACAAAGGTTGAGGTCTAGATCTCTGACATATGCTGAACATACACACCTCTGGGAATCAGCCACTACAAAACCAACAGACCAAACTCCTGTGTTTCTTAAGTGGAAATTCCCTACATGAACTAAACATAAGCTTAAAAAGAGCTAGAAACAGATTTGTCATTCAGTAAAATATTGGGATGACACTAGCATGAAATCCGTTGTTTTTAAAAATGAATTAAGCTAAATTGCTTCCTTTTATCTTCCTCTTTCCCCCTCAGGTAATCTTTCCTATTCAGTTTTTTTTGGCTTTACAATAAGATTTGCATTTTTCATTAGGTGTGTATATCTCTCCCTTTGCTATCTGAAAACTTCTTGCAACCAGCAAAGAAAATAATACTGACTCTATTCAGGAAGTGTTATCAGATAGACTGAATAGACATAACACTATAACCTGTCTCAGACCACTGTTCATACATGTTGCTATTAGCAGACTAATAACAGATCTTACAGAGGCGTGATTTAAGTAAATTCTACAGGATTAAGTAATGAATTTACCTTTTGTTTGCAAATTTAAGTTCTGTTTACAAAATCTTATTTTTAATGGGAATTTATGTGAAAAAAACAAAAAAGTTCCTTTCAATTATGTCCTCAGAAGTCACTATGCAAAGTTAATCACCTCCTGGATTAAGTAAGCCTTTGGTGATGAGTCTCATTTTTACCAGCTTTTCTTCTTAATTGATTATCTCTGGCCTAGTTTTATTGGTGCAGACTGGGATATAAACTAATACTCAAGCATTGCTGTAAACGGTTTATGCTATTTTATTTGCATGTCTGCACAGTTTTCAGCTCATCTGCAATACCAATTCATTTATAAAGATACACATCTCAAAATGACCATCTCCCGTGCTGCCTGTTTCTTTATTTGACTCACCAGCAAACACCCATCTTGTCCTTGCCAACAACTGGTCACACCCTGGTTTTGCCCACAGAAATGTCATTGCTATCCAGTCTTCTTGGATAGCACACAAAAAACTGTCCCTACTGTTTGTAGAAGAGCACTTTCCACAGTACCTGGAAACCAATGAAAATTCTGATCATCTGTGCTCATAGATACTAAATGGTTTCTAGCTGGGATATTTTGCTTTTCTACCACTCCAGAATAAGGAAGCCTGGGCAAATTATTAAAAGGATGTTCTATGAGAAGAGGTTGCTTCCTGCTCCCTGTATATTTTACTCCTGTGAAGGGCAGCGGATGGCCTCCTTACAAACATGCAAATGATTTGACTTCTAAGAAATGCATTTTCTCCCTTGTGCAGAGTGAATAAAAACATGCCACAAGCACAATGTTTTCTTTGGTGTAAATACCTATATATGTGGAGGACTCACAGAAGGAGACAGTTTTTGTCTTGCTTGCAACACGGTGGTGTAACACCTTCCCAGCATGAAAATAGTTACATTAGATTTACTGTTGTGACTAGCCACCTAATTTTAAAAGAATGAAATTAAGTGCTATGATTTTCTTCACTAGAAGAAATTATTACCAAGGTATTTTATATCCAGGCTATTCTACATAAAAGGTAAATAAAATAATTTTTTTTTTAACAATTACTGAGGAAAAAACATCAGCAATTATGACATCACTGCAACAAAATAAAACTAGGAAAATGCTTGAAAAATGCTTTGCCTGGCTAAGATTCCTGTTGGAAGAGCTCTCATACAACTTCAAGGAAGTTCCCTGAAGTAATTCCCTAATTACTTCTGGGAATTAACCTGCAGTTTCAGCACCCCTGCATTACACCTCTGAACAGACAAACCTTGGACTACACAAGCTCAGAGTGCTTTATACACATTAAAGTGTGGTCTGTCCAGTTCTCAAATCACTGCAGTTTTGCATATACAAACCCTAGAGTAGGAGTGCTGTGGTTTGAGTCATAACTGTTTTTTTTTCTTTGAATGAACATACTTAGGAGATGAGGCAGCGAGAGCTGCAGTAAAGAGAGGAGAAATCAAGGAGAGGGGATGAATTAAGCTCAGTCATTCATTTTAGCACACCATGTCTGTATGTCAAAGAGGAGAATTAAATGTAGTGGAAAATGTTGCTGGAGCCAGTACAAGAGCTCTGGCACCCATCTTGATCAGAACCCCACAGTAGTATATGGAAATAATCTCAGAAAATGTAGACAAGCCTTGAAATAGGCCTTAATATTCCACTCCTCCCCCAAGTATTGTCCTGGTACCATGTTACATCTCTGTTGAACAGTTTTTCACTTTATAAATACAAAAATAAAAAGAACCATGCTGGTCACTGACTGCCTCCATACTTCAGTGCTTCTCACACCACAAGCACCAGTCCCTTCGTCCTCTCTCTAATGACCTCTAGTGCCTCAGAGACATATAAAAACCATCCAGAAATCAAACTGCGTTAGTTACCTATTTTTAGGGGTCTAATTTGTGAGAACAGGGACTATCTTTTCTAGTATCTTTCTGATTATCTTAAGGCTCGTGCAAAAGAGACAGGAGATGCTAGTATCTAAAGTACCTAGCTCTCAGTATCTGTTCTTTAATGTTGTCATACCGGGAGCTGGTGGGTGTTTATGGGGAGGGGTGTGTAGAACAGAGGAACAAGGGAATGGACTGACTGCTTAAAATAATATTTTATTTTTCAAAATAAATGTGTGAGATGAAAACTTGGTTACATTCAAAGAAATCATTACAATGACAATGCAGTTACTGTTGGTTTTTTGCATATTCCTTTCACCTTTTCCCATCATGTTATGAACTGAAAATACAACCTCATGCACCTTAAACAGCAGTTTGTCCATCAGAGAATGGGGAGAATATGCAGCTATATGCAGCCTGGTGGGGAAGTCTGCACAGTGTATATGATCTGACAGCTGTTCCTATGAGAAAATGGATCCAAAATGAGACAGAAAAAATGAGAGATTTGCCTTTGAAGGTCTGACCCAAAAGCCTTTGTTGTCAGTTTTATTCAGTGGCGCTGGGTTAGACCTTTATCTGCAAGGAGCTATTTCAGTCTGGCTCAGGAAGACTGCCAGGAGTCAGGAAGACATAGGAAAGGGTTTCCATGCCCAACCTTGCCACAATCCTGCATGAGATTCAGTGCTATCAGAAAGCTATGAATAGAAACTGGTACAGTTCGTTACTGTGGTAGGTACCTTCCCTAGTGTGGTGCTCCCACTGAAATCAATACACATTCCCATCTGGATGGAACAAGACTGGGTTTAAGCCACAGTCCAAGGAAAACAATTCATGCTTCATCCATTCATCTTATATAATGGAGAATTAAAAAGCAGTATTAAGAAACACACATTACTTGTTCATTTACTTCTGTCATTTTGCTCAGTGGTCAATGGAAACAGCCTGTGGCTTTCCATTTTATTACTCACTAGAGCCATATTCTGATACTATAATACTAACACAGAGCTTCAGCATTTAAGTTTAAAATGCTGTAACAGTGCCAGCTACAGCTAATGGTCAGTTTTTTAAAGCTTATTTAGTCTGGTATTTTTACAAGACTGTTTCTATCTTCATGAATTTTTCTGTTTCAGAAAAAAAAGTAAACAAAATGTTCAGTCTCAAAAAGTCTTACAAACCTCTTTAGGAATATATGGGTTTATGGTTTCTCCTATGAACATCAACTGATAAAGACCAGCATACATTGCAAGTGAAATAATAGTAAAATGGCCACTGATGTTTCCAAATTTCATGTCTTTACAATATTCTCCTTTGAAATTATTCAATAGCATACCAGAAAGCCTGTTTCTCTCCCTCCCCTCTCCCCCATGACATGACTCTCTAATAAGAGTTTTCTAACAGTGCTCTAAACATCTTCCCAGCAGCTTGTAGATAATTTTAGGCAACCTTAAAACCATTGGATAAATATTATAGACAAAGGACTCCAATCCAGTAAAAGCCAATTGGATAAATATTATAGACAAAGGACTCCAATCCAGTAAAAGCCGAAGTGATACTGGTATGGAGTACTGCTTCGGACAGTAAAGAAATTGGTTCACATAACAGATTCCCACTCCAGCAGGTAATTAAATATTGAGAAGATGCTCCTCAGAAGCCAAGCAAAAAGGCATTTCACATTTCATTGGAGAAAAGACTAGTAATTTCCCAGGGGGATGAATGTTGCTATTCCTAAGGCCACGGGCATACAATATGTACAGTCCGACAGCAAAGAGGGAGGCAACAGAAAATCATACTGGGATCTTGTTCTCCAACATATGAAGCATACAGTGCTTCCAGTGAGCCACAGGCAAAAGCTTATGGTCCTCCCTAAAGATGAAATTACCAGAGCCAGTAGAGCCAAAACCAGCTGGTTCTTTCTCAGTGTACATTCAGGTGAAACTGCACAGGGCTCCATCTCTTCAACAAAATAATGATGACAGTTGGCAAACAACTCTATTCTGCACTTGCCTTTCATCTGTGGATGAGGAGTCATCCTCTAGCAAGAAATTCTATTTTCTCCAAGTTAATTGCTTTTGCACACTTAATTTTGATTCAGTTTTCTTTAAATATGCTAGTATTTTCTTTCTCTCAATTGGCATTGGGCTGATGTGGGGCTGAGCTGACTGCCTCCCTGCAGGTCTCAGAGGAGAGGAAATGAAGGCAGTTCAACAGAGTCTTAATCTATACCACCAAGACAAATGGACAGCTGGCTGTCACCTTCTCTTTGTATGAGAATGAAAGAAATTTGCAATTGTGGGATGTTTCACACCTTACCAAGGCAGAGACAAATGGATCTTGATTTTACTTGATTTCCAAACTCCATGGCTGTGCCCTTCACTATCACATCCCACATACTCTGTGCTACAGACAAGCATCAGCCTGAAGGAAAATGTCTTAAAGTCTGCCAAACTGCAGTAACTTTAGTCCCCTCCCAGGCACAGTGCCCAGAGGAAATTATTCGGGAATCCATGGTAGAAGATGAGAGAAACTACAGATTGGATAAGGAGAGCGGGGGCACAAATGCATAACTGAATTTGTGTGATTTCCTGTTCTGTGAAATAGGATAGTTTGAGGAACAGCCACTCACCATAGGAGCTCCAATATATTAGCTAATGGTTCACTGCTCAGAAACAAGAAGAATGAAGTGGCATTACCCCTGCCAGTGTAAATGGTTCTCCAGGGAGCAAACGCTTGTCACTGCTTGCCAAGGCTCTGCAGGACTGCAGGACATGCCCAGTGAGAAGTGAGGGCAGAAAGATCAAACTCATGGGGAAACCTGACACAGATCCCCAGGAGAATCCTCATGGAACTGACACAGCCCCCAGAATCCTTCACCAGAGCTTTCTAAAGAGAATTGAGGTGAACAGGGCTCCAGGAGAGAAAGGCAGAGAGCCCAGTCCAGTTTTGCTTCTGTTGAAACCAGTGAGGAAATTTCCACTGATGTCAATAAAGTCAGGACTCTGTTTTGTATTTGTAACTAAAAGTGTCAGACTTCTCTGTCACTTGCCAGGGAGGTCACATCCCTGTCTTGCTCATGTGGTTTCAACACCATTATTCTAAAACTTACTTTGGTTGCAGGTACTGAAAAGGCATTTGTGGTAGAACTGACTGTTGATTTCTTTTCTGGTTTTGGAGCTGTTTTCTCCAAGAGATGAACAAAACCATTAAACTACTTTATAATGAGAATCGTTTGTTCCAATTTTATCAGTATATAAAAAACCAAATGTGTCTGTACAAACCCTCTTAAATCCCTCATTAATAGAGGTTTGGGTGAGAGAAAGGCTCAGGGCAATAAAAAAATCCTTAAACACAGCTGATATTCTTACAATAACAAATTACCTCTTGAATTTTGGTAGTGTTTGCAATCATTAGGCTTTTGCAACAACCAGCTTGTCTCACTGAAAATCATCCATCCTCATTTAATGACAAATTCCCTTGAAATTATTTTCTCAAATATTTTGCCCTTTATGAACTGACAAAATGTTGATAATTAATGTTTCATTGCTGATCCTGAAGGACAACTAACATCGTTATCCAAGGGTGCTCCTGCTGATTTCTCATAGTTTCCCCTCCAAGCATGTATTTTTCTTCTTTGAGTTTTGAATGCTTTTATATTATGCCTTTTATGCAGACAGACAGCAGAACATGTTTCATGGAAATAAACTAGCATTATTTATTGAGTCTCTGGGACTATTTTACTGAGTAAGACTTCTATGAAAATGGAACACATTCAGCTACAGCAGAAAACCACTTTGAGATTCAGCATTATAGAGTGCTGAGTTCCAACCCTCCTTGTGCTCAGTAACTACAAGAAAATTCTATACACTTCATGCGTGATACACAGTAATTTGCAGCGCATGCCCAATAATCCTGAATGTAAATTTTTAATCCTGTTTTATAATGCACTCTTGAGACAGACACACACACACATTCTCACAAGTGGTTACTCTGATGAAAACATGCAATGCAACTAAGGGATCAATTATCAAACATAGTCAAAGAAGTTACAGAGTCTGAGTCCATAATCCCACAGGGTACCAGCAGCAAGGATAATGTGTGTAGTTCAAAGTGTCCTACTTTCCAGGTCTAAGGCATTTTTTCTGTAAAACATCTTTAAAGAAAATAGGAAAATTCATGAGCAACAGTCCCAAATATAACACTTTAGATTCATCTATAACTTTTCCAACAATTATTGGTTGGCACTGGTTTGAATATAAACACTGCATTACACATTAAGTGCTCATTTCCTGCCTGGTACACACAGTTGGGCGCAGAGATTTTGGAAGTCATTAACCCTCTAATTTATGAGTATCTCAGCCAAGAGAAATGTTTTTGCTGACATACGCGAGTAAAAGTGCAGCAGTAAGATCCTGATCCATAATAACCAACATGTTTTTTGCAAGGTAGCCCCTATCCAGAATTAGCCAGACTCCTGCTACACTCACCCCTTCGGCTTTGATTAGAATAGGGTGGGTTTGGTTGTTGTTTTTCCCATTTGTCTATGTTTTGTAGGACAGGTTGGACTTTGTAGGATACAAAGTATTGTCAAGAGACAATTGTGTTCAGAACCACCCGGTAAGTTACGGAGTAAATCAGATGCACTGCTTGTTGAGAAACCTTGGATACACATAGCCCATAGCTAGATCGAAAAGTGAAGGAAGAGCAGAACTCATGAAATACAACATGGAGTCTACAGCGGCAAGAGTATCTCATTAACTGATTTTGTTTGTTACCAAATAGGAAAGTATGTTTCTATAGGAATCTGTGAAACAGAACTCTGTGGACTTGGGAGACCAACATGAAGTAGCACCTGCAAGAAGCTGCTCTAAGGGTCACAGTTCTTCCCACTCTTAACTAATATTTTAGCAGGAATGCACTCTGAGGCATTAATATATTTCCAGTTCTCCCTTTCCCTTCTTCCTCTGTCCCAGGAGCTGCCTGGAACATCCAGCTGTCAGAGGAGGAATTAGAAAAATAAGACAATGTGTAGACTCTGTAAATCATTGTCCTGGCTCTTTATGAAGTAAAACAAAACCAAGACACTCCCTTCCTTTGAGTTATAGGTGATGCAGGAATGACCTGGCAGAGATATTAATAGGTAGGTTCTGTATTTAAGAAATATTTTGCAGGAGAAGGATCAGCACATAGTATGTGTAAAAGTGGATGAGCACTGAAAATGCAGAAAAATTGTATGTGCATACTGCTATCCAAATTCATCAGGGACTTGTAGAAACACCAAGCTGTGTAGGAGAATTTTAGAACCATCTGACTGCCATTGAAACAGGTAGGTTTTACAACTGTTTTGTAGAAAACAGCCTCAGTTCTCTCTAGAAATCCTTCCTGATTTTCAGTGTGGGAGTTCTGTCTTGGTTTCACAGATCAGACACAGACTGCTTTTCCTCTTGAACTACAATATAAATATGTTAACATTAATAATTACGACCAAGAAAAAAATCTAGAACTGGCATCATCCTTTGAATCAGTTGTTTTTGTTGATTACAATATTTTGTCAAGTATTTTCTAAAAAGGTGTGGGTATTTTCTAAAAAGGTGTGGGTATTAGTGTTTTATTGTCACAGTTGAATTTCTTGGTCACTCTCTTTTCAAAATCTGTACACAGTTGTTTGGGGTGTTTGTAAAATTAAGACATGAAAAAAATATTAATTACATTCTCTATTTGAAGCCTGTATTCAGACCTTCATGAAGCTAGCAGACTTACTGCTTCTATAAAAAGAAACTTAATTGTGTATATCCTTGTTAGCTTCTTTCCCACCTATCTTAATAGATGGTCTGAATAAGCCTAATCTATTTTGTCTAGTTTATTACCTCTAATAGATACAATTAACAATTTAGGGGAATTTACAGTACAAGGGCATCACTGCAAAAGAACAGCAGTGGCAGTTGGGCTATATAAATACTGTGCCTGTGAAACATCTTTTTTATTTCTTTCTTTTTTTAAATCAGAGTAGAGATGTGATGAGACTGGGGGGCAGTATCACGAGAGCAGATAGGCAGGCTCATACTGCATTCCTGACTGACTGGAGAGGTATTACAGTAACAGAGAATTTTTATGCAGAGCACTGAAGTGGGCTTGTAGATGTCTGTGCAATACATGGGGTATTATGGAAGAAAGTGCAAAGGTGTATGTTTGAATATTTAACTACCAGATGATAGAAACAGCTACGATTGATGCAGGTTTGTATTTAACTGTGGGTGGTGCAGAGTAAACTTCAGACCCTTGTCAATGCCATCTCATGAGTCTTCCCTCAAGCTAACTCCTGAATTCCCAGCATTCTCTGTAGTTTCTGACTTGGCAACCCTGAGCACCATTGCAACTTTCTAATCATATTTCCTTCCCCGTCTTGTGAGACAACACAACTCACTTTTCACTCTCACGAAGCAATACAGGAGGAAGAAGAATGAGGACATTCAGTTGTACCCCCCACCAAGTACCAGGGCTGTGTCCACCTTTGCTAGAGTCTAAATAAGTTTGCTTTTCTACAGTCTTTTTTTCTGTAGAAAAGCATACTGATATCTCAAGGGAACCAACATACTATCCAGTCTGTCTCTACCAGATATATAGGGAGCTATTAAATCTCCAAATTTTATAGAGCTGACACAAAATTCAAGAGAAAATTGGTATTTACCTACTTTTTGACTGATACCTAGAGGCATATGATTAATACAAAACCCCTCCTAACTACTCATCAGTGACCAGAATGACAGATGTCACAGGACACTAGCTGTGCAAGCTTTGCTGTGCAAGACAAATGTGTTTCCCTTTTGCTACTTGATTCTTTAATATTGCAACAGAAATTTTGCAAATTATTATATTAAGCAACATTAAAACATCATGAGATAGATCCTGTTCTAAGATGTAGCCATTCTGTTCTGTTAATGAAATCAGGCCTTAAAGATGACACAAGCAGATTAGATAAAGCATGTACCCATAACAGGGGTATAAATGTATTTTCTTCATTCTTTGTTCACCAAAAAGAAAAGATGAGCTGGCTATAGGACCACTATCTATGATATTGAAATCTATGGTCATTTTCTTTTTAGCTTTTCAAGCTTCTTCAAGCTGAAAGACCATCTCTATGTAACAGCACTTCTAACAGAAGCTGGTCTTGAATCAAAAATGCTCCAGACAGATACAAGTTGTCTACCTTCCCATGCTGTCAAGAAATGCAAATACAAAGTATTAAATAGTGCATATTTTCAGTGTTTGAATTGAGTCCTCAGCAGCTGAGCATATAAATACATACAAGAGTCTCTTTCTGGCTAACAAGCTTAGAGAGGTTTTCAAGATAAACTAACTGATTATGGTGAAATAAGGTTTCACATGTGTCAGCCCAGGATCTCTGTGAACCTGGGAACAGTGCTATCTTTCTGCTGTTGGAACATATCAGAGCAATCTCAGAACTAGACAAAATCACCCCACTGGTGCTGTTCTGGAGTGCACTTCAATCTCACAGTACCTTGCCTGGACATAATCTGTGATACAACATTCACAGCACAAAGGGAGAACAGGTAAAACTGGCTATGGAGGCTTCATGCTACTATTGAGTCTCTTGTGGGGAATCTCCAGCTTCCTCTTCAGTGCTGGCCTGTAATAGGGCCCCTTTCCCCCTAATCTCCACTTCATATTCAAAAGCAGTTGAAAAGGTAGACCTCTGCAGTATAGGAGTGTGGCAGCTTACCTCCAATTCTGAGTTACCATTCCAATGAAAACAACAAGCAATTTTCATGGTGCACTAAACTGCATCAAAACATAACCTTTGCAGTTTCCTGGCATTTCTGCTTCCTGATACTGACTAAAGCTGGGGCATTCATCATGAGTTTTGCATATACTTCCAGACCTCACACAGGCTGAAAGAGGAAGGACAAGATCAGCAGAAATGTATCTGAGAAGTGTAATGCTCAAAAGGATGGTGAAAAACTGCTTTGTTTCTTTGTGGCTATTTTTCTGTGTGGCATGCAGTTATTTAAGCCGGGCATTATGAGTTCCTGTCGACAGCAAGATAGATGGTTCTAAATGAAGCTGGGCACTTGGTAATGAGGACTGACCAAAATGCTCGAGTGCTCTGCTTCAGAGCAGACTCCCCAAGACTTTATTGTAAAGATCATTTACAGAGAAAGCTGTAACCACATTATTATTATACAAGCCTGACAATTTATAAGCCTGACTGTGTTTTACATATATGCACTAGAAAATGTATGAGTTGCTCTGTACGTGGTAAACTGCCATTTTTAATGTTCTCTACTTCCTCAGAAATTCCCTCCTGTATGTGAAGAGAAAGGCTTCAGTGTCCTGTTCAAGAGACACCTTTAAAACAATCTGCTTTGTATTTGGCATGCAAACCCACAGGAGATCATTACACCCTCAGGCTGTAGGGCATCAGATCCTCAGCTACTGTGATAACTGGGGGTTGAAAGAGGCCATCGTGGATTAGAAATGTGCATAATGTTACAGTTCATTGCTATGAAGTAACTGATCTTTGGTTATAACCAATAACCAGCAATGCTTTCTGTACCACAGATAGAGAAGTTAGCACACAGCTCCCTGTCCATATAACAGATTAAATAGAAACTACCTAACTTCCATACATTCTTTCTGTAATGGCTATAATCAGGATGTACATGCTCTTGTGATAGAACTACACTCACATTAAAAGGCACTGACCAGGAAATGGCACTCTGTCATGCAGAGTGTTGTACAGATACAAAAGGTCTGCCTCTAAAGAAATCCTGATTTAAGATACAACAAATCATCAGAGTAAAAAGGGCAAATGCATATGCAGTAATAGGCTTCTGCTTTTGTTAATACTATTACTTAGGATTTAATATTTAAATCAATATGCAAATACCAAATGCTAATTGTTGACATTAGTAAAAAAGGGGATGATGCTTTTCCAGTTTCTCAGACCTTCTGGAGACTGCTATCATCATGCCATGCAATTTAGGACCTATGCTGTAAGGGAGCATTAAAGTACATAGTAAGATCTACTTATTTTTAATCAATGCAAAAGTGTGACCAGAAGTCAGTGTTAGTGTTAAAATAGGGAACATATGCAGGCATCATCCAAAACAGCTACCATAAATAGCATTTTCCACGGTACTCTAAGAAAGTTGAAGCCTATGAGCAAACAAACCAGATCAATTATTCAAATGGGAAAGTCATAACAATTTTCTACTTTTCCAAGAACAGACCATGGCCTCTAGATTACTTCCTATTCTATATCTAAACTGTTATACACAGAGAAATATTCTCATTTAACTAAATCTAGTGTGTAGAAGGGCATCTCGGCAACAGAGCCGGGGTGCAGACACCTGGACATTTGGCTCTAGTGCTACCAACAGCCCATTCTGATACCGGGTCAAACTGTGATTTGGGTGGAAGCTTAATGCTGAGCACATATTTTTGAGCAGATTGGGTCTCCCACTCGGCCTCTACATTACCCTCTGCCAAACAGATGATCTTTGTCCAAAGCTTTCAAAGCATAACCCTTCTGTCACTTCAAGCTACCAGTTATTATTATCACTGCACTCAGCTCCTGAACTCTGGAGCAAAACCAGACACATTTATGAGACAAGAAAAGCACACGTCTGTATCATGCCAGAGAACCTGCAAAACTGTTGCATATGTCTGAGTCAACCAAGTCAGTCAACAGCAATTTCAGTCTTCAATTCCATTTTAGAAAGTGTGGAGTTACTCAGTCCTGAACCTATGCCAGGCACTGCAACAAAACCAACACTGCAACTGAAGCATCAGAGTGGGAGAGTTACACCCCTGTCATCAGCATATGGTAGACAGTAACGTATGCATGAAAAACTGAAGCCAGAGGTGAAGTATGATTCCAGAACACAGCAGTATCTGAGAAGTCTAAACACAGCAAAAGTGCTGGCTAAATTCTGCTACCAGGATGCTGCAAAGCCATGGGATGTTACAAGACATCCAGGTTAGACTTCACCACGCACATCAAAAGATGGATGGTGAATCATGAGCATCAGCAACCTCCGTATCAGCCAAAATGAAGGTGTCACAACAGATACAAAGGTTTGTTTTGTTTTGTTTTGTTTTTTTCCCATGGCCTAATCAAATACTTCATAAAACTTCAAAAATATTTTTCTCTGTACTAGTACTGAGCTTTTTGTGACAGTCTTTCCAAGATTTCTTGCCTCAGTGGTTACCTCGAAAATTAGGAGTTTACAGGCTTATTAGGTTGTACAGAAACTAGTTCTGCCAATGACGAATAACAGGTATCTTAGAGAAGACAAAGTCCCATTGATAACTTGAAGTGGCAACTACGGATCTTTTTAACTACTCTTTCCATCTGCACTTCGGAAAGGTTATGTCAAGTGCTGCTTTCTGGAAAAATATTTCAGGAAAGCTCTCCCACCACAGAGCATTTGTTGAGCTCATAAACACAGTGCAACCGCTGAAGAAGTGAACTCAGTGCTGTATTCCTGTACCCTCTGCCTAAGATAGCAAGAGGGAATAACGTGGTTGTCATCTGTGCCTTTCAAATGTGAAGCACATTAAAGACTACCAATCTTTAGGAAAAGCCATACACTAAATCCCACCTAATAAACGAGAGCCAACGTCCCAGCCACCCTTCCTGTGCCACCGTCTCGTCGCTTCACTTCGCGGAGCGAGCAGCCCACCCGCAGGGCAGCCCTGCGGCGCCCGGCCCGGCCCGGCCCCGGGCTCAGGGAAGGGGCTGGCTCCGCCACGGGCCCCGCGGGGCAAAGTGCTCACACCCAGCCTCCTCCCCGAGCAGCCCCCAAGGTGGCTTCGCCTCGCTGACAGGAGCCGCCGGTGGCCGGACGCGGGGCCAGGAGGACCGCGCCGTACTGGGTGCATGAAAGCTTGTTTGTTTGTCACCTACCTTTGCCTACAAACTTTGTCTTGCCCTTCAGTTTATCAATACTTCAAAAGTACTATTTCCGTAGTCAATGATATACTTACTAACTGGACTGACGTACATTGCTGCTATACTCATGAACAATTCTGTTTGGGGTGCTTCACATGTTGGAGGAGAGAAAACCTCCACATGGGTTTTAAAATTGTAACACTGAAAATCCCTGTTACCATTTCTCTGCTTTTTTCTGAGAATTGGAATTAGCTAACAAATTAAAATGAGTTGGACAATGTTTTAGAAGATCTTCAGGGCTCTCTGATTTTTCTGTCAGCTGTGCTCCTCAGGGATTTGCCATGATTCAAGCACCAGACATGCTGGAAGAGCTCTTGCTGACTGTGCAATGCTCCTTCCCTGCTGGCTTTGGCCTTTAGAGATGGAGCCCAAACAGAGCTGTGAGTCAAGCAGAAAAGTTGGGGGCAGCAGCACTCTGCACAGCTGATTTTGGGTGACAGTGCAGCTGCCTGCTGGGGTGGGCTGGACTGACTCACTTTTAGAAGTGAGGAACACAAGTGTGGGAGGAACATACGAGCCCATCTGGGATCTGGATGAGAGTTGGACTAAGGGAAACAGGCTGATTAGGGAGAAGGGCCAATTTTTGGTGGATCTGAAGACTATTTAGCTTCAATCCATCCCTTCAGGTTTTTTGATAATTATAATCCAAGGGCATTGTTTAGGAGAGGGAGGAATTGGTTGAATATTTAAAGCTCTGCATTTGTTGGTATGGGAGAAAAACACCCACTAGCTCAAAACTTGTATGCACAGACTTTACTTACATAAAGCAAAGAATGTACAAGGTGATTTACCATAACTAGGAAGTTTTCACCTGCCCACTTTGAAAAAGTCACAAAAATCACTAAGGGCCTAGTCCTGCAGACTATTAAACATAAGAGCAGGTGTGTGGAAGCAGTCCGCTGAGTTCATTTGCACAGAAGTTTTTGCAAGACTGGAGCTTAAGTATGTACCAATTATTTTGCTAATGTTCTAAGATTAGCATTTTTGCTATTGTGACTTTGAAGCATTTTCACTGCTGCATTTGCAAGTGGAATTAAATTTTTCCACTACTGATGATTCCTTTCAGTGCACCTCAGCAATACATATGCATTCCTTCACTCACAAACATTGGTTTTGTTCTACTGAAAGCACTATTAAGGAATAAAATACAGAAATTCAGGTCTTTTCTGTTTATAAAATAGTCCCCGGTAGAAAAACAGAGATGCACTTTGTTCTTATAGTCATTTCCCCTGGCTGCTTTAGTTCCCATTTCTCAATTAAGTCCTGCCATCAGGAGCTATAGCTGGTCAGTAGCAGCTGGCAGATCCACTCTCTCATTTATTGCTCTTTGACCTCCATTAGACATCACTGATGTCCCATGGCAGACACGACACTATATATACCAACTGGCTCACTTTACTCAGGCAAAATCCCTAACGTCAGTATGACTTGTAAATCAGCTAGGGGAAAACAGTCTTTGCTTTCATGGAGCTTCTTAAGCATCTTAGATTTCTCAGCCTGAAGTTCTCAGAGCTCTCTTGCCTTTATGGGCACATCTAGTATATCAAAAGATTTTATAAAGCTGCTTTGGGGGTCTGGGGTGGGCTGCAGTGAAGGTAAAAGTCAGAGTTGTTCTTTGTCAGACAGTACTGTCATCCTAACAAAAAAACCACCAGCAAGTGTTAAAATTTTGCCCAGGTATAATAAAACCCTGCAACTTAGTTCATGAAACAAAATGAAAATTAAAACAAAATTAAAATTAAGTGGATTAGGCACAGTTATTCCATTTTGTGTGCAGAAATACCCAGATCCATATCTAGAAGGGACAGAAGTGTCACTGTGCTCATGTAAACTGACTGCTTGCATAACACAGGTTGTGGGACTCCTACGAATCTGTCCTGTAATATTTTTTTTAAACAGTAAGTCTTGTTTCAGAACATTTCTGTGTTGGAGGAGTTACTATAATTCCTTAATATTTTATGTAATGGTTAATCCTATTGTGAAATCCCATGATTGGGGATGTGAAATCCCATGATTCACAATCATATTGTGAATCCCATGTGAAAATACCTCCTCTTGAATCTTCATCCCTCAACACTTAGGGTTCTCTGTAGTTCCAGCCCCTTAGAATTTCCTCAGTTAGAGCTGGTACCCTGTGCAAGCTCTGACCCTGCATCCCACAAGCTGTTTCAGCAATACATAAGGAGCCTGGGGGGGGTGTCAGCCTCCACACATTCACACTGCTGTGCTACAGCCTCTCTGCCACCTCCAGATCTCAATTGCCAGGCGTATGCATGGCACAAAAATGTCCTGGCACAGGTGAAAGGCAGAGCATTAAAGTAAAAGGCCCATCTGTTGGCAAACCTGATGGTCAAACACATTTTGGAAGGCACACACATAGCTCCGTGATGTGCCCTCCCCTGCATGGTCCTATGCAGCAGAATTGCTGTGGGATGGACAGAGGGCCACAATTAAGCTAATGAACCCACACAAACCCTTAACACAATAGGGCTGTTGTAGGGCACCATTCATATAAAATAATCCCTGCAATAATGGGGTTTATCTGTGCTTGGAATTCAGCCAGCTCATGACTTTTTCAAGGACCCAACTTTGTCCTATGGTATGAGCAGAAACCAGTGTCATAACCTAGTACAGGGCTTGTCTGAGGCTGCTGCAGCCAGAATCCCTGCTACATACTGGTGTGCCACATGGCCAGGGTGAGCACTGGGGGCACACAGACAAAGCTTTACTCAGCACAGTGCTTACCAGTGAATGAGGATCTGTTCAGATCTGCAGCTACAGCCATATTGTGTGGTATGGTGGCAGTGTGATGTCCTGGAAGCTATAGTGGTAAATCTGTACCTTCTACTTCACCTTTTCCCAAATTATTATGACCAGTCTACATAGACAGCTTTACATAGAGGGGGAAAATAGTTCTAATGTGTTAGCATCCCTTGCCTGTTTCATAACACAGTATGAGCTTGTCTGAGTAAATGGGATCTTACTGGATCATGAATTCAAGTTATCACAGAAAATGAGGACTGTGTAATTCTAAGTATATTTCTTACACATTTGTATTATTGCTCTCCCTAAAAGACCTGTATTAGACCAGAGTAAAACTCATTCACCTTTTGTTTAGCTAATGCCCTTTGTATACTTATTTATTTAGGATTACAGTCTTTCCATATATTAACCATTCCTTTTAAAATATTTTTTAGGCTAAATTAACTTCATAAATAATTCACAACAGTTGCAGTAAAGTAACTAGGATGTTGGTTCTTTTCCACAGTTACCCTCAATCTTGGTCAGGATAGAAAAGTGCATCTACAGCTTAAAAGCAGTGTGTATTGCATGCAAGCAAGGTATTCTAATGAGCTTGTTAAAAGTCAAATGAGGTGCCTTGAAATTAATGTCATGAGTCCAAGGTATGACAGTGATCCAAATATTTGAGTGTTCGTAAGTATTTCTACCTGAACACCTATTAAATGCCATCTTATTCCATTTTAAAATTTTTTTAATAATGCTTCCATGTGAAATATTGTGTGACTGTAGTGCTGGTTTCTATGTGTCGTTAACTGTTTCATCAGACATGCACCCAGAAAAAAAACTGACTATATATTAAACTTACTCCAAAGCTGAATTTCTAGTAGAGCTATGGAAGTAAGATTAGCATTTAATGGCAAATTTTAGTGAACAGTGTGCCACTAATAATGTGTTAGGTATGACATGCTTCACAGTGTCTGGTTTGAACAATACTGAAGTACTTCATGTCCTAGAAACTGTTTTTCTAGGAAATTTTTCTGTTTTTATAAATCTCTGCATATTGCTGCTTATGATTTGACTTGAATGCAATAAATGTTAATGGGCAGTACTGGAGCTACAGCATTTGCCTCCCTATCTCTTATCTAGATTTGGAGATCTATTCAGTGAAGTTGGGTCTGACCTAGCAAATATTTAGATAACTCTAAGAAGGATGAGTACTTAATTGCCTTTCTATCTCAAATCAAGACAGAGCCTTGCAGAACTGAGCTCCCAAAAAACAGTCTAGGCTGAACACAGCTTCTTAAACCGTTGCAGTTTAACATACGATTCAGGTGAAACTGAACTCATAAATCAATGGACTGTGCTCAGCTATGCTGAGTTTTTAAGTGTCTGTGTTTGACAATTGTGTCTGTACCTGTACTGAGCCTATTTGCAAATGTTCCTGGGAGGTGAGTAACAGAGATTACTAAAGCTGGCACAGTACTTTCCACTTATTTAGATTTATCTCATCTATTTTCAGTATAGAAGGTCCAAAACCACAGCAAAAATTCAGGAGATACAGTAGCAGAAGAGGCAGGGCATATATGTCTAGTAGAAAGAATGGAAAAAATCTGCACAGACCAATAGCTGTAGTTGTGACTAACACAGATATCAGACACATACTTCTCTAAATTTTTTTCCTTCCCATTTTAATTTTGTCTTAGTAAACTCTTTCTACATTCATTCTCCTTATAAGGTACGAATTTTACATCTGCCAGATATGTTACTAATACCATGGGTAGTGAAGTTGTCCATATAAGAGTCTTATTTTGGCATTTGGAGTGAACTCCAGTGCTATGACTGGACTCACTGTTGTGTATGTGAGTCATTATTGTGCAGGTGGCTTTTGTATCAGTGATGGGTGTCCATAGAATCATAGAAAACCAAATGTTTGAGTTCAGAAAATTTAAATGTTGAGATAAATTGGTCTGGGCCATTTTAGGAGACCTGCAAACACAGCCAAAAAAAAGTAATATTCTGGTGTGTATGTGGGCATGTCCATTTTAAAGTAATACACTGTGTAAAATCTGCAGGCACAGCAGCATGCATCCCCAAGAACAGCTCTCTTAGGGCCTGAGCTTTTCCTCATTTCACTTAGTGCAAAATGTAAAGGTGACTTTCTGTAAGCCTCCACCTTACCTACACAAGTTTGGATCTTACACAGAGAGCTCAAAACTGCTTACGAGCTGTGAGGCACACAAAGAAAGTGTGTCAGCATCGTGCTGATCCATGTTCCTATGCAGTGTACGTGCTCCACTGCCCTTGCATTCTAACGGGCCTGCCCATCACTTCCGTGGAGTGTTTTGCTACCCCTTTCACTGGAAGTGGAAGCTATAGTGTCACAGCCCTGCATTCTGAAAAGGCTTTTTTATTACTTAAATTTCTCTCCATATTTGGCCTTCAGTGATAGAAAACCTGTATTCCATTGTTTTTCAACTTCTGCCCCAAAACAGTAAGTAAAACACTGTATAGGTAATTGTGATATCATGTCAAGTGTAATTACTATGAACACATAATAATTTGTTACTGTATGATGACTGTTCTGTGCAAAATCCTTCAGTGTCACTGGCGTTATCACAGCAAATCAGCTGCAGCTAACAGTCCTGTTACATTTCAGATGGAAAAGTACATGATGCGTGAAATGGAAGTAGCTGAACACTCTTAGTAGATAAGTAAAGGTGGTTTTTACTTCAGAGAGAGATAGAAGTAATGGTAAGATAAGAATACCACAGGGAGCCAGGCTTTGAGAGGTAGATTTCTCCAGGCCAGCCTAGAACAAGAGAAAGACTAGAGGTAGAAAAAGAAGCAAAAAGCTCGTATTTTCTTCTCTAAATATTTGTGCAATGAGAAGATGACTGTTTTCCTGACATATCTAAGAAGTAATAGTGTGAAGGTTTATTCTTATGTATGCACACACTAAGTGCAGAGTGAAATATATACTGATTCCAGGCAAGAATGATGTAACTTAATTTACCCTGCCACCAAATTATACCCTGTAAAAGGACACACAATTCAGAATGAAGCTGACACTTCCTCCACAGATGAAGGATCTCATGTGGTGTAGAACTCTGTGTGCATGGCTTGTGAGTCCATATGGGCCAGACACTGTATTTATCACAGCCATCTGAGTGCTTATGCGTTTTACTTCTGTTGTAACTGGATAAAGTACAGTAATGAACTGGGAACAGCATATTCCCACTCTCCCTATACCTCTGGTGACTGAACTACCTACTAGGCTATATATTCATGCTTCCTCCTGGTCTCTCTTCGATTTAATCAGTCTTGACAGTGTAAAATGAAGAAGAGTGGACTGTAGATCCCAATAAAGATCCCATATTTAAGGTCTTCTCCTGACAGAGGGGAACATTTGCACAGACGTCCCAGGTTATGTCCCTTACAAAAATCATCCATGTGCACACAGACGCTGACCTGCTGTCCTTCTCCCCCTGTTGTTTTACAGCCCCACTTCACAACTGGCTTTCTCTGAACATAGCAAACAAAAAGGCCCATTCTTCAGTTTCTAAAGTTCTCTCATGTACCCGCTGCTACAGCAGAGCTGTCCTTGACAATGTCTTTTCTGAACATACTCCACACCTCATTAGTCTCTTCTGGTGCTGAGACTTATCTCAGCACAAATAACTGTAATTGTTACTAGCGTTGCATAGAGGGGAATGGCGTATTTTACTACACTCTTTGCAATGGTCTGCTTTTCTATCTGGATACATGGTGAAAGGCTTTTGGCCACTGCCCCATTAAATTAATAAACTACAAAAAATGGGAAGGCAGTGTTTCTTACAGTGGATGATGTTGAAGAGTATATGAAACAAACATACATTCTTGTTTTAACATGCATTACAGTAACTTTTATCATTGTGAACTGGCAATGGAAAATGAATTCTGCAACTTCAAAACTAAGGGAGCACATAGTCTTTGGCTGCTTAAGCACAGGAATGTTAAGCAGAAGTAGAAAAGAAAATTATCTATGTGAAGCATATGTGAAATGGTCACTGGGATTAATCTTTACAGCCTTACTGTCCACATTACAAATTAGAGGTTGCACAGCAAAAAAAAGGTTCACAAAAAAGCTTGAAGAATGATGTAGCGAGGGGCTAACAGAGCTAACCCTATCATAGTTTATCCAAGGAATAAACAAAAACTTTAACAGTTTACTGCTACATGCATACAGAAAGCTTTGTCTGCTGGACCAACTCTTTAAATCTTGTCAGAAAGGGAATAACAGTATCTTATTAGAATGTTAAGGCTAGATTGATTTAGATAGGTGATAAGATTTCATAAAAATACATAAATAATTTCTCAGAGATGCAGAAGATCATCCATTGTTTGAAGTCTTTGGATACCTTTCTAGAAGATAGCACGAGACCCAGCATCACTGGTCTGATTCAGGAAAAACTCTTTGTTTTGCATTATGCAGGGATTGAGACTGAATGATCTTTTTTGTCCCTATTGGCCATGAAGTCTATGAAACAGAATTTTTTCAACTTGAAACCTTTCCACAAAGCTTCCTCCTCATTCTATATATACAAGAAGTTACAGCGGGGAACGGAGGTGGTGTCTCTCTTCCAGTTGTGGAATACATTACTCCCTTCAGCCTCAAATCATCTAAACAGTTTCTTTCCCAAGAAAATCCCACACAAACTACACTGAGTGTAGTCCTTCAATAAAGACCCCATTGCTAACCCTTGTTCTCTTTAAAAGCTGTTTCTATCTTCCTTCCTACCTGAATTCCTCATTTTCTTCTGAAAATGTATTAATTATTTGAACAGATCATTACATCAAAGTTTTACCAATTTTTAATAAAAATAAATTAAGTCCACTGGCTTCAGCATAAAGCTTTGAAGATAGGAATTCTGCTCTGAATTTGTTGAGAAGTGGCAGATAACTTGATGTATGTAACTAACCTTGAAAGGGAGTGAATAATCCTTGCTTATCATTTACTCTGCTGCTGTATTAAGGTCTATAACATCAAACTGAGCTTTTTGCTGTGTGCGGTCCATGATAGATGATGCCATAAGAACTTTGTAAAAGACCTGGCTTTGTTTATACACATACTAGTTAAAGACAGACAGAGCCAAAGAACAGCATTTAATGTTTATTAAGCCTTTGCAAAAACACAGACATTTTTCACTCAACTTGAAATTCATTATTTTAGTCAAATTCAAGTATTTCTTGCACATCTCACTGGATTGGCACTAGCAGTAGAAGCAGCAGCATAAGCAAAAAGCATTGGCACTTAGAGCAGAGAATCAGAAGGCTGAAGCTGCATAGATTTCAAAGGTTGTGCTATACAGAGAACTTAACATATCAGATATGGTAACAAACTACAGGCAGTTCCACCTTCACTGCAGTATGAAACTGGTTTTTTTATGGTATGTTACTGGATGGTTGTTTCTGGTGTGAAAAAGACAGAGGCCTTCTGGTGAATTTTCCAAGCCTAGAAGGATGTATTTCACATACCAGTAAGCACAGGAGGTTCATTTGCATAAAAGATTTGCAGTAGAAAAATACATTTTGAAATTCTCATTTTATCAAATTCAGACTCTACATCTCCACAGCTATCCAGAATAACACAAAGCTGGAACTGCACCTGATATAAATGTCTTCTCATCCCATTTGCTCTTAGAGAGAACCCGTGACATGAAAATATCATCTGAATGCATGCCTAGTAGCTATTGGCAGTGTGTTCCCTCCTTCCTGAGCACCTACATGATGTATAATTCTGTTCATCTTTCTGGTTATTGAAATCTGCATGTTCAGCTGGCAATAAGATCAGTGCAATTCCTTGAAATAGTCATAAAGCCCTTATGACTGTTTTTGAAAGGGTGGTGGAGACATTAAGACAAATCCCACCTATCTTTTTTTTTAAGAAATTACTGAGTTACTAGAAGAAGCAAACAAAAGTTTATCTGCGTGTCAAATAGGATTAGACTAGATGACCTGGGCTGGACATCCAGAGATTCTTTCAAACCTCAACCATTTTGTTATTCTGTGCAATTAATCTTCCAAGACAAAAAAATGTCAAGAAATACTAAAGTCTTTAACAACGAAGGGGTTAGGTCCTCAGACTAAATTGACAGAGGCAGAAAATCTTTAGAAGGAGCATTAATTTATGCACACTGAGAATTTGTTCCAATACAGCTACGCTGTTTTGTACTACTTGTGTCTGAAATGTTCATAAGACCTGTCAGTGCTGGTAATTAAAAAAAAAAAAACAGGTTTTTTTAATGTGAAAAGGGACTTGGGTTACTTAACTGTCAAGTATCTTAACATGAGAAACAGAGGAAGTGAAAGGATTATAGAGAATCTAAAGTTTACTGAAATATAAGAGCTACAGGCTTCCACTATATGAAAGAACGGTACTTAAAGTAACAGAAATATGGAGGGAAACCCTGAAGCCCACAGTCAGAGAAACTTGAAGACAAAGCAGGATTTAGCTCAAATTCCCAATCAAAAAGCTAGCAGCACAATAGCATACAGCAATAAAGCACAGCTTGTATAAGCTTTTAAGCCGTTTAAAATAACAGATGGATCTTCCATTCATTAAATACTCCTGCTGAAGAAAAGCATCAGCATTATACAGATCATGAGAATAGTTTTACATTCTTGATACGCCTGGGGATTAAATTTTACCAACTATACCCATGCAGAAATATTTTTTGCACTGAGTTGCAACAGAACATTGCATGTTGCTTACAGCAAACCATTGCGCTATTTCCCTCTCCCTGTATTGTCATTATTTTCCAGTTCCCATCTCCAAGTGAATTCTATTAATCATTAGACACTTAAGGCACAAGCAGACATAAAAATAAATAGCATCTGTAAAAAAAAGTCAAATACTTAATTAGCACACCTTATCAGAAACTTTTAAGTCTCATTGAATAGAACAGACTTTAAAACACTACACTGATCCTAAAAATACCAACAGCAAAAACACTACTGAAATTGCTTTTTTATCCTGAGGACTTAGTATGCACAACAACAATTCGACAGCTGTGGCTATCTGAAACATCTATTGACTCATCTTTCAATTTTTGAAGAGATAAAATGCAGTTAGTTCCTCTGTGGATTTCTATTCCTACTGGGATGTCTAGCATCAGGAATGCCCAATTCACACTGTGGGATTCACACAGCAACATCCACTATATTGCTCCCATAGAGACATGTAAGACAGACACCAAGCAGGGGAATTCAACTCACCTAATCTACAATGAAGCTATCTACACAGCAACCTGTCACCCCAGACTCTCTGTTATTGGTGGAAAGAAATAGATGCTGAACAATTCACCAGACACTAAAACAGATGTCTAAAACTGCCAATTTTCCTCCACTGATTGTAAACAGAGCTTAAACTCATTAGTCAAGTTGCAAATGTCCACGCTACAGATGCCAAAAGTCAATTAAAATTAATTTCACCTTAAAAGCGTAGGCAGGTGTCCTCTTCCAGGTCTGCCTGTGCAGCTGAAGATGGAATTGCAATGACTTGTCTATCCTGAGAGGGAAGCTACCTCCTCCACCTGCCTGCCAGCAAAACAAACTGTAGCAGCCCCCCACCCCGCCATCTACTCTCTGCAGTCCTGTAGTCAAAGCCACATGGGTACCTCACATCACTCACATCACTCTTGACAACTGGGTTATGCTAAACACGTTGATTTTACCTGCAATAGATTGAGCAGTGCTTGCATGATCCCTTTCCCTGTCCAAACTAAGCAGCATTGGGCTCCCAAAGTAACAACTAATAGTAACCAATATGTTAAGTACTACAGCTGCTGGACAAAGAAATGTAGGTTTATAGCCTAAGCAGGCTTTAGTTTACAATTTAGACAAGAATGAGGAATTCAGACATTCCTCAAAGTGGTTATTATTGTGACAACAATCATCAAGATGGGTTAAATCAGATATTGTTTCAAGCTTACAATTTAGTAACTTAGAGGCATAAAATCCCATTCTAATAAACCAAGGGCTCCTCTACTGGTCTGATTTCAACTTACTATAACCACAGAGATCTGCACAGTTCCTGTTCTGAGATACATGCACATTAAAAAATACCAATGAGCACACCTGCATCTAGACCTGATCCTCAGTTGACAAAGCAGAGCTGTAATTAACCTTCACCTTTTCCTGGTCTCCTACATATAGTTACCCAGTGTCTTTTTTGAATAGGAATGTTTAAAAGCCATTTGAAGAAGAAATTGAAGTTCCTTATATACAGCAGGATAGTTTTGAGACGGATTTTGGCATTCACATTGCCTTCCTTCCCATGCTTTTTCTTCAAAATCTTAATTGTATCTTGAATATAATGAAACAGTAGAAAAGAGCCAAGATATCAACACTCCCATGTACTCTTCTGTACTTTGGCCCTTGAGGGGCAAAGGAAGCAGTCACTGACAGATACAACAAAAGCTCACTGCAGTGTTTAGTTAGGTTCCATCATGCAGGAACTGCTTATGACTTCCCCCAAGTGTCAATATGCAGCATCCACCCCAAAGAACTCTGACCAAAGTTACTTCATACTCCCAATTAAGATAAAAGATGTACAAATATATTCCAGGTTTGTACATTCTGTGAAATAATTAATTTGCATGCAGAACAAAGCAAGTTTGCCGCTATAAAAAAGTGGTCCCTACAAAACACAGCACTTCCGTTTTGTATGAAAAAAACAGAGTCAATGCCACTTTTTAGACAAAAAATCCATTAAATTTTGTTCAGCAAAAGCAATCTTGCACTGATAACAACTGTCAAGTCCAACAACTGGTGATTTAATGTTCTATTCCCCTTTTTCTAGCAATTACAAGTTGCTTGAAAATTAAATTAGAGTTACTATTTCTCCCCAGTGCAGCAGTCTGACATGATGTGCAAATGCTTACATTGCCCTGTAAGTCAGTTGTTCCCAGAAGAGATGGGCTGGCAGCATGAAAATAATTAAATGCCAATAAACAATTGGCCTCTTTTATGAAAAATAAACAGGCACAAAGACAAACTGTTCCACTGCTTATACTAACCAACAAATGCTGAGATGACTGTTAAATTTAAACACAGCAATGAAGCTGCAGTGCGCTTTATTGACTTTCATAAACTCAGTTTTAACAGTTTAGAATGTGTTCAGAACTAAAGTTCTTATTTCTCTGATGATTCTTCATCTGCATTGACCTTCTCTCTTTGGAGCCACATAAATGCTGACTTTGCTGTGCCATCTCCACTCTGTTGGGAAAAGCAAATGAAGGTAGCCCAGACAAAGCCACAGAGCCCAGTGTAAGCTGTTCGCAGGTAAACAGGGATCAAAATGAAGTTTGACAGCTGTGTTGGAAGGAGAGAGAGTTCAGTTAGTGCTCCAGGCAATGTCAGGTCTTACACCTACACACCCAACAACTCCACTGACTTCTCACTGGGTTAGATACACTATGAATGCATCACAGATCAGGTTTTATGATAAAGCAAGGCTCACTGAGTTACCCTAAAAACTCACCTGCACAAAAGGCCAGTACATCAGTCCTGTCTGAAATGAAAATGAACAATTCATTATTCTTACAGACTTAAACCACAAAGATTCATTTTTTCTTCCCACACTTAGCAAAAACTGAAACATATTTGAATAAAGTTAATAAAAGCTGTTCAATTGTAAATTATGATACTTAATTTAAGAGGTTGCAATATTAAAATTCTAATCATCTTCATGAGCCTCTGTGCTAGGATTTCCTCAAACATACTATTCTAACTCATTTTAAATACAAAACTCGAAGCACAGTTAAGTCTTCATAGTCACCCGACACCAGATACATAAACACATTCACCAGATGGGCAAACAAATGTTTAAATATGTGAACATTTGTTTCAGCCATGAATGAAAAACACCACTGAACACTATTTATTTCACACTTGCAATGCTCCTTCTAGTTACTCATACATGTAAGGCTTTTTTTCAGAAATCAGTGGATGATTTACTTATAGAACTTAAGGTTAATAGAAACTTTATGATTCGATAGGATATAGTGGTCACCGTTTTTATAATCATCCTCCATCGGAATAAAAAAAATCCTTTGTTATCCTACCTATACAGTTTCACAGTGTGAAGAGAAATTCACATTGTATCACAGTTTCTCCTTCTATTATATTTTTTCTGCTAATCTATTTTTCCTTCTTGCCCCTGAGAAATCTTTAGAATTTTTATTTGCTCAGCTCTGAGGTAGCATGGATAATTTTTTCCTGTGTATGCAGAAAAGCAAACCAAAACCAGCTATTTATACCAAAGTCTTCCTAAAACAAGGGATTGTGTTTCTGAAAGTGAGAAGACTGTCACTGAAAAGTACAGGCTGAAAATGATTCCTAAAAAAGATGTCTCTATAACTAATGATTTTTACAGGTGTTCACATAAGTGCTGTCAACAGCATTACTAACTAAGCACCGGTATGTGGGTATTTCTTAAGATAAAAGGTAGTACAATCTTAATCAGTGTTGTATTGTAGGGCTCCCATTCAAACAGAGCCAGGTGCAAGTCTTATGTATATAAACACTGTACATTTTTTAAATGGCATCATTTTACCCATCTGGCAGCAGTGCCTGCTCCAGACTACCCCAACTTCACATGACTGACGGTACTTAGAGCTTCCTGCACATAATCAAATAATAGAATGAGAGAAAGGCTGTTGGAGGAATGAATATTTCAAATATTTTATGCAATAATATTGTATTTTTTCTTAGCTGGGAGATAACTGAATTGCTTGCCTCACCTTATATGTGTTCCAAAATTTCTTTTTACAGTCTGAGAAGATGTCCTCTTTCCTCTGAAGGATGCTCATACCTAGCGGCAAAATATTTACAGCAATCAGAAAAAACGCAAAAAATGAAATGTGCACTTTTTTTTCAATTATATACCGAACTGTTCTAAAAATATATTACAATAGCTTTGAAAGAAAAGCTGGTACCATTACAAAGAAAAAAATACCATTCCAGCTACCTAACAGTGGTATATCATATCCCCTCATCTATTGACTTGGCTCTCGGCGTTGACACCACGGATCACCTGGAATATACTGTATAGGTGGTGTACCTGTTCCCCTGTCACATAACTCACCAGTGGTAGGGCAGTGGAACAGATATGATGAAAGTATCTTTTACACGCATGAGATAGAGAGAATAAGGCATTCTGCACCTTGTTGAATTGCCAGAAGTGTCTCAGATCCTGAAAGAGTTTAAGTCCCTACAGCCCACTGAAGTCAGTGCAAAGGGCACCCAATTTTTTTTTTTTTTTTTTTAAAATTTTGGCCATAATCAACATGATTTTTTAAACTTTCAAAAATACTACATCAAATCCACATTCTAGAATTGACAAGCAGAACAGTTTCAAAACCTACTTGGTTAGCCCTCCATATACGGCGTTCCAAAACCTTAAATAAATTCTAGTTGATCCAAACTCTTCTTGATTCTAGGAAAACACAACCTCACAACAGGCTCCCATCATTACACACAAGATCAAGAGAAAAGTGGTATGACCTGAAATTACATATTAGACACATGCAAACTGGAAATAAATTAACTGAATGAACTATCATCATATGGAGTATCATTGTAAGGGTCCAAAATAATAAACCCTTTAAATGGTATTTCATATGACACGAATCCTCAGGTGTCAAATTAAGACTAACATCTTTCTAAGAGATGTTGCAGCTCTTCAAAGATCACCCACCTTAACTGAAAGATGTGACCTATATTAAGCAAAGATCTGATTTTAACAAATCAATCTAAAATCAAAAGTTATTCGTTTGCACTTAAGCAGAGGCCTGAAGTTGCTTAGTCCAGCTCAGGTATCTTTCTAGATATTTGCATGCCATGAGGTTATCAGTATCTCTGAACAGATAAATTATTTTGCCATTACATCATACTGATACCCAATTTAGGGATTTTTAGTAGTCCTTCAAATCCTTCTGGTCCCTGGGCAATTCTCTGACACAGGCAGAGAGGATTCTGAGAGTAAGTATATGGCGTTTGACCTCTCACTTCATTTCTCTTCAATCACAAAAGGAATGATTTCCTTGTCGGGGCCATAAGATGCACATCTCCCAATACCAGGAAGAAAGAGTCTTGCTCTTCTTTCACATGAAGTTTAAATTAAAGTCTTGTTTTGCACTAGTCTCACATATTATTTTTCTTATTCCCTCATGTTTATTTTTGAAATAGATACTAGTCTTCTCTAATGTCTATTCTTATTTGTCAGCTTTTGAGTTTACACATCAGCAGCATGCTGTATTCTACACACTCTTGACAGTAGAAGATGGTACCGTCTATTTCCTGCACTGTAGTATTTCCCGACATTTACATTAATTGCGTTTTGGAAATGAGACAGCTGATGTTGAGAACTGAGCGGAGCAATGCAAGCAGACACGGCCGGCACAGTCCCCGTACGGTGCTCTGAGCTATTCAGCTCAGGAGGAGCTGGGGGCCCCGCGACCCGGGCAGGACGCCGCTCTGGCCGGGCCCCTCGCCTGGAGCTCCCAAGTGCCCGGCCCGGCGGAGCGCTGCCAGCGGCCACGCTCGGCGGGAGCTACCGCCGTCTGCGGGTCCCCGACCGCTTCCCCAGCCCCGAGGGCAGCTCCGCGGGCAGCTGCGGCGGTTTCCGAGGCTTTGTGCTGGCAGCGCCTCGGCGGGGACCGGCAGCCCGCAGCGAGCC
>NW_020799118.1:5308727-5349014 GCF_003259725.1 Athene cunicularia | reverse complement strand
CGTGGCCGCTGGCAGCGCTCCGCCGGGGCTCCTGGCCCGCCCCGGCCGAGGGGGGCCTGTGCCATCGGGCCTGACTCAACTTTGTCTCACGAAGCCTTGAGTCACCAGTGGAGCCCACGGGCTGCCCCCTCCCGCTCCCCTGCCACGGCGCTTGGCGTTCGTCGCCTGCGTGAACGGTGTCTAATTCGGTGTCCCGGCTCTGTAAAAAGTCTGAATAACTGTCAGGAAATGCTGTAGAAACGGGGTTTTTCGCTTGTTTTCTTGAAAAGAAGATGGAGCTCATTTCCCGGGAATGTTAGCCTTCAGCAGGACGGGAGGGAAGATACTGACTTTTTTATTTTTCCTTTTATACTGAAGATGTTTGCTCTGTTCTGCCTAACGTACTGTACAAAGCAGATACTGATTCTGCAATGCCCAAAGTGACTGACAAAACTTCCATTGCCTTTGTCACTGTGAGTCAGTCAGAATTTGGTAATCTGGGACCTGCCACACTTCTGGCTTTTGTGGCACCTGCTGTGCTTCAGAACACCTGCCCTAGGAGTGAAGATGGCATGCCTGCCTGTACATAGATTGTCACCATTATTGTGTGTCTTTGGGGACAGTACACATTTGAAATAACTTATACTTTATATGCTTAAGGCATGTTAACACATCCTTCCCCTTTGCATCATTTATATGCAGCGTGTTTGGGTTTACGTAATCTTTAGAATTGCCTGGAGAAATTTGAATGGGATGTGCTCTAGTAAGATGAATAGTAAGGAAATTCAGGAAGTATATTTTTGATGTGGTTAATGAGTTGGTAGCAAAATGGTTTGATATGTTACAATCCACATGAAGAATACAATATTAAAGAGTATTTGGTAGCCTTTAAAAGCTTAAGTTCTTTACTGGTGCTGACAGAAGTTATAGTGACTGCTGCTTGTTCTGAAGAGTTCTAATTACTTAAGTAAAACTTAATTGAATATACTGGTTTGGAATACGGTTTTTATCAACCAGACTCAAGCAGAATAATGGCACAATATGGAAATATTTAAAGAGGGCACATGAGTACAGGGCAAGTGTTTGTCCTGCAGTACTGACAAAATCCTTACAAACTTTTTTGGACTAGGTCATCATAAGAAGCAATGAAACCACTGTGTAAGAATTAAATACCTAAATTTCTTAACAGAAGAAAAGTTACTTATGTTCTTGATGTAAGGAATAGTCTGTAATGATGAGGGCCCTGCAAAAGCTTGCATGTCTTGATTTTTTCAATATGTGCAAATAGATGTGTATAAAGAGTTACCATTTGTTTTACTTCCTGTCTTGTTTGTCATAGCTTTTTTCCCCATGTATGATAAAAGCTGTAGTCCTCTGTATAATAGCACGCCACAAGACAATTGTTATCTTCTAGCCACGTAGCAGTGCCCCCCTGAAACAGTCCTTGGTTAATATTGTTGTAAATCTACAATCTGCACTTTATCTAGCCTTCAGCATGATATATAAGACATCTTCTTCCTAAATAAATTTGAAATTCATCCAAGTTGGGAGATGTGCTTATTTAAGCATTATAGTAATAGATCTGATACTGTCTTTTATTTGAGCCATGGATTCTCTCATCCTTATGCATATATACACGTAGCATATTCAGATGTCAGTAATAAGTACTTTTTAACCTGTATTAAAATTTGTCCAAATTTTGTATTTTTCATAATGAAGAAGGCATTTTGGTACAGTCACCTAATTAGCTGTAATGCGTGGTGACATTGAATGACTACAGTCATTAGGTTCTTGCAAATGGAAAAAGTTTGGGTTTTATAGTAGATGATAAACTTCTGAAGAATTGAAAACATCGCGCCATAGGATTGCAAGGAAAACCCATTATAGAATCTGACACACAGGTGTGCATGCCAACAATCTCATAGTTTGATTTGCAAATTATCTTTGTTTTACCAGACAAATGTTACGGATTTTTTTAATGTATTGATGTTGTGTGTCATAAGTGGTATAATTAGAATGATTTTTTTTCTGAAATCCAGGAATCTTTTTTGGGGTGATCTTCAGATTTAAGTTCTTCTGGAAGCCTGTGTTCAACTTCAGAAGTTTGGCTAACACATCTATGATTTTAATTTTTTTTCTGCCCCATTTATACTTTGATAGATGTGACCAATCTTCTGAAGGATTTTAATATTTTAAAGTTTCAGGCTAGGTGACTTTATCAATGGTAAAATAGGACAAATTCTTTCCTTGTAACTTCTTGCTGTCTCTACAGCAATATTTTCCCTAAACATGAAAAAACTGTTTTGGTTTCTTGCTTAGCCTGTAACTTTTGTCTTTTGTTACTGTGTTAATTACCACAACATCCTGATAACTTTACTGGAAAACTCGTGACAGGAGACTTGCATTCAAATCCAGCTGCGGGTCAGGGAAGTGATAAAGATTAGAAGAGCAAATGCCTATCAGCAGAAGCCTTGTGGTGATACGGTTCTGTTTTCATTCAAGCTGTCACAAAGTGGCTGCTTTTTTAAGTTTTATTTTAACTTATTCTGGAAAATAAACACAGTATTCTTTTGGCTGAAGAATACTGATATAGTTTGAGATTAATTTACTGTTGAGAACAGGTTTTGGGTTTTGATGGTAAAAGTTTAGTCAAATATAATAATGTAGTGGGACAATGAGGCATACTTCTCATGAAATATGTAATGCTATACCTGTGCGTTTCTGCGCACACACAGTAGTTTATGTAGACTGTTTAAGAATAGTCCCTTTCTTACATTATGAGTACAGCCTACAGAAATGCAAAATCAAGATTGTAAAACATTGGTATATGAAGCAATGCTATCCTTTTGTTAACAGTTTTCTCAACTGGAGAATGGGCCCTTATCCTTCCCCAGTTTCCATGTGGCCCCAAGGTGTGACATACTGTCTATAAAATCAGAAGAGGTTTGCAGTTCAAAATGCTTAAAAAAATAGTAGCAGATTAGTTTAAAAAAATCAAACCTGTTGCAAGTTAACCTAGTGAATTGAATTAACACATTTCAAACGCAACGATTGATAAAAGTCAAAGTATGGCAGTGAATGTCAGGGTCTCTGAAGGGCTTAAGGAAGCAGAGGGCATTGGGTTGCTGAACGGACACCTCCAAGGAAGAAGCTGTGGCTGGTGCCTCCTTAGAGCTTGAAAGGACATTGCATGGCTTGTAACACATCTGGTCAAAGGATCACTTGTGATCGGAGTCTGATCCTGTGATACCAGACCGAGTGCAGAAACTAAGCCTAATCTAGTATTCAATAACCCCCTCAAAAAGTATGTTGTCCTGTGGTTCAGGAGGTAGTATTCAACAACCCATCCACCAGTCTTTTTAAAAACAGATCAAGAACATGAAAAAAGTATTCTGTTTATTACTGATTGGATTTTATACCCACTTGGTGTCATTTACAGACAAAACGAAAGCGAGGTACTATATTATGGTGTGTTACTCAAGTGTGTTCAGAAATGTTTCGTAACTGAATGGTTTGTGGCTGCAATTTTGGCACACCTATTTTTCTTGCTGCTTAAAACAAGTAGATAGTCTTCTGCTTCCCACCTCCATGCCCTTACTAATGTGAGCAGAGGAGGAAGCATACATAAAATTCAGTATGCAACAGTAAAAGGTAGCCATAATTGAGAGGAGAAAATAAGTTGCTGCATACCCACTTAGCAGTTGGGAAAAAACCCAGAAGGGACTTGTTTTTGATTAAACACACATCAGAATTCAAAGACTTTCTGGTTTTCATAGCATTTTATGGACCTTAGTGTAACTTCTTAGGACTTTTAAAACTGTATTTTATGTATTTATTCTGCCAGTTTATTGGCAGAAGGGTTTAATGCACGTGTAATTACTAGTAAGTGAGAAAGGATGAGTCACAAGGTAAGCATGTGAAGGTTTAAACATCTGATGTAATTCTAGCAGGTGAATTTTGTGTTAGTAACAAACAAAAGCAGCTCAGAGACCTTTTTGTAATGACTCTACAACATCTTGTGTCCTCATCTACAACAGATCTGTTTGAATATTTGCCTGCCTATAGGTATGAGGAAGGTTCAGGCAAATAACTGCCTTCCAGCCACTGATCATGTTTTATAGCGGCCTAGATTACAATATGTGTGATAAGCATAACTGCCTGATTGTGACTTGTCAGTCGCTCTCTTAAAGGCTCCCAGGACCAAAACTTTTTTTTTTTTTTAAAGTAAGATCTCTGTCAGAGTTTCTTTGATGTGGTACAACTCTGGAAACCACTGAAAATGTATGGAAATATTGCTAATGATCATATTTAGATTTTTCTTCTAGCTGTTTATGTTGTATTCTGAGTATCAAATGCTTGCAGTGTGTGTATTTTCTTAAATCTTTGTGATGAGGTCTTGAACTTCTTGTATTTGTACTGCTTTTTTACTTGGTGCTTAACTGAGTTGTGGCTCTCATAGCCAGTGGCTATAGTGGAAGCCAGAAGTGTAAAAACCCATGTATTGCTAAATGCTGGGAGTTCTTGTGGGAAAATATTACTGAGTACTTGGAACTGTCCTTTTGTTCTTCCCCCAAAAATTTGTTACTGGACACTTCTAAAGCAACAGAATACGGAGAGCTATCAATCTTGTTTTGATCCAGTGTGACCGTGCCTGGCTACTGATTCTTTCAGCCACCTACCACTTGCTATAATATGAGTTAAATCTCTAAATATTTTGGTAAAAATAGTCTCCGAACATATGGTAACTCTCAACTTAATTTTTTTCTTTTCTTCATCAGTCCTCCGGATGAAAATAGTATAAAATCCTCATGTAAATTAATCCCACTACCTTCTGTGATTAAAATTGCTTTTGTGTCTGTATCTACATGAGCAAATGTATTTGCCAGTGTTGCACATGTGCAACAGTTGCATGTGTTTCCATCAGCAGTGATGGAAAGCATCTGCAGGCCTTTAGGAATACTGTTTCTCAAATACTGTAGCAGACAAACTATTATATCCCTGCAGTGTTGATAGTGTAATCTTAAATACTAAACTTGTTTCAGATTTTTTTTTTTTTTATTAAATAACCACCACCTCTCCCCCTGGCAACCCCCCAACCTTAGCAGCAGTCTAAAGGGTTAACTGCTAGAGGCTTCGGTATGTGGGCTGGTCTTTTTCAAAAGGTTGAGGTTGAATTTATGGAGGCTATGCTTACAGGAGATTTGGGAAACAGAGAAAGGGAGGAGAGACTCTGAAACAGGGTCATCTGAGTACGGTAGAGGTTTTTGCTGACTAATGTGATGGGTCTTATCAGTGGTGTTACCTTCTACATTCATATGGGGGTATATATGTTTTTCAAATACATGTTAATATCGGCCACTATAGGTAAATCAGACTCTGCCAGATGATACCTTTCACATTCTCTGGAAGCTTCTAGATGGTATCTAATCCTTAAATGGATAAATATTCCTGTCCAGATCTCTTGTGTCAGTGTCACAAGCTTCTGCCAGGCTTCTTGGGTTAAAGTTCATAAAAGAGACTTCTTCAAAGCAAAAGCAGTTCTTTGGAAAATATCACTTGTCTTTAAACTTGTCGCTGGTTCAGGGGAAGTAAGTTCAATGATTTTTAAAGCTCTTCCATCCTGACAGGCTCTTTAACAAGTATCTGTTGTTGCTGGATTTCAGCAGTGAAACCAGGATTTTTGACCTGTTTTGTGTAGCTAGACGGCTGCAACTGCTGGAAGATAAGCCTTTTCTGCATGTCAGTCTTCCTTAAGCTGCCTGCTGCAGGTCAGTTCTACTCTTTTGTCTAGTTAAAGGGCATCTCTCTAAGTTAAGATTAAAAATTTGTTTAAAGGTAGCAGAAATGAGGAAAAAACAGATTTACAAGAGTATTTGGATTAGGTATTTTCTCATCTGTTTTGAAAACTTCTGTTCTAAAAGTTTGACAGGGAAACCTGAATGGGGAAATGGCAGGGAAGACTGCCATTTTATTTCTGCCTTTTTTAGAGCAGTCTTAAATGATATCATCTTGTCTTTCTAGGTCAGAAATGTTGGGGTTTTTAAACCCCTTCTAGGAATTATTAGTTGAACACGTTTGAATAACTTATAGTTGAACTGGCAACCTAATCGAAAAAGAGAATGATGCAAATTTCCCTCTCAATTTGCATTAGAATGCTCAATGACTAAACCCTGCCTCGATCAGATTTTTCAGTTGTTTAGCTTCCCAAACAACTTTTCTAGAAGGTAACTTTCTTGTAAAAATAGTGTTGTACTTATCGACTGATCATGCTCTTTCTTGCTGATGGGTTGTTTTGGGTGTGGGGTGGGCTAAGGGGCTAGGTTTTTTTTAATGAGAGTCTGTACATCATGAGATCTGACTGTTGAGCCAACTCAGCTGAGGGATATGGTAATGGTTTTCTTCGGTGCAGAAACATGAGTTCTCAGGTAAAGTGAAAGGATAATTTCTAAATGAGATTTGCTACTGAAAGACTTGTGATTGTATTTGGGGTATCAATCCATTTTCCATACTCTATAGAAAGATTAGGGTGTTGCTTAGCAGGTTGTTAGGTTTGGTTTTTAATTTTCGATAAGACTGTATGTGAATTTTTACATTTAAGGGAATAGTTGAAGTTTTTTTACTGGTGTAGAATGGTTATGAGAAAGTAAGTCATTCAGTTGGACTACAGTGGAACATACTTAATTTTTTAGCTAAAGCATTATAACGAGCACTTACTTGAACATGTTGCACTTCTCAAATCCTTCTTGCCTTCTGATGTTCTTTCTTTCATTATTAATCAGAAAAAGTCCTGATTTTCCATATGGAGGAAAAACTTGAATATATCAATAATAAAGTCCACATCACAATTGAGTTTTCTTTAGGATCATTTTAGGTTAATAGTATGTTCTCATTTTATATATTTTGAATTCAGGATATTCAACGTACTTTTAAATGAGTACACACAGACTAAATAAAAGAATCTGTCTGATGCATGAGTTTGTATTCAGGGTGTTATGGGGATGGTAGTAAGACAAATATTTTTTGGTCTTTTCTGAAAAGTTGTTATCTTTTTCACTGAAAGATGGTTGACCCTACTCTAGCAGAAATGGGGAAGAATCTGAATGAAGCAATGAAGATGCTAGAAGACAGTCAAAGGTATGTGCAAAGGATGACAGCTAGAAAAACAATAACTGTTTGTACTAAGGGGAGGATGATTAATGTCATTGTCATTAAGCAAGAAAGAACTAATTTTCTAGTAGTTTAAGGTCATATTGTTATTCTGAAGCTTACACCTATACAAATCATCATTGTTTCTCAAATGGTTGGATATTAATAATAAATGCACATAATCTTATGCATGTTCTGTAATAGATCAATTCCAGCAAGTTTGGTTTTTAGAGATGTTAGATTTCTTATTACTGTGCAAGTAACTTTTAATTCCTATATATGAGACTCTTCTGTAAGTTTGACATTTTCTGTTAAAGAACTAAAAATAACAACTCAGGAACTCTTTAATTCAGTCTGAACTAAACTTTTGTGTTTTATTTTCTGATTTATTTATGAAACTATTGTCAGTGAAGTAGACTGCAAACATGTCAGTATGTATTTCTGCAAGTCAAAGTGAACTGTATATTTGATGTTATAAAACACAAACTAAGTGCATAGTTTATTCTTGTGTCTTTTACTTAGAAAAGCGGAGGAGGAAAATGAAAAGAAGTATGCACGGAAGGATATTCCTGGACCACTCCAAGGCAGGTAGGCAACAGCAATTTTTAGATAATGTTCTTTACTTTTCAGAATCTGTAAAATGCCTGTGACATGTTTGTTTTCCAAGCAACTTCTATATTAATGCAGTATGGTGGGTTTACCTTGGCTGGATGCCAGGTACCCACCAAATCTGCTCTATCACTCCCCTCCTCAGCTGGACAAGGGAGAGAGAATATAATGAAAGGTGTGTGGGTCAAGATAAGGGCAGGGAGATCACTCACCAATTACTGTCACAGACAAAACAGACTCAGCTTGGGAAAAGTAATTTATTGCCAGTCAAATTGGGGTAGGGTAATTAGCAATAAAACAAATCTTAAAACACTATTCCCCCACCCCTCCCTTCTTCCCAGGCTTAACTTTACTCACAAATTCTCTACTTTCTCCCCTCCAGCAGTGCAGGGGGACAGGAATGGGGGCTGTGGTCAGTTCATCACATGTTGTTTCTTCCGCTTCTTCCTCCTCAGGGGAGGGCTCCTCACACTCTTCCCTTGCTTCAGTGTGGGGTCCCTCCCATGGGCTGCACTCCTCCACAAACTTCTCCAGCTGAGTCCTTCTCACAGGCTGCAGGTCTTCCTGAACTGCTCCAGCGTGAGTCACCCACGGGGTCATAAATCCTGCCAGCAAACCTGCTCCAGTGTGGGCTCCTCTCTCCACAGGACCACAGGTCCTGCCAGGAGCCTGCTCCATTGTGGGCTTTCCACGGGGTCACAGCCTCTTTCAGGCACCTACCTGGGGTCTGCAGTGGGGATCTGCCCCACTGTTCCCCCTCCGTGGGTGCAGGGGACACCCTGCCTCACCAGGGGCTGCACCAGGGGCTGTGGGGGAATCCCTGCTCCGGTGCCTGGAGCACCTCCTCCCCCTCCTTCCTCACTGACCTGCTGAGTTGTTTCTCTTGCATATTCTCACTTGTCTCGGGCTGCAATTGCTCCCCCAAGGTGGTTTTTTTTTTTTCTCCTTTCTTAAATATGTTATCCCAGAGGCACCATCACTGTTGCTGATGGGCTGGACCTTGGCCAGTGGTGGGTCCATCTTGGAGCTGCTGGCATTGGCTCCATCCAACACGGGGGAAGCTTCTAGCCGTTTCTCACAGAAGCCCCCCCTGTAGCCCCCTGCTACCAAAACCTTGTCCGACAAACCCAAGACATGCAAACACAAACACTGACCAGGTCAGGCATTATAGCAACTTTTTCCTTACTTGTGTAGGGAAAAAAATATACCATCATAACAATTATTTACATACTCATGTAAGAAAAAGAAAAAAGTTTACTTGTCCTTAGTGACTGAAATTTTTAATTGTTAGAATCTAATGAAGTATTGGTGCCTATGGCTGTGATTGAGAGTTAAAGTAAATGTAGATAAAATTGTGATACAGAATAAAGATTCACTACAACACCCAGATAAAAAAATACCTGAGAATGATAAGATAGAAAACCTTGGAAAAAAGAAACCAAAACCACAAAGCAAAACCAAAACAGAACCCTCATCTTCCAGCACAGCTGTCTTAAAAGATTTCACAGAGCTCTTGTGGCAAGTAAGGCAAGTAAGATCATTGTACCTGAAAGCTAAGGTTTAAATTGGTTGTAGCCTTTTTGGAAGATGGTCCTGCAGGAGCCCAAGCTAATACATCAGAAAGGATTGCAAAATCTATGTAAGTCTTTTAGGTACATAAACTAAACTTTCTTTTGAGTGGAGACACTGAATTAAAATTTCTAAGAATAAGATTTCAACTGTCAAGAGTGTAAGTTCTTATACTACTGTACATTTTAGATGGAATTAAACAAGTTGAAGTGTTGTGGGTCTTTTCCAATTTTACCATGTCAGAGTGCATCATGTCAGAAGCTAATGTAGCTTTGGTTTGCCAGAAACTGATATTTGTATGTAATTGTTTGAGATGTGCTGAGTTTGGGAGCTGAAGCTGGATCTTGTGAAGAGTAATTTGGATTCTTAGCTATTACCTTACTTTGCTGTGTAGCAATAAGCAATTAAATGTTGTCAAGTCAGACTTTTCAGTCCAAATTTTCAGATTTCAGTAGATTTGTTTTTCTGTGAGTCTGAGTTCATATTATAATTAAGTAGGGTTTTGAATTAATGGATTCAGCAACCTTGTCGTCATGATCTGTTTTTTCTGAGAGCAAGGAATCGTTTTTGTTGCTATATTCAGCATTCTTTAAAAGTGCAGTGTTGTCTTCAGGTCTTACCATGCAGTGTCCCAGATGGCCTCTTTGTTAGATGCTGGTACTTACCTTTTGTTTGTTTGTTTTTTTGTGGTTTTTGTTTTCCTCTCCTGGCTATGCCAGTGGCCAGGATATGGTGAGCATACTTCAGTTGGTTCAGAACCTAATGCATGGAGAGGAGGAAGAGGAAGCTTCACAGGCCTACCGGTAAAGCCAATATGAATTATTGTATGTGGAAGATACCTGATTTGGTTACATTGTGATTATTATAGAACTTAAACATTTAAGTATTTTAAAGTGTAACAATGTTGTGCAACCATGTAACTTTTTAAGGGCAACTTATATTGTATAGTGAACCAGAATAATGCATTAGGTTTGGCTTTCTTAAAATGATAAAGCTTTCAGTAATTACTGGATTGAATTATACAAGGGAGTTGTTTCTGATATGACAGCTCATTTTGCTTTCTACTTTCTAGAAGTTGTTTTAAGTCTGAAAGTCTTACAAAATTTTGAATACCAATAAAATTTTTTATCATCTCTGTAGAATTTACAGGGGAAAAAAAAGGAATTAATATTTGTTTCCATTTTGCTGTAAAATGGAAATAATGCTAACTTATCTCCAGAAGATTATTGAAAACTAACATTTGAAAGACAGTTTGGAGAGAAAAAAACCAAAACCAAACAAAAAAGCCCCAAGAAACCGAAAAAACTCCAACAGACTAATGAAAGCTGTGCCTCTAAAGAGAATAGTAGGTCTCCTGAGTTTCCTCTGCATGAGGAGAGAAAGGTTTGTGTTTAATGCACTTTAAAGTCCCAGTGCAGATAAGGTGCTTAGTTCCAACTCATGCTAGCTGATTGGCTAAGAGAGCTGAGGGGTTACTGTAAGCACCTAGGCCAAGTGAAGTGCAAGTGCTTTTGTCTGCACTGGCATTTTAGTATCTAATACACAATGGCAGGAAGGTGACTGGGGTATATACTGTACTTCTCTCTGCTAAATATTAGGAATTGCATGTCAGTAAATTCTGCCACTCTACAGTAAAAACACACAAACCTAAATGTCCTGTAATGTTCATGACTTGTATTTAGTTGGCAGTTACTCTGTTCTGGCTTGCAGACTTCAAAATGTTGGTGAACAGGGTCACATGGCTCTACTGGGACATAGTTTGGCTGCTTATATATCAGTGCTGGACAGGGAAAGACTGAGAAAACTTACAACAAGGATCCTTTCTGATACTACTCTCTGGCTCTGCAGGCTTTTCAGGTGAGTCACTGTGAATAACTTCTGTATGACTAGGTAGTTATAATTGTTGAAAAATATGTGTGACTGGACTGAGGAAGTCAACAAAAGAAACCACTGTGCCACAAAGTTACAGATATTCTTAGAAAGGTCTGAAACATATTACATAATTCAAAAAAAAAAAAAAAAGACGACTGTTGAATATCAGGAACACTGTTGCCATAAAAACCCACCTAAGGGCTGTATGGTAGAGCTGAGGGCCAAAGTACAGTTGCAGACATACAGCTGGACAAACTTTTAACTAAATTCTTGTTTCTTGAGGTATATGCTATGTTGCTGAGGCTTGAGGTACTTAGTATTTTTAAAAGATGTTTTCAGTTAACTTCTCCTGGTTCTGGTATATTTTTCCAGGTATGGTAGGTGACACTACTGAAATTTGCAGTACAGCAAAAACTTTCATAAATGCTGTTTCATCATGTAGCATAGATATCATAAACTGTTCCATGAGAGAAGAAGAATGGAAATCATCTATGTGGGGGTGTTAGAGTGGGGGGAGTCACTGATTAGAAAGTCCTTTTTAGTTCCAGGGCGGGGCGGGGGGAATACCCACAAACACTTTCGCCTCCATGATACTGTATCTTTCAGAAAATCTTGCCAGTGCTACTGAGGAGATTTCTTATATATATATATATATATATTTTTTTTTTTAGTGCAGTGCAAAATGAAATGGTAAAAATACAACTGAGGTTAACCCAAATTTAGTTGTTAGAATTGCAAAGGATTTTTCTTACACTGATGTGCTCACCTCTATCAGAATTATTTTATAACTTCAGTGATTATCTGTCTTTGACTTAAAAATGTTGAAACCTTGTGCAAAGATGAAATTTGAGAAGTTGCAGGTAATCCAGCTGTTGACAAATGTATGTGTATACAGGGAGTATGTCAGTGCTGTTTCTGAATGGTATGGCGAACAAAAAAATACTTCTGTTTTCAATCAAATACTCAATAACAGTCCTATTTTGTGATTAACACTGGGTATCTATTGAACTGTGGTCCCTAAAGTTTTGTGACCCATAGGCAATGGTATTCAACAAATACCATGCGGTGAACTGGTTTGTACATTGTACAATGTACATTGTACATTGACATTGTGGCTGTGAGCAACACTAGAGGATTTTCCCTTTGCCCATGTTAGAGCATAGAACTGTTGTGTAAGGGTGAATAAATGTTTGCATATGGGTCATTCTGGAGTTTAACTCTGGAATACTCAGCAGTATTTGTGCATCAGATAGTCTGTGATAACCTAAGGTGTTTCAGGGTGTTTATGTAAATTTGCTGATAAATGCCACTCTTAAATTGTGCAAGACCACTGACTTACGTGTTACGCAAAAATGCTAAAGAAGAATCTAGTTTGCAAGCTGCTTAATAAATCGACATAGCTACTACTTTCACTGTTGTTTCCTCTTCTATATTTAAGACAGCTGAGGGATTGCACTCAGTGTGGAACATTTGTACCTTATCTCTTCTTCGGTTACTTTGCTCCCATTTCTTGGCTATAAATGTTAATGTGCTGATCAGAGTTTGGTTTCCGGAAGGGTTAAAAAAGGTGGGGAAGGAGCAGACACACAGAGCCACACCCCCACGAGCCCCAAGGAAACATGCCTAATAAATCAGATTGAAGGCAAAATAGCCATAAAATCATTAAAATATTCATGGAGAAAAAATATACTTAATTTATGTAACTCATGTATTTAAAACATCTGGAAAACTGTCTTGCAGTGTACTGAATAGAGTGTACTAAAATGAGGTCTTATTTTCAAACTCTCTTAAAATATTTTGATTTGTGATTTCATAATAAAGTTTCCAAGTTTCCGCCCATTTTACCTTACTTCATGTGTCTCATTCTGATTTTACTAACTTGAAGAATGTCAGGTTGCATTCTCTTTAAAATTAGCAGTCTGGAATTTACACATATATTAAAACCAAATTAAGCCTTTTGTGTGTTTCCTCCCCCACTCTGCTCTTAGTAAGCAAGGTTTTGAACTCTGTAAAGGCAATCCTTAGGAAACCAGATGATTGTTCTTTCTTATTTATCTCTGAGTCTAAATGAAAACATATACTATGCTTTCCTCATTGTTAATCTCAGCCTGTCTCATCAAAGTTTTCTTCCACTATACTTTATCCTGGGAAAAGAAAAGGTTTTTTGTTTATCTTCTTTGTCCTCTTGTGAGCTCTTTTGCTGGTCAATGGTATTTTAGTCACTAAACTGGCTATTGGTTTTGTTGGTCATATTTACTCAGCTTTTCTTGCAGGTATGAAAATGGATCAGCATATTATCATGAGGATGATCGTGAAGGTCTTCTAAAAATCTGTCGACTTGTTATCCACACACGCTATGAAGATTATACAATAGAAGGATTTAACGTACTATATACTAAGCAACCTGTCATATACATTAGTTCTGCAGCTAGAACAGGCTTGGGCCAAGCTCTCTGCAATCAGGTAAAGTGAATCAGTTGGGGTTTTAGCTGCAAGTAGAACCTACCTGACTTCATATTGCCTACTTGAAACTTAGATTTTAAAAACAGATTCACACCTTTCCCGCAAGAGACTGGTACTTGCAGTACAGTCTGGTACACTACTGGCAGCAGTCTTGTAAATTGGTTGGGACCAGTGAAAGTTTTCCTTTAGATCCATGTGTTTGCCTTGAACTTCCACTGTTAGAAGTGAAGTTCCTATGAGATTTTTCCCAGTGCTACTATGTTAACTGAATACATGTATTCAGCAAGCTGTCAGGCTCTTTCCACATCTCTGTTGTTCCTTCCACACACTCACTTAATCAGTGTTCCTCATGAGCAGATTCCCTTCATCCTTGTCTCTTCTTTGCCTTTCTGTGGACATAGTCGTTTTTTATAGCTTATAAAATTATATACATTTCTAAGACTTAGGATGATGCATGCCTGTTGAAATGCAGTATGAAAAGAGGCATTCTGAATAATGAGGACTGAGTTTTGGCCTCAAAAATGTTGATTTTAGGAAAAGCATAACTTCAGTGATTTTTGAAAACTTACTTATTTTTCCTCATGGTAGAAACAATAGCAATTGTGACTAAGCAATGCAGCAGGGGGTGGGAGGGGAGGGAAGTCTGAGGTGAAACCATACTTTGATGCCAGCCAAACATCTGCAAGTTAGTAATACAAAAATGTTATACAGTTGGTATTGCTTTATTAATTGTGATTGCCAACATAATTATAAAACATAGGCAAATGAAGTACAGTCCATACTGGGGGTAACCTCAGTAGTTGTAGTGGACTGTATGTTTAAATTAAAACCACTTGTCTGGAAAAAATACTTTCATGTTGTATTTACAGTCTGTGTTTTGCTGCAGTGATACAGTGGGAGGAAGAGAAATTTTCTGAATATTTGCAGTGAAAGGATCCTATGTGCTAACATTTTTGTAAACAAGTGATTGTTTCTTGATTGCATTGCACTTTATATAAGCTGTTGGTCATGGTGAAAAAGACCCAAGCCCAAACATACTGGATTTCCGAACACTGAGTTACTGTAAAATTTGTACTGAATGATGCCCCTCTACTTCTATTTTCAATATCTGTTATATTTTTTTTTAAGGAAAACAGTTGAGGGACATGTAGGCTGTGCTGATCCCATTTCAGAAAGTCTTGTTTGGAATAGCAAGATTGTCCCCGCAACCCAACACTTTAAAGAAGCCCAGTTTTTCCTAATTATGTTTAAAACTTATTGGTTTTGCCAAGTGTTTATTTGCATGAAAGTTTGTAGACTTAAATAAGCTAATTGAGGCCATATACAGACTCTGCTATTACATACCTCACATTCAGTGCACTAGTGATATTTTTCCAACTTAACATGCACTGAAATGAAGAGTCAAGTTCTTAGGGCCTTTGTTTTTCAAGTCTTTGGAGAAAGCAGGCAGAGGTACTACTAACAGGTTAAAAATGTAGATTGAGGAGAGATAAAAATGGTATTGTAGATGGAACTTGTCTCAGCCAAAATGACTTGGCAAGTAGGTGGTAAAAGTTAACTGGAGTAAGTTGGTGTCTTTAGTCAGCCAAGTGTTGCATGTAGTTATTGACCGAAACTTCTTGATACAAGAAATACTGCTAAGAATCAGTATTTTGGGAGCCTTTTGCTTCTGAGTGTAGAGTAGATTCTTCTAACAACAATGGTGCTTTATCTTTTGTTTATAAGGTGATCACTGAATTTAAAAGTAATAGCATTTTATCTTAGATTTTGAGAAATAGTGTATATTGTAGAGCAAACAACTGGAACTGAGTAATCAGACATTAATTCAATTTCTGCCAAAGGATGAAAAGCAAACTAGTCTGTAATTGTAGTTCTTTTAATTTGCTGAATCTTTGGTTCAGTGATGAGTAGGATCAATTACATTGCACTTTGTCTAGTCATCTTCCAAGTTAAAGATCAGAATGTAAGAGTCCTTGATTCCCCAACTCCCCTCAGGTTAATGATACAGAAGTTGTTTGGAAGTTGCCTCCACATCAAAGGAAGAACTTCAGACTTACCAGCATGAATAAGTCAGCTGAGCTACAGGATGGAAGTAGGCAGATTGCTCTCTACTCAGTAGTAAAGTGACTGTGAACCTCCAGTGGAACATGGCCTGTAAACAAAGCACGTGTTTGCTTATAGATGTGTTAATTGCAGGGACAGCCAAGAAAGAGGATTGAGTTTAAGCTGTTGTACAGGGCACAGGTATCTCATTAGAAAAACTGAACTCAGCTGATGCGCTAACTAAAAGTTGACTGTTGTTTTTTTTCCGATTTCTCCTGTGCTTTCTCTTCTCTGCTATTAATTTGATTATAAATTTTAGCAGGATACTTATCTTACAGTGTAATATCCAGCTTTTTATTGTCTTGTTTACTATTTTTGCGTTACTGTATGTTTCTGTGAACACTTAAAATGAGTATGTTTTGGTTGTTGAAATTCCATCATTTTTATTGCAGCTAGGGTTACCCCTTTCTTGCATGTGCCGTGTGCCTTGTAACACTATGTTTGGATCTCAACACCAAATGGTAAGTTTGTCTTTTTTTTTTTTTTTTTTTTTTAAAGCCTCATTAAATTAATGTCAAGTAACTTGTTAGGAAAAGCTTACTAATGTGCTTACTTTTTAAACCTCTAAGTCTTCTGTGTTATAGTTGTACAGATCATAGATGGAAATCTTCTAAAAAGTCAGCAGCTTGTATCTTGGTCTTGTCATTTGCAAGATATTTTTAATGGCATATAGTAAGGTGCTTTTTAGTCCAAGATTTCTAGAACACATGTATCTAGAAATACAATACAAATCTACATGATGTATTTGTATTGTATTTTTCACAAATGCTTTAATTGACATTCAGGTTATTCTGCCTTTGAGAAGAAGAAACTGTAAGCCACGAAGATAGTAAGAATGTTTTCCAGAAGTTCAGAATGCTGTCCATTTTCATTCTTAATGCAATTTTTTCCGTTCAGCAGAAACAATTCTGTATTGTTTGACAAACATGTTTATAAATACTTATCTTTTTCTTATTGATAACAGGATGTTGCTTTGTTGGACAGAGTGATTAAAGATGATGTTGAGTCTGGAAAACTGCCTTTGTTGCTTGTGGCCAATGCTGGTAAGTCCTATGGGCAAACAATAACAAAAAAAAGCACACTATTTAATGAATTTATAAAATCCAAAATAAAAATACATTTTCTTAAACAGTTTAGTGGTTGCATGTCAAGAAATATCAGGAAATATCTTAATTACCACACAATAATTATCTGTCTAAGGGGATTTTTATTTAACTGATTTAAAGTTGGCTTGTACTGCTACAGTTCTGCTTATGTCAGTTGATGTATTATTATGACTAGAACTTATTTTAGTGAGTGTAAATCTCTTCTTGAAAATGAGTTTCATGTTAACACATCAGAATTTTTTGATGGATGTGCCATCAACTTTAGCTTTAAAAATTAAATTTTTCTTCTAGTTAAACAGGATTGTTCATTGTTTGAAGAAAGAATGAAGGAGGTGACTGTGACCCGTTTTGGACTTGGAAAAATATCTGAGATGTTAATTTTGATTTAGTTTCCTTTAGTTGATATCATACTTTGAACATAATAAAAATGTTTGCATTTCTTATCTGAGGCTGCCGAATCTTTTAGTGGCTAGGACATCTAATTTTCTAAGTATTTTTTAACATATATTGACAAGCAAAACAAGTATTTTTACTTCTCTCTAGAATTCCTATTGTTCACGAGTCTTGATGAACCAGATGCAGATATTGTGTAGTGGGCTCTATTTAAACATCCCCTTTCCAGCTCTTGTGTGACTTTTTTGACAACAGCACCAGAGGTCCTTTTATGTAGAGTCCTAGTCTGCATGCTTATCCCTTGTCACTGCCTTTTTTCCTTTTCTGCAAAGGGACACCAGGTGCTGGGCACACTGATAAACTTGGCCGACTGAAGGAACTTTGCGAGCAGTATAATATGTGGCTCCATGTAGAAGGGTATGAAACTTGAAATTTATTTCTGTATAACTATATTAATTAAAAAGTCTAAGCAATGGACAGCACATAATTTTACAGCTAACCAGCTAGTAGATAGCCATAGGACCATCTTTATTTTTGTCATACTAAGCATTTTGTATGGTTATAATTTAGTTACTGTATGAGATAATTATTCCTGTGTATGTAAAATAATTTGTAATTGGAGTGGTTATTTCAGTGTAGGCTAGTGATGACTTTTTCTCAGATGGTAATCCTATCTGCCCTTGCTTTAAAGAGCTTGGAATACAAATAAAAAGACCTTATAGGACAAGTCAGGGGAGACATTATACAGAGAATGAGAAAGGAGAATGAAATGAGTGTGGAAGAGATGACACTTTAATGAAGGTTGTTAAGAAGACTGCTGCAAGTACAGTGTGAGGCATAACTGGGAGGAGGATTAAACCAAGAGGAAAAGAAATTCCAAGAAGTTAGACAATGTTAATGAAGACTCCAATGCTCTAAGACTTTTTTTTTTTTTTTTTTGAGCCTGGAGTAGAGATGCTGCTTCTCCTAATATTTCATTGCTTAGTGTCACATTTGCATGATGTTTATTTCTGAGACCAAACTGATGCAAATTATGGGTAGGACTTTAGGGGATGATTTCCCCAAAGGCTGAACCGAAACATTCTTAGATTGAAATAGATTTTTACTTCTGGGTTTTCAGTCTTGAAATAATAAGTAGCAACATCTACTGCATTGTTAATGAAAAATATACAAATGAAAATTACCTCCCTTTACACGTCAACATGAAATATTTAAACTGAAGATTAAAATACTCTCTCTTAATACGTATTTAATATGTGTTAAAACCACTTTCTTCTTCTAGTGTGAATTTGGCAACTTTGGCTTTGGGTTATGTCTCCTCTTCTGTACTGGTATGTTTTACTATATCTAGAAGGTTAATAATGTGCTCTAGATTGTAAGGTCATGATCTAATCAAAATATATATGGCTTATATTCTGCTTATCATAATAAACTCCAGGCTGCTACAAAATGTGACAGCATGACTCTTACTCTGGGTTCCTGGCTGGGCCTCCCGGCTGTACCTGCAGTGACACTCTACAGACATGAGGATCCATCTTTGGTATGTTCAACTTCTCGGTCATTATTCTCAAGGTCTTGAAACTTCTCGTTTTGATCATGGTGTAGTGTCTTGTTCTTCATAAGCATCTAAATTATAATTTGCAAAAGCTCCCGTTTGAGCTGTGACATAGTCCATAAGCTGCCAAAAATGGAGTAATTGAAGAGAGGTTAATACTGACTCGTTCATTGTTTATTTTCCTCTTTAGTCCTTAGCAGCTGGGCTGACATCGAGTCAGCCTGTAGAGAAGCTCCGTGCCCTGCCACTGTGGCTGTCCTTGCAGTACCTGGGCCACGATGGGATTGTGGAGAGGATAAAGCATGCCTCGCAACTAGTAAGGAGCAGCTTGTTGGCCCATTGTTTATGGATACTTTGCTTCTTTGAGTATGGGTTAGTGGCTGTTCCTAAGAATCCTCACCAGCAGAAACAAAGTTCAGGTAGCAACAACAGTACAAGCGATATCCAGATGGCTATCGCAGAACACCGTTATGCTTAGGAACATTTTTATAATAGCCGTTAATATCTCTTTTTGATGATTATGATGCGTTATAGAAGAATTAACTGAAAATACTATAGCTGTTGACACTATAGCATATTGGCTTGTATTGTGTTACAAACAAATGACAAAAGCAGAGTAAAGTGTTTGGGGGAGGGATGTGCTTTTACTATTAGATTGTATGTTTTATTAGGCTTTTCTAATGAGAAATACTTAATCTTTCTAAACAGTAACATAATCACTTCCTTTTTTGGGTCACTTCTCTATTTTAACTATTTTGCTTGAAAGCTGTTCAGAGGAAGACTTATTTTCCTGCTCTACTTGGCATTGTATTGATTTAAATAACAGTAAATTATAAATGCCTGACAAAAAGTACTTCAAAATATTTCTTCAGGTAGTGGCAAGTGGGCTATTTTTGAAGTTGAGTTCTTACCCTAGTAAAAATTAAGGTCCAATATAATGTGTTAGTTTAAGAAATGCATTGTTTATATGCAAAACATTTTTCCTTAAAGGTACAGCACTTATAAAATATTCAAAGGCGGGCAATGGAAAGTTTCTGTAATAGTTAGTGAAGAAGCTACTGGCACAAAAGATCTAAGAGAGTGACAAAGTATCATTTAGTCATTAAGATTGTGTCATCTAAGACTGATCTTAGCTTTTATAATAGTCTATTAATAGTCTAAAACCACAATGTAAGAAGGCTGTCTAAATTATTTTCATTAGCAAAGACAATCATAACCAGTTGCTATGGTAGCTTTGAGAAAATGAACTGTTTTGCTACACACTGTGCGTTCATTAGTCAACGGAGTTGTAGTATCTCTGTAACTTTGTCAGTAAATACACCAAGACTTTATTTTAATAAAAATCGCTTTGTAGTCAGTGTTTTACTAAAAACAGAAAATATTTTTCCATTACATTCTAAATTTACAAATAAGAACTGGATGAATCTCTGATGTGTTGTAGGGTTTTATTCAGAAATGGTAGTGATTATTCAATGTTTTTCAAAATAATTGTCAACTTGTAAAATGGTGCATTTGTGTCTTCCCTTTGTCTCCCTTCTGCTTTGGTCTTTTAGAGTCAAAGGTTGCTGGAAAACTTGAAAAACCTGGATTTCATTAAAACTTCGGTACAGTCTAAATTTAATACTTTGGTTGTATAGCTTAGTCTTTGCTTGTTAAATGATAAGGATAACTTTGATTTAAAAATATATTAAAATATTGCTTAAATCAAGGCCATTGTTTTGAAGATGCTTGGTATCTTTCTAATTAAGTTCTGGTCTTCAGTGAAATAGCGTGGCTTGGTTGTGTGTCACCTCTAGATTGTATTTGTTCCATTGTTGTGTACTCATGCACTCAGTGGAGCTGACAGAACAGTATCCAGAAATTGTTTCCAGAGGTTGATTTAATTCCATTTAAAACATGGGTTTGTTCAGTAATACATCTATGAAACCAGTTTCCATAAGCCTCTCTAATACATTCTGTCTGCATCTTACCCTGCTCTTGAGATAATTTTGTGAGTCCTGTGAAAATGTATGCAAAAATTATCCTAGCTGAGATTTTTACATCAGAAGTAGTTTTAGAAATTACATCTAGTGTATTCATTCCAAATTCAGTTTCTGTGAGATGTCCTGTTCAACAGGGTTTGGTGGTTTTTTTCTTCCTTTCTGGCCCCACCCATATTTTAATTTATAATGTATAGAAAATATATTCAGCTTAGTTTTCTGGGGCAATAGATAATTCATGGATCATTCTGAGTGACAACCACCATTTTTGGTAAAAATGTTTTTCTGAGAGTATTAATGGCCTTGGGAGTTCAAGTTACTGAAGCACGTCCCCTTTCTACTTAACTAAATCTTGCGGGTTTAGGATTATGAAATGTCGCCTCAGATTGCCTCCAGAAGTTGCCCAGTCCACTTCTCCTATCCCCAAAGCAGGATCAATTATCATCCTCTTATTCCTGCTGGAACTTCCTTGATGTTTTCTGATGATTCTGGGGTGATTTCCAAGAGAATTTTTATAAAATACTTAAAGCTAAATAAACTATTTAATACAGTAGATTTGCTAATGAATATGCTTAGGTTTCTTGCTTTATAGTGCCCAAATGTTAATTATGCATACCTTAAATTAGTAGAGTTCTGCTTTAACTGAATAATGATTTGCTTTCCTGTGTTCACTTACACTCCTAGAGTTAACTTCTAATCCTTAGATAATATGAACATTGCTACTGCTGTCAAAACAAAATGATCAGCTTTGCTCAGCAGTCTAAGGAATTATACACAGTATTAAATCTTTTAAAAATTTGTGAAATTTTTTTTTTAAGGTTGAAGATGAACTGAGTTCACCAGTGGTGGTTTTCAAGTTCTTCTGGGAATATTCAAATAGAGGTATGTGATTTATTTAAAAACAAAACCAAAACCCCACTCTTTATAGTTTTTTAAACTGCTAATTTGTAAAATGACTTTGAGGTAAATGTTATGTAGTGCACTTCTCTTGTATAACATGCTTTTAAAATGGTTGTGAATGCTGGTTGTAATCTGCAATCCATACATGTGATAGCTTCTTTTTTTGGACAGACTGCAGTGTGTTAAACTTTCATAACAAGTAATTTTCTGCCTTCTTGAGTGAGGAGAGATTTGCATATGACTTTGATCTTGAGAGCAGATGATGGAAGTCTCTCATAAGATGCAAGCTATGTTTACATGTACTGATGGGGGAAGAACTTGCTTGGTTTTGTTCAGGTTTTCTGTTCCTTTTAAACTCTTAGTGGCTAGTTGCAAGAACCATGTTTCTCTGTTTTACTGATTACACTTGCTGTTGCAGTAATTTTAAAAACAGCAGAACATGTTAGGAAGAGCTCTGGAAATACTGTCATGGGTATACAGTAGCCATACCACATGTGGCTCTGAGCAGAACATCCTTACCTAGACATGCTCTCTAAGAAAGGATTTTTGTGCTCTCTGTTACAAGAGAGGATGTAGTTGTGCTGTTTCTATGTGCACACTCAGGGTGGGGACATGTCCAGCTGGGATGAGGCAAAAGACTGCTAGAAAACTTGGTAGTTTTGTTATGAGCATTGATTTGAATGGCCTGTGGATTTTTTGTGTTGGGCATGGGGGAGGATTGTTTTCGGTTTTAATTTAATTAGTGGTTGCACTCACAAAGTAAACATATTCAGGTGCAGTGACTTGGTGAATTGCTTTGTACACTGATGCATTTGTTTGAAATGCTTTACTAGGGAGAATTCACCCACTTGAATTAGAAGGATGTGAGATGTTTGGCCATTTTTGTGTGTTTGATGTGTTTAATGGACTCTTAAATTCTTAGTATTATTTTTATGTGTGCATAGTAATTTTAGTATTATTTTCATGAATGCCTCAAATATTGCAGCCTGCTGCTGTAACAGGATTTTTCTTTGTGAAAACATTGTTTTTATTTCCACTGGGGCATTTGAGCCTCAAACCTGAGATAAGTATTTTACTGGCTGTTTTTGAAACTGGCATATTCAGCTCTTTTAGTATTTGTCATGTTCAACATACCTTTAAAAAATAAGAAAAAGTCCTTGTTAGTCTGCTTGATGTCCAGTACATCGTGTAGATCTGTTACATTACCTAGGAAATGTCTTTTATCTAAATTTTAGGTTGCCTTTTGTTTTATTAAATAAAAATGTATTTCTGTTTCTTGTATCTTTGGATTCAGATCAAACCTCACATGCTGCTCAGGCCTCAACTATTCAGCACCCCATAATAAGCAACGAAAGACACATTTATGACACTTTCAATCAGTGGGTAAGAATGGATGCCTTTTCCCTCTAGGAAAAAAGGAAGTGACAGCAGAATGCTTCTAGGGGTTCATCAGTAACTATAAAACCTCTGGTAGACTAGTTTGATAGTTACTCTTGATCTGATATCCTTTGAGAAACTAGTGGGCATTTTGGATTTAAAAGATGAAATTCCTCCGAAGCAAAGTTGTGTTCACATTTCTGATTATTTTACATGTAATTACTACTGAAATTATTCCTGCATCTTAAGCCATTGGTAGTGGATTTTTTTTTTTCCTTGGTCTTGTGGGAATATGTGAAAACTTTAATCAGCCAGATACTCCATAGACAATGTCTGTGTTCATGAATAGAGAGTCTGTCTCTTCCATATCTTAAGAGAATTAATTCTAGAAACCTGTGCTTTCAGAGAGCTGAGCACATCACTGTTTTAGATCAGTTGTGTAGTAATCATGGCATACCTAATGACAGTGACAATTTTGCAGAAAATTCTGACTTGTAACACTTGTAGCTTATCCTGAATTTTCACAATTTTAAATATATGTCCAACTTTGTCATATCACCAGCAAGCTAAATTATTTGTTACAAGAAGCGATTGTGAGAAATACAGGAAACTGTGTTTAGCATTTTGTTCTCCTTAACTGTGGGAAGTCTAACGTGAGTCAGCAACTGCAGGAGGTCATGCTCTGCACGTGTCCTAACTGGCTGTATCCCTTCAGCTAGGAGAGCAGTTGGCACAGCTGGTTCCTGCCAGTGGAGTTGATGTGGTAGAACTGGAAGATGAAGGCACATGTGTGCGTTTTAGCCCACTAATGACTTCTGCAGGTAACATTATTTCAGCCACTTGTGAAAACTGGGATTTGCTACAGCAATCTGGTGTAAAAGCAGATATACTCAAGAAACTCTTTAATGTATTCTTCTGTGGTGATGACTTTCATATAAACAAAAAACCCTCTATCTTGGCGTCGTTGTTCTGCTGCGCCTCAGCAATGGGTGCATTGGTGGTACTCAGCTGTTGTGGGTGACACTGCCTTGCTACCTCTGCAGAGAAAGACTTTTACTGATTATTTTGAAAATTCATTAGGAAAAGCAAGGAGAGAAGCTCTTTGTTTCTAACAGTTACAAAAGAAATTTGAAGGATAAATCATCCCTACCATTCTTTCTCTCAGTTGCTTAACACAAGATGCTCGACCTTTCTACACATGTGTTTCAACACTGCCATGGTGCTTGTGTACAAAATATAGCTACTTAACTAGAAAAATTATTTCTTAAACTTGTAGGGATTTCTATAATTCTGGAGGGTGGGGAGAAGAATAAAAATCAGTGATTTGGAAGGTGTCTTAAATTCCGTGTTTAAGCCAGCACTGCGTGTGTACTTTGTTTAGACTTGGCAGATGCACAGAGCAATTTGCAGGGGCTCAGGGTGATGCATGGTATCTCCTTTTAGCTTGTGTGGGGTGAGTGGCTTAGGCTATCAAAACACCTGATGCTGATGTGGGAGGATCCTGGTGTACACAGAAAAGTAGATCTTAGAATAAAATTACATCGTGATGCTATGATGTTTTATTTTGTTTTAAACCAGCATGGAAGCTAATTCGTGATCTGGCTACGGGAGAGGATTTTTTCTGATGCTAGCTACTGATGTAATGAGAAAGGGTATTGTCCTTATTAGTTTGTAACATCAGAAAATCCTTTTTATTGGCTTATTTTTTATGAAATCCTTAGTGCTTTCCATTTTGATGTATCAATGGATAGATAACTGCGGAAAAAAGTAAGATAGTTTTGAAATATCTTGACCTATGTAATTATATTTATGATTGACGTAGAGTGGCTTCTTTACAGATTACTTAATTCAGACATCTGTGTGATGTCTGTTCACTTTTATCACACACTAACACATCAGCTCTTTAGTTTTAGGAACTGAAATACAAGATGTTGATCAGTTAGTAGACTGCTTAAAAATGAAGATACCAGTATTGACAAGTACACTGCAACTGAGAGAGGAATTTGAGCAAGAAGTGAGAAGAACAGTAGGCCTGTTGTACATTGAAGATCTTAGCTGGCCAGGATTAGGTGTTGTAAGGTAAATTTTCCAATATGTCCTTTGTTACGTATTTGGATAGACTGTGCATTAACAGAAAGGAATATGTGGTCTCTTCAGTGGTGACTTGGATGTATTGTTTACTGGTTATTATCTGGCTTTGCACCCAGTTGAAGCTTTTGAGTGCTTTTAAAAAAATTACCTTTTTAACATTGTTTCTTTTGTTGTTTTGTTTTTTTTAAAGAAAAGCTCAAGAGCTGTTTCAGCAAAATTAGGGCAACAGTTCTAATATTGGAGGCAGCGTATGGATCTGTTAGATGGAAATGTAATATGCAAGTGCATCCTTCTGTATTTAGCCAAGCATAACTTATATTTTTATCTATAATAAGATTCACTTATGTACTGAATACCACTTCAAAAAACCCCTTTCAAGTGCATGTTCTGATCCTCTGACACAGTCTTTTGGGAAAGATTCTGTACAGGCAAAACATTTGAAGTATAATCAAGATATTACCTAGAAATCTGTTGTGTTCAGTTAAGTTTGCAGCAGCAAGCTCACCCCATCCCAAAATCTCTGGTTACAAATGCCAATAAACTTACTGACCTAAGCTGTAATGTTCTGAGGTTTTTGGTTCATAAAATACAGAGGTTTGTAGAAACATGCTAAATGTATATATATTTTTCTATGTACTGTAAATTAAAATTACTCTCTTCTGGCTTGGTTTGAAGATACAACTATCACAGTGATGGGAAGAATGATGACAAACAAGAAAAAGAACTAGAAAAAATCAATACGGAACTTCTGAAAAAATTAAATGAACTGGAGTCGGATCTCACGTTTTCTTTGGGTAACTGCGCTACTTTAAAAAGTTCTGTTCAAGCTAATGGTCACTTTACTGGCTGTGTTATAATGGTGCGTTAGGTCCTTCGTACATAGGTCATTATAATGCTGAATTACACTGCTGGGGGTATGGTTACTGTAGAAACAACAACTGTAACTGTTTCCTCCTCACCCCTGTTCCAGTTGGCAAATGTTCAGCAGGGTGAGCAAGGTGCACTGTTCTCAGAAATATTTGTCAAAATGAGCAACCAGACCAAGAAAGGATTTCCTTGTCAGAAAGAATTTCCTTGTCAGAAAGAATGAAAGCTGGAGGGTCTCTTTGTAAGCTGAGCCTTCTCAGTTAGTGCTGTATCTACTGAAAAGTAGATCTTGCTCAAAACCCACTGACCTGTTCATTGCTTTCTGTGGCTAGATTAAAAGCTTCAGATGACTTTCTTGATAATTAGCAGCATTTTCATATTTACATAGTGTCACATTATAGCTGAAATAATATTAATTTGCTTACTCAGAACTCTGATCTTTTTCTAGTCAGCTTTCAAAAATTAGGTGACCTAGAATTGTGGAACAAGTAATCTGTAAATGGCAGAAAGTAATGAGTTTGAAGCATATTCAACACTGATATTTATCATACGACTCCTTGGCTATATAAAATATCCACTGTTTTTCTTGTTTAGATGTTTTCTCTTTTTGAAAACCAACAGGGCTGAGCTTTTTAGTCTGCATAATTTACACCTGTGCAGATACTGCCCTTCATTACTGAAGTGTGTGTATATGTGTTAGGAATTCCAGATTCACAAACATGAGCATTGCACCTATTGTGAGAATGCATTTTTGTACCTCACGAAGACCTGGTTTTCCCTGTGCTCACAGGTCCAGAGTTTGGAGGGCAGAAGAACTGTGTTTATATTGGCATGGTAACCGAGGATCTGGACGTGTCGGAGTTAGTTGAAACTATTGCAGCAACAGGAAGAGAAATTGAAGAAAATTCAAGAGTATGTGTTAATAAATCACAGAGCATTTCAGCACCTTTTTTTTTCCCCTTCCATATTGGCTTTAGGACATGGTTGTGTTCTTTGTGAAAGTAAAAAAATTGTACTTGCCTGCAACAAACTGTATTAATTACTGTGGAAGTAATAATCTGTGTCTACCTAAGGAGAACTTTTGTTACAGGATTACGATATTCTGAGGATGTCCTGATTTATGTTCATGGTCCTGTGTGCAGTAGTTCTAATGAAAAACTTTAGTAGTACTAAAATAGGCTCATTTTGTCACTAAAGTTTAAGCTGTCAAAAAAAAAAAAATCCCCAACCAACCCACAACAAAAGGGAAGGTGGGGGCTGATTGTGACCTGGTGTTTCTCATCACTGCTAGATGTAGTGGGATTGCTTATATACCAGCTTTAAGATAAGACTATGCCCTAAAATGTGTGGGGAAAAAAAAATGGTGGCTTAAACTAGAAATTACAAATTACTTATTGAAGTAATAAAGTTGATGATGCAATTTCTTTGTGTAAAGGCGTTTACCTGATTAGAGGTCTCCAAATGTTTTCTAAAGTAGAATTCCTAATGACCTGCATCACAAATGAATGTCTGTCCTTTCATTCTTCTCGTGTTGGGCATTTAATTTCCTTACCTAAAAAATAAATCGAACTTCAGAAATCCTTTGCATGTTTCTGCCCATGGGAATATGTTGATTTTGGCAGTGAAATATTTTCTAGCAGTGCTTTCTGGAGACTTTCTGTGCACTCTTGACTCCCTGTGCTGCTTTGAGGGTGAGAGGAAAGATGGTTTGCCTGTAGAGTACCTTCAGTTTTTTAACTGTTGTAGTTGAGAGATTAGGAACCAAATGTTGGAATACGGGCTGCTCTGATCCTGAAGCTTCTAGGGAGGAACAAAGAGTAGTGGAGGACTCAGAAAGGTGCAGTTCTTGGAACCAGCCACAATAAATCTGTGGTAGTGAAAGGATCTTGCACCATTTGAACCAAAACTGAGAAGCAGAACTGATCTGTGAGAATGACGCTTCTGTCATTTAGATAAGTGATGGGTATTTCTGCACAAGAGGGAAGCTTTTAAAAAACCAACTACTCCAGTATCAGCAGACCCTTAGACATATACAAAAGTATGCTAAAAGACAGAACCAAAATTTAAGACAAAACATCTTGACTGGACCAGAAAACACAGGGTTCTTCCTTGCACTCTGAATGCAATCCTGAGGGAGTCACTGCCTCCTGTAGGCTGTGCCTTGGGGTGTTGTGCCTGCTGTGGTGGTCAGTTCCTGGTTTGCTTCTCCCCCAGAGAAAAGGAGCAGCTTCCTCTTTTTTTCTGTTTGTATTAACTGACAGTAACCCAAAGTTTGGGCATCATTTTAAGTTATGGAAATTAACATCTTGCACAAGACAACATTGTGCCTTTTTGGTCTCTTGGGTTGGCTCATTTGTTGCCCCTAGAGCTCTCCCAGTGAACTGCTTGTCCTTTGCAGTATAAAACATCACTGATGCTGGCACAGATGATGCCACAGGGATCATATTGGCAGTGGTATATTAAATTTGAAAAACGAAGTTGGACCTAGACTGACACATACCTGGTTAGACTTACTGTGAGGCTGGTTTAAGTCCTGGGTACTTCTACAAACCAAAATGTACTCTCTAAATTCTTCCCAGTCAGATACAGCATCCGATGAACACTTATGTGCTAAGCAGATCTTTGAAGAATTTGGGTTACAGGCTCATTTCTAAGTAAAAGAAACTTATGTACCATTCTTGTTTAAAATTACTTTCTGTCCTCTGGGTGTATCTTCTAAAAAAACCTGTGGTCAGCCTGTATGTTCTTCAATTTACAGTCACAATGAAATTGTGATTGTCAAATACTGCCGTAGAGAAAAAAAAATCTGACTACTGTGTTTACATCCTCAAAACCTGAACCAAAAAGAGAATTTCAAGTCCAAATAATATATAAAATGATGTAACTTTTGTTTTTTATTAGCTGTTGGAAAACATGACTGAAGTTGTTAGAAAAGGGATACAGGAAGCACAACTTCAGCTTCAGAAAGCAAATGAAGAACGCCTTCTGGAAGAGGTAAGGCTATAAACGTTATCTAGGTAACTTGAAATAATTTGTGACAACAGGTCACTTGCTCACCAGCCAGTGTTTGGTTGTGTACTTTGCAGGGACTGCTACGACAAATACCTGTAGTTGGCTCTGTGCTGAACTGGTTTTCTCCATTCCAAGCCTCACCAAAGGGAAGAACATTTAATTTAACAGCAGGTAGGACTTGGTGCATCTGCAGCCGTGTTGTGCTGTTGTTAGAACTGTTTCCAATTTTATACTAAAATTGCAACACCCTTTCTTGTGCTGATTTGATCGTGAGTGACATAATCCACCCTCAGGATGTAAAAGAACATACTCTTCACTATTTTTGTAACATCCCGTAATCTTCTAACCTCACTTGTAGAGTTTACATTTTGTTCTTGGATGTTGAGTCATGTTAAAAGCAAGCTATGTTAAACACTGGCATTTATTAATAGAGGAATAATTTCTGTGACTTTTGGCTACATATGCTGCAAAGGTTTGGTATTTATGCTGTGTTTATAAATCTGTAAGCTAGCAGGGCAGCTCAGGTCTGAGGTGGTTGCTTCCCCACCTATCCTCTTGAGCAAGCTTGCAGCACGGTGCTTGGCGGTGCTGCTGGAACGTGATGGCTCTGTCTGAGATCCTGGTTTGAGAGCGCCTCTGGCTAGTGCTGCACTGATCCAGTGTGAGTTTGTGTGCGAAACAGTGCGGCGTCTGACAAGGACAGGCTAAAACCAGCTGAGGACTAGCGTGAACCTGGCTTTGTGGGGGGCAGTAATGAATGGAATATTACAATGTAAAAGACTACTATTTACTCATACATTTGTAATTCATGCCTGGTGATGTGAAAAGAACCGTCTATAGCTTTTACATAATTAAGACTGATGTACTAACATAATACATTCTGAATTTACAAAGTTTCACTGCAAAAGATTGTGGCAGTCTTAAGACTGTTCCTGAACTCAGCAAAGTGTCTTGTCAGACCTAGAACAGTAGCCCAGCTCTCTGTGTGTCTCCATAAACAGCGATGAGGACTTTCTGCTGTATTTGGGATCATTCTTTCTGATTCTTGATGCATCAGCTGGGAGGCTCTTAGGGCAGAGAAGAGCAAGGTTCTGCAGGGAGCCCTTCCGCCCCCTGAGGTGGCCAGCCCTTCTGCAGGCCCCGGGCAGGAGCTCGCAGTGGGCGCATGGCAGGGGCGCGGTGGAGGTGGGATAGAGGACTGCAGGCTCTACTTTATTCACCTCTGTAAGTCTCAGCACTCCTGGCCCCAGGTACTCAGAAACGGATTACCATCAAGTGGCAGTTTCAACTCAAGCATGCAGGTTCAGAAATGTGCATTAAAAGTAAGGTTACATACCTTATAAATGCAGATGAGCATAACACTTGCCTAGTTTGTGTTACGTCTAACTTTGTTGTGTTACTTTTTTTTTTTTTTAAACCTGCAGGCTCTCTAGAATCCACAGAATCTACATACGTATCAAAAGCTCAAGGAACAGGCACCACTCCACCACCAACTCCTACTTCCAGCCTTACAAAGCAAAGACTTCCTGGTAAGTTTCTACATCTTAGTTTTATTTCTAAAACTTGACATCCTGCCATCTTGAGTTGCAAGACACAAGAAGACCCACATGATTTTCTGTCTTTCATAGTGTCCGAAACTACAGCTTATCTTCTAGTTCTTTAAGTCTGCCTTATAAACCTTAATTTAAACATGGCATAGAACACCACCCTAATTGGTTTTCTCCCGAAGAATTCTTCCTGGGACTAGAGGGAAGCTGTTATCCCATTAACTGACAACTGCCCATGAAGTCTGGAATCTTCCTCTGCGATATTACAAGGTTATAGAGTTTTAAAAATTGGCAGGTAAATAAGCCAAAGGTTTTGTTTGAAATAAAAGCATAAATAATGTGTAATCATGTATTTGGGCAACTGCATTTCTGTTGCTACCTAATATTCTGTGGACAGAATCATTCTAAGGTGAAGATCTAGTAAATGTATGAGGCTTTCAGTGTAGTTGTATTAATAATTAACGTTGATTTGACTGGCAGGAAAACCATACATAGTTTTAACTCGCCTTTTGAGCTGGTCCAGCCTGTGATTTTTTTCAGTGGAAGTTTTTACCCTAGAATGACTTCACTGGGCATGCAGGCAGCTTGCTTTTCAGCTGAACTTTCACAGTCTCTGTGTACACTGGATGAAATAATAGATGCTATTGCTTTGCATATGCATCTGTAACTGCAAGAAAGTTACCTCTGTGTTCAGGGTACCAGTTAGCACCCAAATAAAAATCTCTTTGCAGTTGCAAAATTCAGGTACTTTTTGAAACTTAACTTGTCCATACATCTTGGTTTTGCGGCTGTCGTTGGCACTGTATTCATTCTTCACTTTACAGGTCAGAAAATTTTTAAAAGGTCTCTAAGAAGTTCTGATGCGTTCAGTGAGACCAGTTCAGTCAGCCACTGTGACGATCTGGAGAAGATTGATCAGAGACCCCCGACTCTATCCCCTGGCCAAGAGCAAGGAACTCTGGAGACAGAAACACCAGAGGAGCAGAAGGAGGTGGCACAGGCAACAGACACTGAGCACATTCAAAGTGACAAATCGCCACCTGACTGCATGAAGGTAGAGGAACAAGAAAGTCAAAGATAAAATCCAGACTGTGGCTTTCAGACTTTGCAGAGGAAGCCTGTGCCCTGGAGGCAGGGTGGTAATGATGCTTTTGAAATGTGAACAGTGCCACACACTCGTACAGTAACAACTACTGTAACTTATTAACTGGGATTTTGCACAAATATAAATTCCCCCCCATGGGACAGAGATTTGTCTTATCATACACTTGTTACAGTTGCTTTAATCCTCTACATGTCAGTGTCACCAAAGTACTAGTGAAATTTATTAAGTACTCATTAACATTTGTAAAAACAATTGGCAGTTATCCTTCCTGTAGGAGTCTAAGCATGCTAATAGTTGCTAACTAACCAACCAGCCATACACAAGATTCAGAATACAGTTGCACCCAGTAGTTGTAAAATGATCTTATTTTATGTTAATACACTTTAAAATCAATTGCCAATTGTTCACCTTTTTTTAAAAAAAAAAAAAATCAGTTTAGCCTCTCCTGCAGAACATCTACTGAAGTCACACTGGCTCTGTTTCGCTTCTTTTTTTACCTTCTAAAGAGCATTGCCAAACAGCTGTGGTGCGGTGAGCAGGAGGGAGGGATGCCCATGTATATAGGAGTCACTGGTTGTACTTTGCCATCAACCTTTTTTTTTTTTTTTTTTCCTGCTGTTGAATGACCTGATGTGTTCAGCTGAGGCCCTGGGGATGGTGGGGATGGGGAGGCCTGAGCTTTTTAGAGAGAAAGAGAGCCTCTGCATGCCTGAACGGCTTCTTGCTTCTGGAACTGGAAGGACTCACCAACGCACCGTTATCTTCCTTTGCACGCCACTTATAAACCAAATACTATTGAACACATTTATGTAGTGTAACTGGAGTTCTTTCTGTTGTGTATTTTTAAAGATAGTTGTAGTAAAGCTTGAAAAACCAATACATTTGTGATGGTTTCAACACTTAGTTTTTGAATAACAGTAACTTACCTATGGTAGGAATTGTACAGCCTCAAAGAAATTATATAGGTTATTTACACTACAGCACAACTTCATAGTGTCTAGGACTACTTAATGCACAAGCAAAGCTTTGGAGAAATCAGAAGCTAAGGTGTGGAAGTCTTACACTCCCCTCCTCCCCAATGATCTTAAATCACTTTGCTGCAAGTTTTCAGAGCCTCTTGTGGAAGGGAGATCTTTGGAAAAGCTTGCTTTCCCTAAGGTATATGATTTTAAGGAGAACCATCCCATCCCTGTAGAACTGGATACAAGTACTGTAGTTTGCTTCCTTTGTGGTTTGGGTTTTTCTCCTCCCCCTAAAAGGTACACCTTAACATGATAACGGCTGTAGTGGTAGCTGACTGACTACAATAATCTGAAAAATTTGGGGTTTTTGAATTGTACTGTCACCTGATTTGACTCTCAGCTTCTAGATCCTGAACAAGGTTAATTTTGGTGTTGGGGTAATTTATGTAAATCAGAGTGCAATTTTTCTAAAGTGCAAAAATCATTAAGTTGACTAGTCTTCCTCATTGGTTTCTTTGGTGCAATGAAGTATGTTAATAAGAGTAATTTGTGGGGGATAAAGTTATCACCACAAGGGTTAATTTTTAATGTTTTTATATTTGGAAGTGTAAACCAGTAGTTTTGTTGGAATGAGCTTCATTCTTTAGATACTATCTGAATGTTTCAATAAAGATTCTTCAAATTATTACTCTTGAATCAAGTTACTGTTGCAGGATATTTCCCTCTGTTTTGGTAAGTATGTAAAACTTTCACTTTGTTTGGAAAATCATTTTCTGAAGTACACACCAATGTACTGACTTACCTTCTCGGTCTCAGCACTGCTACCTCTCTTCTTCACCTGTGCCAATCAAGTTACTGCACTGGAGCACTAGAACATAAACAAAGCCAACTTCTGACTTCAAAGTAGCAGTGATTCCTACATAAAGAATGCAGAAAGAGCAAGTTACTTCTGTCAAAATATTTTATTTTGAAAAGCACAGGAACAATGGTATTTATTTATGACCAGCAATATGCTTTTTGCAACAAATTGCTCTTCTTGTAGGACTATACTTCCCTAAAGCAGCTGTGCTGTTTGCTTCCAGGTTAGATCTTGTCAGAACAAACCTGTTCCCACAACCCTTCTTCATTTTTTTTGTAGATGCGAGGTTTCCTCTCAGGAAACAGGGAGCGAGATGGAAATGGATGTTCTTTTAAAAATGCTAATGTAGATCTAATGTGGGAAACAAAGTGGGGTGGCTCAGCCAGGGGCGATGTGGAAAGATTCTGAAAAACAAAATGGTAGCAAGAGCTGCTTGACATTCAAAATACAAAGTTCTTAATTATTCTGCCTCTTTATAATATTATTTCCCACCCTCCCCAGTAGTACACTGGGAAAAGTTTTGACAGACTGTGCCCAGACAAAAAAAAAGAAAAAAATCAGTTGCTTGTACCTGTAAAATCTGTTCATCATCTTGTTCCAACCAGAAATCCACATGTGGAAAAGGCCTCCAAAAATAAGGCCCAATATGTAGTTGTTCCATCTTTGCATCGTAAATGTTAGTCAGCTGCAACAACACAGGGAGCCTCACGCGTTAGGCAGTCACACCCCTGGGCCGCACAGCAGAGCCCTGCACCTGGGAGGCCTCAGGCTGCAGCTTCTCTCAGACCTGCTGCGTGCCAGCCCCGCCCCGCAGCGCTCCCCCTGCGCTGAGATGAACCAGTTAATTCTGACAAACAGCGAACCCAGAGCGGAAGGATCCTGCAGGGACCGTGCCCGTGACCTGCACCTCCGCACACGAGCTGCCCTGCTGAAAGCTGCAGGGGAAGAGCTGCGCTGCCCAGACACGGCTCAGCAGCAGCAGCCTGATCTCCACCGTGTTATCCTGCACCTCTGCGCTTTCCTCTTTCTCATGTACTTTGTTACTAACAGAACACTACTGAAGTCCTTTTTCCTCAAACTTTTGACAAGTCATTGCCCCTACTTGGTCTCCCCTTCTGGCAAAAACACCCTTTTTTCCCCCTGTTGTTTTCACTCACTGTTGCTCCTGTTAAGACACGGGCTGAACGCAAATCCTCATCTGGCCCTTTTTCTGGGAAGGTTGCAGGGAAGATCTCTGCTGTTTTAACATTCACAGCTGGTAGGAAAGAGAGTTTAAACACAGAAACAATTCTTACAAAAACACTTGTTTAAAATGACCATGTTCCCCAACCCAACTATTGTTGCAGGAACTTTAGAACCCAAATACTGCTCTACCACAGACCCCTCAGCCTGCGATTGCATATTTCTATTGGTTTTGCTTTAGCAGCATTTCAATATTCCCAAAGAATGTTTTCAGAACTAAACTAATTAGAAAAACTACAGAATGAACAACAAAAAGAAGGTTGAATTCCAATCCCCAAAGTTAGTACAGTAGCTTGAGACAGACAAAATCTTAGGTACAGTTAAATGAAAAAAATCTGCATTTGTACACAGCCATGTCCATGTGTGCATCTCCCTAACTGGGGTACTGGAAGAAAACCTATTTCTACCTACGTCTCTGACAAGCAGCACTTCACTTTTAGGACAGGCTTTACTTAATCATTAAAAGCAGCCCATTTTCTATTGGAATCTGAAAAGCAATCCAGTTACAAAAAAATAATTGAATTGAATTGAACTCGCCTATTCCATAAATGATTGGAAAGTGAATATCCTTTTCTTCTCTGTCATTCAGTTCTGTAAGAAAAAAATAAAGTAAAACTTGTAGGCCTTTGTATTTTTGTCTGAGCAGCATTCATTCAGTTGTGTGTTACCAGAGAAGAACAGATCTGATGCTGCATAAAGACAGAAAAAAACCAAGGAAGCCTAAAAGAAATATGGAAAGGAAGGTACGGGTCAGTAACAGCAGGCTTGGGGCCTGGAGCAGAACTCCATCTCCTACCAGCATGGCCAGTGCTGGCCAACTGTCACTCCCCTTCCTGCAAGGGCAGTTCACAGGAAAAAATGAATAATGCAAAGCTGCCACAACACCGAGTTTCAAAGATGTAAATCACCAACAGAGTTGAAATGCGAAGATGATGGAAACATGATACGAAGAAAAGGAAATGACATTCCTTTATGTGACATCACATGCTATGAACTAACAGACTGAGCTGACAAATACTTTGAAGCTGGAGGGAGGCAGGTCTGGCAGCCCAGCAGGGTACAGGTCTGCAAGTGCCTCTCTCCAGTGCTTCGAGACACCCGTAGCCACCAGCCTCTTTCCACAGGCCAAGGTGGTGAAATAACCTGGAAATGATCCCAGGTGGTTCTACTCTCAGTTACATTTCAGCACCACTTGGTAAGGAGAGAAGCCTTGCTGCATGGTCTATTTGACATCACCACCCACACTACCAGCAATAAAACTAAAAATGACAAGGCATTATGGAGGCCTCGTGCTGCAGATAAAAAGGCCGTGTGGGGAAAGACCCCTGCGCTTTGATTTCAGCAGCTAAAGATACTTCAAAAACCAAGGAGACATTTTCTTACCTGTTACGCAGAAAGTCACTAAGTGAACGTCATCTGGCTGGAGATCGAATGCTCCTACAGCAACAACGATAGCAGCAATGTATAAGACTGACTGATGGCAAAGCAGGAGCTGTATCTAGACGAGGGGGCATTATCAGTGCTGTGCACTGCAGAGCAGATGGGCACAGATACCCAACGCACTGCTCTAAGGCAACAGAGCAAAAAGCGTTTTGCACATTTGCTTCAAACCAACTTTTATAAAGCCACAGCTACTAAACGTAACAGTAATTTACAGAGAGTAGCCATTTGTAATAGCAAAAACATGCTAAAGAAGTGTCACGTACTCCTCTTACTGACACTGATCTAGCTCTGCCATCACATCAGCTCTGCTTTACTTCATTACACATTTAACAGCTTATCTTTAAATGTGTTTTCCTAAAATGTTACATATATAGTGAGCAAACCCAGTCTCCCATTAGCTGTAAATTAATTCTGCTTTTCACCAACCCACACACTAGAAAAAAAAAAAAAAATCTCTTTTTTCAAAGTTCTAATAGCAGTACAGCATTACCATTCCAAATTTTAACTTGATGCATGAAAGATGCATCAGAATATTGAAAAAAGAAATTAACCAAAACACATGATTCTGTACAGAACTCTCATATAACACAGGTAACAGGAATCACCAGGTGCAATGGCCACGTGGGTGCATCCCAGGACCTTTGTGGGTTCTGCTCTCCTTTTTGTTTATCCCCTTGGCCACCTCCCCTCAATCCTGACACCTGCCCCCGTCCCTGCCCCTTCCCCACTCCAGTGGGGCCGAGGCCTCTCCACACTCAGGAGTGCTCATGAGCCAGAGCACTTACAGGTAAGCAGGTCCTTTACGCTTCCAATTTGTTTGTAAAGCACCACCACCACTTCTCTGGACTACAGATTTTGTAAACAGACATAACATCTTTCATCAGACATTTCCAAACAATAATTAATTTTTACCTCTTCACATTAAGGTACAAAATGAATAGTAACTCATGAAGCCACCCACATGTGTAGATTTTAGACAGTGACAACACTCGACCAAGATCACGTGGCATATCGGCAGCAGAGCCAGGAATCAAGCCCAGCTGAACTGCACTCAATTCTACACACTAGAATATGAGCCAGGGCGAAATTACCAGTTTAGACCCTGTGTCCCACACACTGGCCATGCGTGGGCCTCACAAGTCCAACCCCTCTCCACAGCAAGTTCTCAGGTAGAGAAAAGACCCTTCAAAACATATCCAGATTTCCTTCCATTAAATGACAGGGGGCTCAGATTACAAACAAACTGTACCCAAATCCAGTCAGAACTATTTTTTCTTGGACATGAGAGTGGAAAAAATGTGAACTTACTAAGAAGCTGATTAGTAAGTTTTTGTGATAACTGCCTATCATCATTGAAACCTCCAACTAGGTGCACTTCCAGCCTAACAGAGATGGAATAACAGGAAACAGCAATTAAAAAAAACAAAGTGAATAGCTTTACAAAATAATCCCCAGCCCAAACTGCAAAGCAATCATTAGAGAAGCCTTACTTGTTACAGTCACATGCACCAAGTTGGTTTGCATTACATAGCAAGTTATGGTAAATCCATTCCGAACGCTTTGGGGATCATCCAGGAAATAGCACAAATTTAAAACTTTAAGGGGCATTTCATGCATGCAAATCCATCTAACCCAGTGGTACCTCGGGTGGTCAGGACCTCTGTGGACTGAACTTAGTAACCACCTTTCAGTTCCCCAGAAAGGGTTAATTAAACATGAAGATTTTTGCTCCTGTGACCTCCTCACAACTAGTTTCAACCATAAAGCAGGGTTCTTCTCTGAGAAGTGTCTATGTAAAGACAAGCCCTGACAAATCATGAGTTTTTTGAGACCATATCATCTAAGTTTATTGAGGATTTTGTTCTTACCAGACTACAGGGACAAAAAAAAAAACCACATCCAGAAAGAACCTTGTTTGCTAAATTCCATTTCAAAGCTTTTATCCCCCACTGTCCTGCTCCATTTTGGTTTTTTAAACGTGGGACTTAGAAAAATCACAGATGGATCCTCAGATTTCAAAAGGATTTTACAAGACCAACAGTCTGGAAGGAAAAATTTAACATAAAACCAAGAACAATTCTTTGGAAAATTTCACACATTTGAAACAAAAGTTAAGTGGGAAACAGTAAACACAAAACCTCACAATGGCATTTTACAGAGACACTATTCAGAACAGAACCATGCTTTAAACCACTGCTAAAAATACCCTCAGAATCATCACCAAGGAAATAATTTTCACTTTACACATGGTTCCTGATCAAGAGATATTCCCTTCATAACAATCTTGTCCGAACCCCATATAATCATGTAAAAATTCCCCACCTTACAAACTGCAGTAACCTTTGTGAAAAACAGTACACAAGAAATAAGAGCAGAGCTGACCTTCCATATCCTGTGGTGTCAGACAGAGATTTTACTGAACTCATGATGAGCGACACCTCAGCTTCCGTGTCGGATCCGTCGCAGTGTGTCAAGCAGGTAGCTCCGCTGCCTGAGGAAGGTGTGAGAAGAGTTGGTTAATGATGTTGCTGGAGGCCCTTACGCTGCTGTAATTGAAACGGTTATTGCTGCTATAGTAGGGCAGGAGCTATTCCCACCACCACCTGGCTTCCTCTCAGGACATCAGCTTCCAGCAGATCTGGGCTGACTGAGCGAGGCAATAACCTCTGCGCGTGCCCCGTTACAAAGTCACCAGACCCGTGTGACGGTTACAAGTGCCCTCCTAACCAGGACCAGGCAATGTCTCTAATGTCAGAAATTCAGGCGTGTAGCGAGGATCTTTGCAAAAATTCTACCTTCCACCTCTGGCAATAACAATTACGAAACCCTGCAGGCCCAAACAGCTGAACACAGCCAAGGTCTGCAACTGCCACTACCCGCTGGCCACGGGAGAGATGAAGTTTAGGAACTGCTCACTGAACAACCAGAACACGGAACCTCTGACACTAAACACACCAACTCTTTGAACAAGTCATTAGTTCACACATCATGTGACTTTTTGAGATTCAAGTTTATATAAATTGTGGTTATTTTATTAATGCAGCATAAACCAACACTAATTCATTGCTTCAGGGTCCAGATTTTGTTCTGACCACCCTTTGAAGATACCTGTGTGTCGGAGCACAACTATGTGGCAGGTAGTTGCATCATCTGATCCAAGAATTGAAACAGAACCTATTTTAAAGGAGAGAAACACTGTAAGAACTCTGCTCCCACTGTTTCATCAGAAGAAAAAAAAAATGTTTATGTTCTCACACACCATCTTTAGGGGTAGTCACTGCAAACTCTCTCTGCTGGACATACAGAAGACCTCTGGGTTCCACAATTTGAGCAGGCTGACTTCTCAGAAGTTTTGCCTTCTCCTAAAGATAAATGATAACAGAGACTACAGTGGCTGAATTCTCAAGTGTACCATTACTTGATAGAAACATCACTTCTGAAAAGCGAAGGGATCCAGGTCAACGAGAAATACACATATTTTGTATTACGGAGTATTCTGAAGTTTGAGAATTTTCCACTTTCCTGCCGCTGATCTAGTTAATTGTTAAATCCCATCATTTCACAGACACAGAAACGCCTATTTCCTGCTTTACAGATGATAAAATGGAGGTACAACAAAAAGCAATAGGACTCGGCAAAGATTACAACACCAGAGCTGATCTTGGAAGTTTAATGAGGACAGGAAACAAAATGTAAAGGTTTCATTCTTCTACTGCCACAATCTAAATATTTATTTAGTACATATCAAAGTATTGCTATTTATTAGCTTGCTTAGGATATAAACCCCCCTGATTCTTGTCACAGACCCTCTGGATAGGGAGTGAATTTCCATCCTGGGGCTCAAACCCCACTGTTTTTCTGCAAAACCGCAGTTTCTATACGGAAAATAAAGAATATAAAGAATCTTCTGATGAGAAACACCTGCCCAACAGCTCTGCTCAGCGGCCCCTGGCCGACAGTCCGCCGTTAGGATTACAACATTTATACACCGCAAGTGAGGTTAACACCCTGAAAGTCACTAGCTTGACCTTTATCGCCAGTTTTTGTTATTTCGCTCAGAAAGAGGCGGCCCGGCGCTGCCGCCGCACCCCGCCCGGGCAGCTGTCTC
>NW_020799118.1:5291461-5308677 GCF_003259725.1 Athene cunicularia | reverse complement strand
CCGGACCGGGCGGCGGCACCGCCCGCGGGAACCGAGCCCGGCGGCGGGACCGCCTGGGGCCGTTTTAGCGTAACGGAAAACCCCTCCCGCGACCGCGAGCTTATCCGCCAGAAGCCGCTGTGGAAATACCCACGACAGCCCCAAACCGACAGGTAACCCGTGCCGCTGTTCGCCAGCCCCAGCAACCACAAAGTGAAATTTTCAGGCGCTCCCGAGACGGCTGTTTTTCCTTTACAGACCAGGGATTTTTCCTCCAGTTGCCCATGCACAAACAGTGAGAAACGCAATCGCGGCAGCAGCGGAGTTAAATTCACTGCGCAGGGAGCCGACAGCCAGGGCAGCGGGCACAACCAACAGAGAGGAACAACCCCAGCAGCCTAGCTCTACCTTTCCAAAGCGATTTTCACAAAATTAAAACAGCTACAGCAGATATTTTCTTCGAAAGATACATTGTGCTTCTCGGGCAAGGCAAAATTTCCACTTCCGAATCAGCTTTCCTTGCAATACTGGTGGTATTTATGGAACAAAATCTCCTTAGCAAAGTGCCAGCACCTGCCAGCTCACCGGTCTGCGGTGACACCACGCAAACCAGATCCAGCACAGAAAAGGTTACAGAAGCACTGTGGAGTTCCCACCCGAATCTTTAAGCAAATCCCTTTAAGTATATGAATGTTAATTGTGTAACTTCAGTATAGACAGTTCCATGTCAGCATATTTGCTTACGTTATACTTCACAGCACTTACCTTTCTTTTTTCACTCTCAGTAAGACACAAAGTTCCTGAATCACATACCTGGTGTTACAACTTGGAAAGTTTCACACAGCCTCATTTTTTAAGACATGGCTGCTACGTTGCTAAAGATGTAATAGTGAAAGAACAGAAAGAGGCAGCTTTCAAATGATGTTTTGTTTGCTGTTGATGTGGGAAAAGTTCTTCCATGCTGGCAGAGAATGCAATTACTTCAAGACAGAAATCTATTTTTTATTACTCAGGACTGACAGTAAAGAGGACTAAAATTAAAAACAAAACTGTCTCAATTTATCCAGTAAGAAACAGATCCACTGATGCATTTTGCAGTATCATCCCAAAAAGTCATTTTTGCAGACTGCCAGAACAAACATCCTAACTTTGAGAAGCTAGACTACACAGAGAGATCCTTAGTTACATAGAGATGTGTTTTTTCAAAGGTTTAAGAATTACACTGTTTGCAACAATATTTATTGGCTCTGAACAAAAAGGTTGTCTTCAAAGCCTCCAAGTTAAGATTCTAAAGAGGGCAATTAAGAGTTTAGTCCCAAATGCATAAAATCACACAAATAACATTTTTTTCCACTGTTTATATTCCTACTCTAAAAGCCAGCAATCATGAAAAGACAGGAAATCTATGCAGAGAAACTCTACACCAACACAGACAGCACAAGGACACCAGTGACAACATCACTTCCTTTCGACAAAATTTTTTTTTGTATTTTCAACATTCACATATAAACTCCAAATCCTGAAAATAAATACTTGTCTCACAGTGCTTCACAAGCACATGAAAGAAAACTATCTACAAATCATAGATTCAGCTACTCCATTTTCAACAGTTCCAATAATCATCACTTTTACAACTCTGAACTGTCATAGCTGGGAAAGTTGTGTGTTAGCTACAGTTTAAGGAGTCATTAATGCTTATCATCTGAATATACTTTCCACTATCAAGTGGCTTTACCAAAGACTGTTCTACAGATAGGAAAAGCTTAAGAGATGTGTGCAAAAGAATCAGTCAGACTTGATTCACGGCTTCCCTATCGTGGGATCACACCATTGCTTTGAAACCAGTCAGAGTACAGTTTGAATACTGACAATGGAATTCTGGTCCCCACATAAATCAGTAGGAAGATCGACCAGAATTTCACCCCTGATATATAAAACCTTGTAGAGAAACATTAGTAAACAAATCTTTTAAGTCAGGAAAAACTACAGAAAATCCTTGTAAGTCATAAAAACCATTTCAATGTGAAATTTGTAAAATATCACCCTATTTATTCTATAAGCTTTTCTAGCAACATACGACTTTATCGTAACATATATTTAAAAATCTGATGATTAAGAAACAATAATTTCTCTTAAATGTAGTCACTTAAACATTCGCCAGTTTGGTAAGTTGGGCTGAAGTCTCTTTACAGAGCAAAAAATTGCACACAATTTTCAACCTTTTCACTTCTGATTCTCCATGTCATTGAGGGTATGGCACAAAACACTCTGGAGGAGAGCCAATGCTGCTCACTGGGCTCCGGGTATTTGACTCGTAAGAATTTGGAGCAATTCCAACCACACCATCATTTTGAGGGGTTTCTCCTTTCAAAAAGTCATCATCTTCATCTTCAGAAGTACCCTGCATAAATTTAAAAGGATCAGTGACAGCAGAGAGATACTCCAGGTGTCTATTAAGATTTGACAGAAGTAATGAATGCTGAGACCAAAAAGGGTATTTCTAAAATAAGTTCTGAAATGTTGCAATAATCAAATCTGCTAATCAAAATGCTACAGAAAAGTTTATAAAGTTACCAGTTAACAAAGCTACAACACCATAAAGTGTTTTTACAAGTTATCATGGGCAGGAAAGAAAAGCACATAATTTGAAGGACTCAAAATCTGACATAGGATAGACATTCTGCAAGAAGGTAAACAGACTACATAGGAGCTTTAGAAGGAGATAATTCAGGATTTGGGTTGTACTACAGTTGTCGTAACTAGCTGTAATGGTAAGAAAATTATATGTACTCTCATTACAAAATACAGAACTAATTCATATCTACAAAGTGGGTTTCCCATTCGGAGAGTGTTCATAAGTGTTCACAGCGGTCCTGTGCTGCCAAACTAACTCTTCTGCAGAAGAGGGGAAAAGTGTTCTCAAAGCAAGGGCAGATCACTCCCTAAAGCTTCCAAATTTCAATCACAGTTTCTCCTAAATGTTTAGTGTACTCGTATCTACTAAAAAAAATTAATCCTGCAATAGAAGCAGCTGATAAGAGATTTGGCAAGAGCTGAACTGCATTTTGATCAGAAAAGATTACCTTTTTAATGGGTTTCTTTAGATTCTCAAGATCTTCAGCACTCAGTTCTTCCCAAAACTGATAAAAAGGATCAATGGTCTTCTTTGATCTGAAAAAGGAATTAAAACACAGTAAGAACTAATGTATTCAGAAAAGTCATAGTTATTTCATTTTAATAATACAGTATTAAATACTTGGCATTTTGATAGCCCTCTGTAGGGTTTTACAAACTATTCCATTAATCCCTATATCATCTCCAATTAATCCCATGAAGAAATAACTCCATTTTGCTCATAGTACAAATTACAATTATTTGCTTGAGTTTTGAAACAGTCAGTCCTCCTAATACCTTGACAGATATTTTTAACAGCTACACTATGCTCACAAGTAAGTCTAGTTTTCTTCCAAATTTTTGAATAATTTTATTATTATTAACATTATAGATGCACACATACAGGAGATGTAATTTTATATAATTTAATAGTATCCGTTACTACAATTATTAATAATTTCTACTTCTAAGAAAGGTCTCCATTCTGTGGAGACAGATTTTTTTTTTCAAGAGACAAAAAAAGCCAGAATGTTGCCCTCTAATATTAAAAACCAATTAAAGCATCATAGTGTTAGAGATTTTGAAAACCTCAAAATAATCCACTTTTCATTAAAAAAGCAAGATATTTTAAATAAACTGAAGTCTCCAATCAAGAAGCAATACTCTCAAGGTGCAAAAAACCCAAACCAAACAACACACCACCACAACTCCAACAAAATATGTATTAAGCTAGCATTATGATATTTTAGAGACTGCTTAAAACAAGGAAAACCAAAAGAAAAGTCACCAAACATCTTAACTAGACCTTCCACAAAACTGGGTCCTGTTGCTTCCTCATCGCTATATGCCACAGTGGGGATAAATTTCAATTCAAACCTTTGACAATCTCTAGTTAAGATACGCAACATGAAAGGTATTAAATATCAGGTAAGGAAGTGAACTGTAGAAACACTGACAGTTTCTTACAGTTTTAGTTCATTATTTTCTACATGGCAGAAATTAGTTATTTTTAAACTATACCTTTTGAGTATGTAGGGATCAAAGGGGAAGAAACTGTCAAGCGGGTTAGTGCATGTCTGCACAAGGTCACCCCCAGCGCCACTCCGAACCACCGGTATAAACTGCCTGTTGTTCCTCTCAATAATTGTGTAGCAGAACACCAATTGGTATTTCCTTTAAAAACGTAATTAAAAAAAAAAAAAAAAAGATAAGCGTTTCTAGCACATCAAAAGCAAGAATTTCAGACAGTATTAAAATACAAAGTTATTTTTTAACAAACATAATTTCTATCTTCCATTTTCCCACTGATACTAGTTTTCAAGATAGTCAAAAGGTAAGGAGACTATTCTCTTCCTATGCACTCTTAGAAACTTCACTCCAAGTAGAATCATATTGGCTCTAACAAAAAGCAATCAGTCTTACAGTACCATAGGTCTTCATTGAAACTGAACTTATCCCACCTAGAATATGGGCAGTGTCCTATGAGCTGTCTTAGATAATACTCAATATTGTGCCTAACAAAACCCACGTTCCAAGTACTGTGCTGATTTTAGGCATGCACACACAAATATCTTTATCAAGCTGAAATCAAATTAAATGAGTAGGTACCTGGTAATGGCAGCAAACAAGTTCACAATAGTGGGTATACAAATCTTCAGGGGGTTTAGCTGACACATGACAATGCGCTCAAAATTTAAACTCTGCAAATATGACAGACCTTGAAAATAAGGACAATTGACAAATACAGGTTATATATGATGTAAGATGAACTTAATTTTTAAGAATTTCCAGTCTGACCAGCCTGCACTCTGCTCAACACCACAGAAGAACATCCTAGGGCATCTGCTTACAATAAATCAAAAAAATCCAGGCCACAGCTTGTTTAGCAGAAAAGCTACTCTAAATAATGGTAACCTGCCACAGCCCAGAGATCCTTCTAACAGACACTACATGCACACACCCATTACAGGGACTGACAGAGGCACAGAATCATCAAGACAGATTGTTAACTGAAGCCCACACTAGTTTTATATAGCTGGAATTCAAACACGTTCAATAGTGGGCCAGATATCAATGTTGAGTTACCAGCATTTTTTTCAACAGTAGGGGAAAAAAAAAAAAAAAAGATTATTTAGCTTGGTAGCTCAACAGGTGTACAAGCTATCTCATTTTATTTACTTGCCCTCAGATACTTGATAGAATTGACTGTTACAAAACACATCAACAGTAACACTTGCAAATGAATCCCAATACCATTCAAACCTAATATACTCACCTTTCCTTAAGTTTCCATCTAGAAGTTGCTTATGACGGAAAATAAATGTATAGAACACTGTCTGACATGTAGAATAAAATGGCCCATGGAGAGCTACATCACAGAAAGCATTAGCCCCTGTATCCTGGTTATCGATGTATTTATGAATCCAGTTCACCAGGAGATCCAGGCATGCTTTTACTGTACTATAATGGAGAGGGGGAAAAAGGTGTAAAAATAGCATCTAAAATAGTATAGAAAAGATGTTAAACAAGTATTCAAGGATCCCAGTGGTAATAAAAACATCAGCAAGAAAACCTCATTGTAAAAAAGGAGAATCTGTTACGAGCTGTCTCATTTATCTCAGCATAAAATGAATCAATGTATCAGCACTGAAAACCCCAGTCAGTGAAAGCATAAGATGCCAGAAGAGATGAATCTGTGAACACGTTACATGTGAAACACAGTAAATGATCAGAATTCCAAGCTACAGGTAATATATAGAGAGAAATGCCTCCCATGTCCAACAAGTAATTCCAGTATCAAATTAAGTTCAACATTGAAGACACCACGCCTGCCCAGAACACCATACAAATATACAACATGTACATGGAAAAGATGACATTTTCACCCATCTGCTAAGGTATCTTAATCTATCTGTATCAAAATACTAGAACACTTGACTTCCCTGTCTCAGTGTCTACATAAAATGCCCAAGATAGGGAATTAAAAATATCTGAACATCAGATATATCGGGCATCCATGACTCTTCCTGAAGTCAACATAACCTATCTGTACTCACCATTTCTTGGTAAGTGAAGCCTTAAACAGCAAGTCACTAGTCTGCACTCTGTAAATGCAAAACTTTCCTGGAAACTTCAAGACAATACTGAAACAGTATTGTAGAAAGGACAAATGACACTATTGATTTAGGCTTACTACCAAGGCAGTGGGAATAGAAGACTCTGTGCATTCTGTGAATTCTGTACTTAACCTTGACAATCACCATAAATTGTTTGGTTCCACTCATATATCAAAACAACTTACACAACTGGAATAAATTTAGCTCTTGCCAAGAAGCTGCCAATATAACTCCCAGCAGTCTGCCTGATCACTGAAGGATTGTTTGGATCATGCAGTTTTTTCCAAAGATGGTCTAAAAATGCTTCAGCCAACCCCTGGAAACAAGATACACAAAATCATGAGTTGTTACACTGATGATGCTGTTTAAGTAATAGATTCTTAATACACAATTCATGTAATTTCCATGACCAAACCATTTAAAAAAAATAAAATCTACTTATAACTGTAGTAAATAACTATTCCTACACATGATGGAAGAGCACTCTTTTCTGTGACTTTCTACACTTACTGTAAAAAGTAAATGGAATCTGAAGTCTAGCAAAAAGTCAGGAATAGATACACAAGAAGTGTTTAAAAACAAGAGCAGTAAGAAGGTAAACATGAAGTGACTGTTTACTGTCTCTTGTAGTAGAAGAGGTCAGGGACATCCAACAAAAATAGCAGGAAGATGAATTTAGAGAAACAAAAGTGATTCTTCACCTTTAACAGTTACATCGTCGAACTTTTTGCCAAAGAAATTAATGATCCCAAAAATTCACATCAGTACAAAAAGTGTAGTATCATGAGGTATTTTCTCTTTAAATTTCTCCCTCGTGTGCTGTTACCATGAAAGAACAACACTTTGGCTCAGGAAGTTACCAAACTGCTGCTAGAGGCTGAGAGGGTATTCTAGCAAAGCATCATAACATCCTCACCTCATTCTGATATTCTTTCCAACACATCCATTATTCACCACTGTCAGAAACAGGGCATTAGCTTAACCGGATCTTTAGTTATACTTACGCAAAAAGTACGCGTGTTCTTATTGTAATACAGTAAAAGAAACAGTAGTTTGTTGAGAGGTGGGAAAATGAGGGAGGGAACAAACAGCAGACTTGATTTTCAAACTGAAGAGCTAACACAGACAGTATCTTTATGAAGCTTGCTGGAGCACTGTGTCTCAGGTTCAAGAGTACAACTGATTTTTGTACAACAGGTCTGTTAAGCAAGTTCCTTCACAATAGCTTAGATTCCATCTGTTCGCAGTTTATGAACAACATAGGAAGAGCAACCACATAAAGAAAAGCTTTAAAAAGGGAGTAACAGAGAAGGAAAAGAAAGCAAAGATACTAATGAATCAGACTAGAATTACTGCAGAAAACAACTATGTTTTGTAAAAAAAGTCAATACAAGGATGCAGAAATGACATAAGACACTGTATCTTAAAAACAGCTTCTACTCACCAATTTAAAGCTACAGATGTAAAACATGAAATACTGTACATGACATGAAGCATGGGTTGGTAAAATCAGTTTGTCAAAAACAGCAACCAGATCCCGATACAAATCCTTTGTGTTGTTGATATCAAGCTTGCCTATGCAACAAAAAAAAAGAAAACAAACAAAATGAGCCATTTCAGGGTTTTTTTCCTGCCCTCATGCTGCAGAACTGGCATATCTTTCTAAACCAGTAAGAAATATGTAAAGAAACACTGCCAAGCTGACTTCTAGGCTTATCAGACATCTAAAAAATATTTATAGTCAGATGTTCCAGGCCTTCAGCTCTACTGCTTTTTACGGTGGTATATACGAAGAATATCTGTGTGTGCGTGCACACACACACAAAACTGGCAGACATGCAAACTTTTCAATGTGTTAAATCAGAAGAGCCAGAAGAAAACACTAAGAAATAAATGACCTGACTTACATGAAGTAGATAGCAAAATGGTTTCTAAATATTCTGTTTTAAATATATAAATATAAGAAATTCAAGCCCTTAATAAATGCCAGTGCAAGACATTTCTTTCAGGTTTTTTCCTATAACACAAAGTCTTGCTGTAACAATTCCAACTAAGTGACATGGCTGGTTGTTTTAATCTACTTCCAGTCTTTGTGATGTCAAAAGGATTCATAATTCTAATATTCAAAGCAATAGAGTAGAGCAAATGATAAAACACTAGGGTTAATCAGAAAATACCTCTAATCCCCTAAATTTTCTAGCACATTGAAAAACAAAACTATTTAACCTTATAGGCTGTAATGCAACAGTTTGGATACAGTGTCGTATTTATATAATCAGAATGTCTCCAACTGAAGACTAAACCTTTAAAGTCATAAATATATTGTCGCATCCTCTGCCAATAACACTGGGCAGATGCAGGAATGGAGACTACAGTCTGCTGATGGCAGAATTCTGCCCTAAAGGGTGAGGGCTCTATCTTGCAGCAGCAGAAAGCAAGAAATCCTGTTACGTTTTTCTTACTTGTTAGCAAAACAGCAAATCTGGTTATAGTTCAAGTGTTCTTACCATCCACATGGCAAATATCTTTAATATAGGAAAACAGAGTGGTCATCAAAATATCAAGGCGCTCTGCAAGTGGATGGGCCATTCTCTCACTGCTGGAAGAGACAACTTTGTTTCCTTTTCTTTCTTCATCTTCCTCCTGGTAGAGAAAATGGCAGCCATGTAGCTTTTATATACACAACATCATAAAGACATCAACTACAGGGAAAGCGAAACAAAATTTCTCTTTCATTGATATGCTAAAGTTTTGTCTTTTTTTTAAAAAAAAAGTAGTATCTAATTACACAGCTTTGTGTAAACAAATTTTCGTAAACTAAGCCAATCATCATGAATTGTTTCATTAGTTCTATGTATAGCTGCTTGAGTTTTTTCACAGTGGAATTGACTCACTGCATGTACATTGGGTATTTACATGAATAAAGTCAACACCCAGAGAACACATTACTCATTTGTCAGCTGTTCAGGTTTCAAGAGCTGTGTGCAGTACAGTAACAACAAAGCAGTAACATATTCCTACACTGTCTCAGTTTGCAGTGCAGTTAATGACAAAGCAATAACGTATTCCTACACTGTCTCAGCTCACAGCCAACTCAAAAGTGAAAAGTTTACTAAAAATCTTTTATTAGAACAAGATAGCCAACCATGTCAAAAAGTCCCTCCTCTGTAGATTTTTCCTCACTGTTAGCATTATGAGCAGTTTCTTCAGCATCTTCAATATCTTGCTGTGGACTGCTAACCTGCAGTTGCAAACAATAAATTAATTTTTAGAAGACCATGACAATAATATGAAATATTTTTTATCATTTATATAAGAAATGACAACATGAGTAACTTCTAGACTAGATTTTGTCCTTAACTAAATAAACATAATGATATGTAATACACACACTCCAAACTGCCTGAAACTTTACCTCCAGAATATAAGCTTTCCCCAGACTGTCATATGCTGAAGTTCTCCAAATTAAAAAGCCTTAATCATTTATAATGCTACCCCTTCCATCTTTTTTAAGACTGTAAATCCTCTTACTTCAAAGGGATGATAAAACAGATCAACCACACAAAGAGAAGCACATTCTCTGCACATAAACACTGATCACCATGAAACAGTTGTTTTGATTCTGGCATGGAGATTCCAGAGTTGTTGTGGTTTAATCCCAGCCAGGAGCTAAACACCATGCAGCTGCTTGCTCTCTTGCTCCTCCCCACTCCCAGTGGGATGGGAAAGACAATTGAAAAAAAACAAAAACCAACTCGCAGACTGAAGTAAGATCAGTTTAATAACTAAAATAAAACATAATAACAACGATAAAATATTATAATAGCAATAATAATAATAGCAATGAAAAGGAAGATAAAAAGAGAGAAAGAAATAAAGCCCGAGACAGACAAGTGATGCACGATGCAGTTGCTGACTGACTGATGCCCCAGCAGCGATCTGCCCCCCAGCCAACTCCCCCAGTTTCTGCACTGAGCACAACGCCCTGTGGTATGGAATAGCCCTTTGGCTAGTTCGGGTCAGCTCTCCCGGCCATGCTCCCTCCCAGCTTCTTGTGCCCCTGCCTGCTGGCAGAGCTTGGGAACTGAAAAATCCTTGAGTTATTGTAAGCACTACTTAGCATCAACTAAAACATCAGTGTGTTATCAACATTATTCTCACACTGAATTCAAAACACAGTGCTGTACCAGCTACTAGGAAGATTAACTCTGTCTCAGCTGAAACCAGGACAAGGGTATAACAGTACACATCCCTCAGGTGTGGGAACATTCCAGGATTGGGAATGGAGTGTAAATTTGGTTGGGTTTATACTCATGATCATGAGGACTGTTGCAACATATTTTAGTTGAGCTTAACACTGACGCATATTCAATTTTCTACTCTGTATTTTAACCAAGCTTCCTTAAAAGATGATACAGAACAAACTTACATCCAACTTCAACAGCTGTTCAATAATAAGCTCCAGAATTTGAAGCCTCAGAGTTGGAAGGTACACCGTAACTCGTAGCAGGTTATGAACATAACATTCCTATAACACAAAATTAATTGATATCTGTAATAATGTTAACAGAATGTCTAATTTCTGTTAAAGATTTTTAGGAAACAAGTTTCTTGATTTGTTATCTAAAGAGCCAGAAACAGGTTTAAACAGACTGTTTCTGGTTTATTCTGTTTATTCAATCTAGAATAAGTTCATGTATAAACCAAACATCAATCTTCAGTTGTTAAGGTGTGTTATCAATTGCTTTTAATCTACTATTTCCATGCAAATTTTTCCAACTATCTCTAGGCAGAAAGCATATAAATATTCTATGAGAAAAGTTATTTGTTTCCATAGGAGTTTACATCTAAACTTTTGGAAAATTAAAACAAGCATACTCCTCACTACATCTAGAACCAGCTTTAGTAGAACTGTTTAAAGTGAGACTGAGTACATCTTTATTTCATGTTATTATACTATATCAACAACAATTCTAAATTCCACAGGTTAGGTTCCTAAGAGTCATTCTGATTAGAATTCAAACAGGTAACAGAAGTTCTGTGAGCGTGCACGTGCCCACCCATGTATACACACCTAAGTACAAAAGACAAGGCTGCAACTTTCATATAGCAAAACTGTCAAGTCAATACATAAAATCAGGTAAAGCACCACATTTAAGTACACCATAGTCTCTTTGTGAATATACATTATAACACAACCTTTAATTACATGAGCACATATGATTTTTCCACAGGCCATGTAGCTCACTCAGTCCATAAAATGGATAGCGCTAGTTTAACGAGAACGTATAAATTGGGAATATTTAACAACAATGCATGGACCATATTTTTATTACATGTCATTTGAACCCTGTCCTGAAAACAGTTATGAACTTCTTCATGACCTGCTCCTCACTGAGCTGCTATATAAATAAATAAATAAAACTTCTCCTAACACCTTGTAAGAGCTATTATCCCCCTCATTTTACAGACAGAGAACTGATGCCTAAGTTATTTGGATTTAAAAAACAAAAACAAAAAACAAAACCCCATAAAAAACTAGCAAGGTATACAAAGAACTTCAGGGGTTTTTCAGCACTTGATGAGTTCAAAACACAGCTCCAACTGAACTTGGCTGGTGGAGCAGGGCTCTGCCAGTACATCAAGTCGGAATAAGTAAATATAAAGATCATACAACAGCCGTAACCTGTCAAGTTACCAGCTTGTTTTTCACCACACAGGAGCACTATACCAAAGATGCAATAAAACAACTGAACACCTTATGCTACTGGCAACTTGGATTTCACCTATAACATCCATTGCTTTCTGACTGCTTATCAAATCCCCTGCTCTTCCAATAAATACTTCCCAGTTTTGACAGCAAATGAGACAGTATCCTACCATCTCCTTTCTATACAACCCTGAGATTCATCGTCAAAGAGGTCCATCTTGTGCATTGACTAAGAAAGCAATCCTGTGGAAAAGATATGCAGCTATGTCATCAAAGACTAGCATAATGCTTATGCACAAGGAACCTAAGTATGCTTGGAGAACCTTGTACTAAACAGGCACACCCATATATATATAAAAATATTTTAAAATAACAAGATTTTTAAACAATACAATCAAAAATCTTCATTGAATGCACCAAATCAGTTGTCATACTACAGACTATATTTATACATTAGAAAACAAAAGAACAAATAAACAAAAATATTCACAGCTCTTACCAGAGTTCTTTCTGATTTATTAATGAAAGGAAAGTTTTCCACAAGTATGGGCATAAGAAACTGTGGTGTCCTACAATTTAAAAAACAAAGAAATCAACAAAAACAAACCTGAAAGTTATAGGTTATTACCAGGAGAGCAAATATTGAAGGTCCAGCACTTTAAAGACAGACTGGAATAAGCTTATTTCACAGTAACTTTAATTTAAAGGTAAGTAATAGTATAAAACCTGTTTTGCAAGGATCACCAAATAGATAATAAGCACCAAACTTTCACTGTGGACTTATTAGAAGCCACTTTAAATACATTTCTATAAACATGACTTTCCCTACTTCCCGTTTCCATTAACAGGATTTTCAGCTGCTGATGTCCACAGAAATTTCATAATTGGATACAGCATTACACCACTTAGCGAATATTAGGAAAAATCATGCAATGAGACTAAATATTGTATTTCAATTAAAAGGGAAAAAAGTAAATTCATTCACAAGCTTTAAATCTACAAGGAAAGGGCACACAAACCCATGGGATTATATACTTACGAAGGAACATATCTTGCAACAGTTTGCAGTGCTCTATGGCATGTATTAAAGTTTTCAGGAAGGTCTAGAGAAAGAAAAATGTACTCTTATGCATTTGGTTACATAAAACTAAATCAGGAACCAGCAAAAGTAGACCATAGCAACTAAAGAGCAGAGATTCCCAAGGAAATTGCATTTGCCAAAATTCTGAGTGAGTGTTTTGTTTTGAAGCTGAACTGCCTTACTACCAAAATAAGCATGAAAAGTAATTTCAAATTAAATTCATGGTATTGCAATCAGTAAACTCTGAATGTGCTGCCAGCCCCAAGACCTGGTGTTGTTACACACTCTCATACTGAATGCTAAACTTGGAAATTCAAAATTTAGCCCACAATACGCAAATATTTAGAAGATATGTTAAATCCAACTCCGTAACTCTACAGCTAATTAGACTTCTACAGCAGGCTTTTTTATTCAGTGTCACAAGTGAACAGCAGAAGAGTAGTTGTGTCATCTGAACTGAAATTCATTTCAACATTCAAGATAAGAAAACATTAAATTCTTGAAAGACATTTAGCTATTTGTCTTAACACACTAATTATGTGGCATTCTTAAGTATCAATTGTATTTGAGCTTACCACAGGGAGACAACAAAAAAAGACTCAAGAATCCCCCAAACTACCTAGTTTTATTGAGGTAAATAAAATGGCAAACAAAGTAATTCCTAAATTTTCTTTGGCTTTGAAACAATCTAGATCTAGGAATGTTTTCCTATGCATTGTCTTATTTCTACAGATACTGCACCAACAGGAATATTTTGGAAGTAACAAGGAGTGGGCCACCACAACACTGATTTGAGTCCAAGAAAGTCTTTGACTTTGGAATTTAAGGATGTACTGTTTCTTAGCGTTAAGTTAATTTTGTAAAAAAGGAGCAACATGCACTGTATACCTCATTAGTAAAGGTATTACAGCAGCATATATAAGCCATGCTTCCTTTATACTTACTTTCATCATCATCATCAGAATCTGAAATATCCACATCACCTTCTCTGATGGTTATGCGAGCTAGCAAAAAATGAGATAATTGTATCAAAATTGTACAAAACAGTTTCAATTCAAATCAAACACACTGGGCAACAGTTTTCATCAGGATTAAAGCATCAAAATTATCCACAAGACTTTCTAAAATAAACTCATAAAAAAACCCTATTTCATTCACAGAACCAGGAGGCTCTTGAGAACATCTGGCAGTCCTCACCACAGCTTTTGGTTTTTAGTAACAACAACATTGCAGAGTTCATCCCTTTCCAAGACATCTTTGTAAATGGGGTCTGTATTAGCCACTAGAATATGTCTTCTAAAATATAGGCACAGAAAACTATCTGTATCACAACTCGGCTATTCACATTAAGAAATAGTCAACAGGAAAAAAAACCCAACCCAAAAATGAACTGTGTCATGCATGATATTTATACAGAAGTTATCTAGAAAAGGTATTTTCATAAGCAAACAAAGGAGCTTACAAGAAAAGTAACTTACGGGGGACAAACTGTGATACAATCATCCGGAGGCATGGCCTAAGATGGACAGTTTGTGCTGACACTAGATTGCCAAGAAAACCCAGATATTCTTCTACCACCTCTCGGCTTCTTCTCAACCATGGCAGCTTCTGAATGTAAGCAAAGACCAAGACGTCAAAGAAACATGTTTTGAGTACTAAATTCTTAATCTTCCCATGTAACAAACAGATATTTACCAGCAAAATTCTGACCAGCTGTTCACGCTCTTTGGTCAAATACGCAACAGAAGATCGAAATTCATGCAGCCAATTAATGATCTGGGCATCCTTAAAACAAGCAGAAAAAACAGGTAACTATTCCAATAAACAGTATTAAGTATTACTAGAAAAAAAAGAAAATCCCTAAAAGCCAGAGATTAAGATGGTAAATACAAATTGTTTTCACATTAACCTGCAAGGAATTTCTTTAAGTTTTGTCCTAACTAATACAATTTCTTGAATGCAAGAATAAATGCATACCAACTTCTAAACCAACAGTCTGCCTGGAAGGCTTAAGTTAAGACTCAGCACGGCATGCAAACTTCATTCACACAGAGCACGTTTAGAAGAAATGACATTCAATCATAATTTTCTTTGCTTTTTGCTCTAGTTTAACTGGAAGGGGCATTAAAGTCTTGAAACAAGACAGATACTGAAACAGCAGCAAATCTACACAGAAAATTTTACAGTGATACCGGGCTGAACATGAGCCAGCAGTGTGCCCAGGTAGCCAAGAAGGCCAATGGCATCCTGGCTTATATCAGCAATAGTGTGGCCAGCAGGGACAGGGAAGGGATCTCACCCCTGTGCTTGGCACTGGTGAGGCCGCACATCAGTTACTGTGTTCAGTTTTGGGCCCCTCACCCCAAAAATGACACTGAATGACTCAAGCGTGTCCAGAGAAGGGCAACGGAGCTGGTGCAGGGTCTGGAGCACAGGTCTGATGGGGAGCGGATGAGGGAACTGGGGGGTTTAGTCTGGAGGAGGCTGAGGGGAGACCTCATTGCTCTCTGCAACTCCCTGACAGGAGGGTGCAGAGAGGGGGGATAAGTCTCTTTAACCAAGGAACAAGCGATAGGACAAGAGGGAATGGCCTCAGGTTGCGCCAGGGAAGGTTTAGACTGGATATTAGGAAGCATTTCTTTCCAGAACGGGTTGTCAGGTGTTGGGCTGGGCTGCCCAGGGCGGGGGGGGAGTCCCCATCCCTGGAGGGGTTGAACAGTCGGGCTGACCCAGCGCTGAGGGATCTGGTGGAGTTGGGAACTGTCAGTGTTGGGTTAATGGTTGGACTGGATGATCTTCAAGGTCTTTTCCAACCCAGATGATTCTGTGATTCTGTATGCTCCACAAAGCCTGCTAAACCCAAAGTATTTTACAAAATGTCCTTTTTAAAAAGGAACTCCATATAGCATTATGCTTCCTGCATCATTCTTCTCACAGCTCTATAGTTTAATTAAAAGAAAAAAAAAAAGAGGAAAAGAAAGGACAGCAGATGTGGTGGATACTCACAGCTACACAGAAGAGCTATGAAACAATACTTCTGGATATAACTACTAAATGTATATATATTTTACTGCCTAATTAGACAAGTTTTTAGTGAGAACTGGAAAAGGTATTCATGCAGCTTGAAGGCTGTGAAAGTCAGAAACCATGGTTTGATCTACAGAAGTATCCTGTAAAACAAGCAAGACTGTATCTGGAACAAAGACCCCATCACAAAGCAAAAAGTTTCTTGCTCAAGAGCAAGGGGTCAGTCAGCATGAGACATCAAGATCCTACATATAAGATATGCATGTGTATAAATAATTGCGCTTTTTAAAATTTAGTTTTAATTCTGCTAAGTTTCCACAAAGCAAAAGCTGTTAAATGCAGCTAAATGTTTAAAGCAGTGGATCTGGGTAAGCACCAGAATGACTTGCAGAGCCCTTACTACCAAAACTGTTACCTTTATGTCTGGATCTGATAGCTGATGCTTTAACAACTCAAAATCCGTGGTCTCACCCTAAAAGGGGAAAGAAAAGCAAGTAAGCAACACTCATATTTTTCTCAGAAAAAAATACAAATTTCATCAATGTATCCGAACAACCTAATATTGTTGTAACAGTAACACGAAGAACGCAAGTAAGCAAGAAAGCTCAGGGAAGGCTGAAGCAGCAGTAACCGAGTGCTGTCCCTGACACACAACTGAAGGCAGTGGGTCACTTTTGGCTGCTCTCCCTGCAGACAGGGCCGTGATCACTTTACAGCCCTTGGCCTAAGCCAGGCCCTGCACCCATCCAGCACGTCACTCAGGTTGACTCACAGGGGAAATCTTTTCACTTGCACAGCAAAACCGGCTGGCACAAGCCTAGAGCACTCGGGCCACCTCCAGGTTTTTTTTTCGCTAAGCCTTCAGACTCGGTCTTGTGTAAGACGAAACGGGCTTTCGCACCGAATGTCACCCCAGGAGCTTGTGCACCGGCACCGCGCGCGGCCGGGGAGAAGAGGAGCCCCCCGCGTAGAGCCGCACTCACCTTTTCGTACTTCAGCAAGATATCCGTCAGAGTGCCCCCGAACCGCACCGTCTTCTTCGGCGGGGAGCTGATGAACTCGTCCCCTCCCTGCATGGCCACGGCTCCGCGCCTGAGGGAAGGCGAAGTCGCGTGAGCGCCCGTGGGCCCCACCCCGTCCGACGCGCCCCCCTCCACGCCACACGGGCAGGAGTCGTCGTCACCACCAC
>NW_020799118.1:5287593-5291411 GCF_003259725.1 Athene cunicularia | reverse complement strand
AGGGGGGTGGGTGGGTTGTTTTGTTTTTTTTTTTCCCCTCTTTTTAATAACACGAGCTGACTACATTAAAGGATGTAGCAGCATGGAGATCTTATAATTCAAAAGTAATTAAACGTACCTAAAAACCTTCAATAACTTTTAAAGGAACCTGTGTAATTATAAATTAAAACATGCATTTTCTGTATAGTTCTTCAGTATTGTTCAATCTGCTCAAAGCACCTTCTTTTTTAAAAAAAAATCCAAACACGTAATGTTTGCCAATTCACCTAAACTTGTAACAGTGACATATGACATTATTTGAGCTTATCCCTCTTAACCACTGTACATATTTGCTTATTCTCTACACAAGCTGCTACTGCAATAATTATCTCCCTCCCAGCAACTCCCACTCCCAGGAGTCACATCAAACAGGATTTTGTAGAATTTACTAATAACTTCAATTTAATTTCTCCCTAGAGAAGCTGTTTCCATTTAAAAATAATATATGCTAAAAATATATATTCCACATTAAAACTTTCTTTAGATACAGTCTACATCTAAGGAGTCTAAAAATAAACATTTCATCTTACATAATTACAAGTGAGGGTGTTGGCTTTTTTCCTTTGGTGGAATATAGGATACTGCTCTGAGCTAGTTCTAAGGCTTAACCAGTTACAAAAAACTCCTGTATAATCTGTAACCAGAGTTTGGTTCTTCACAATTTTGGCTGTTTCTAAACAGAGTGCACAGGACTGTCCTTTAAAGGAATTCTAGCTTTAGACACAAAACCCCGTGTTCACACAACAGCAAGCACTCCTAAATATGTACAAGCGCTTCTTTCCAACCAACAATATAAAAGTTCTTTGAATGGACTTTGTGCTGCATTATGCTACAACAGATAAGGATACCAGGAGACTAAAATAGTGTTAAAATATTTGTTAATGTTTAACTGCTAATAAATCGGTTGCCAGTTTCTATTTAGTATTAGCCTTCCTTATTTAGAAGGCAAATAGACTGCAGGAAATGGTAACTGATTTACATTTTCAAAAAGAAAGGATCATAGTTTACAATAGTTATCCTTGTTCCACAGCAAGTACCTTTTATCTCATTTAGACACACCATACTAGTAACATTCTAGTGCTTCTCTGATTAACATTCTCCTTTACTGCGGTGTCAGCTCCTATATTTAATATTTAAAACATACAGACTGTTCATGATTGTAAACGTTTGAATCCCATGAAATTTTCGAGTGAAGCTGCAACAGCCAACAACATTCTAGCTACCATTCTATGCAACAATCATAAAGTATCGATACTGGATTTAAGATTAATTACACTGTAACCTAGTGAATGCAAAGCCCTGCTCAATTCACTCTGGTAATTATGACTGCAACACTGGATCAGAAATTTTTTTTTCATCAGACTAAGTATGTGAATGGCTGCATACAAAAGTTTTGGCTTAATTTATAACTGCTACAAGTCATTCCACTTATTAAACATTACATCTCATAATTCATCTTACAAATTAAACTATGGGGAATTGGAAAAAGCAGTTATCTTTGTTCAAAATAATGAAAAAAATATTGCAAATGACACTGAAACAGTGATCTATAGATTTTAAGGGAGGAGCTTGACACTTTTTTTTTTTTAAATCAGACCATTGTCTGATGTGTCACAGTGGTGTCACATTGCAGTTCCTCTAAAAGGAGGAAACAACTGTATACACATCTTAAACACTGCAGTTAGTAAAGAAGAAATCATGTTACAGACTTTCAAGTTTAGTGTGCGTCTAACCTTGCCGAAAAACTGAGAGTATTTGGAAAACATTTAAAAATCAGAATATGAACAGAAATGTAAGAAATTATTCCAGTAATTTAAAAGAGAACATTGGAAGACATTTCAAGAGTCCACAAGGAAGTACAGCCACAGTATTCCAAGTAAACATTTTCCTTAAATTCACCTCAAGTATTCAATGAGGTGTGGCATAAAAACAATCATACGGTAAAAGTTTAAGACCTACCTATATTTGCTGATGGTGGGCTCAAACTCTTAGTTCAAAACCAGAGGAACTCATGAGGAATTTCTCCACACAAGAATTTTAGGTATCATTAACTTTAATAGAAATCTTTTCCCAGGTGCTACTTCTCAGTTACACCCAGATGTAAATTTGTTCATATTTTATAAAGCATCAAGAATAATAATTAACAGGGATTTTTTTTTTTTTTTGTGGTTCCCCTCCCCAAATGTTTCAGCATTAGGCAAATAATTCTCAACATCACTGTACTAAAAATGCATTGTCTTATAGTCATCATATTACATCCTTTGCAACTATGAAGAATGTACTGCTATGCCAACATCACTATTTTTACTTGTCTACTTATAAAATCTCAAAAACTGTTATTCCAAAATATTGATGAAACTTTACAAGAGTCACTGTAAATTGTGTATTTACACTATAAACAACTTCTACTACAACTGCGACTTTTTATCAATAGTTTAACATAGATATTTTAAAAGCACCCTTACAAACAAAAGTATTGCACTGGCATCGTAAAAATTCACAGTGAGTCTAACTTCCAGACCTTGGTAAAACAGTGCAAGAGCTTTTCATTGTGCAAGAGCTTTTTATCCAAACATTCCCAGGTTATTAAAACTGTTTTTTAAAAAAGTATATTACATGCTGCAGTGATTTCTTCATGAATCAGGTTTGTTTCACTTTTAGTTCTCATTTCTTCAGAGATCTAATTTATGTTTTGAAATGGTGAAAAATACCCACAAAAAATATCCAGTCCAACACTTGAAATAGGTGCATTTGGCAGAGATATGGCTCTATGTGTCCGTTTTATACAGAGTCCACAATGGTTGCAGCGATTATTCCATAATGAGAGAAACCTATTGCATTGAGTAGGGAGTTCTCTCTCCACAATTTGCAGCATTTCTCCCACTTTTAGAGGCAGTAACTTCAATAGTCGTGTCTTCAACAGATCCTGAAGATAATACATTAAGAAAAGGTTACTCCATAATAATCTTAGAACAAATATTAATATAAAACTCTAAACTGTTATTTGAAGTCAGTCTTAAAAGTATTTTTCTTCATGTTTAGCAGTCAATCAGGAACCAAATAAAAGACCCACCAAGTCTACAGCCCATCTCCAATGGTGAGCAAGCACGAATGTCTCAATAATGGCATAAGAATACAGCATGCAAGTAACATCTCCTCAGGGTATTATCTCAACTGCCACTTACTGCCCCAGGTCTTACTACAGCCGCACACATTATCTTCGCATCTCTTCTGTTTCTTCCTCTGGCTTTCTGAATCAGTAAATTTTTATCTGTCACATTTCCCCATGCCAAATAATCCCACACTTCAGTTACATAGCCTGTGACAAATCACTGGTTCCTGCTTTGTGGAGAAGCCTTCCCTATATACCTTTTCCACACCACTTCTGACTCTACATCTCTCTTCAGGCTCAAGGATCCTAACCTACTTGTTATTACTTTAATAGAATTAATTCCATATCTTGAAAATTCTCACACTTCTCACTCACTTCCACTATATAATTTTTAAGATAAGAAATTGTAACAGTGTGCAGTATTCCATTAATAATTTCATAAAGTTATTAATGGCAAGAACCAGAAAATTAAGTGACGAAAATGCAATAATAATTTCTGGAAAGAAACTTCCTTAATAAAGCAACAGTTTGGTTTTCAAACACTTGATTTTTATTTTTATACTAGTTGAAAACTGAAGTTAATGGCTCAGGAAGCTCTTGTTTCTTGTTGTTTTGTTGGGGGATTTTCTGGTGTTTTGTTTTGCTTGCTTCCCCCCCCCCCCCCCCC
>NW_020799118.1:5280515-5287543 GCF_003259725.1 Athene cunicularia | reverse complement strand
CACCGCCGCCTCGGGCCGCCCGCACCTGAGGGGAGGGCGGGGCCGACAAGGCCACGCCCCCACACCTGTGCTAGGGCCACGCCCCCTCCGAGGGGCTCTGGCCACGCCCCGGCGGCCGCTGAGGTGGAAGGCGGGAAGAGCCGCCGCCACCGGGACGGCGCGGGAGCTTCCCGCCCTTGCCTTAAGCCGCCCGAGGGGCGCCTGGCGCCTCGTTCGCCGGGCCCCGTTCCCACCGCTGGCCTCTCCCCACCAGTGGAGTTGAACGCTCCCTGACAGGCCCCTTCCTCCTGCCTCGCCGAGGGGCTGACGCCGCTGGGGCCGCTTCCAGGCCTTGCTCCGGTAAGAGAACGGCAGGAGTGGGTGAGGAAGACTGGTCAGTAGTGACTGTCAGCATTTGGGAGTGGAGTTATCCCTCCTAAGAGGCAGTCGCAGCCACTAGCTTGTGCAGGCCAGCGTGAGACAGACAAGCTGGACCCATCGAGCTGTTTCTAGTTGAGGTGGTGTCACCTGTGGAGGGGGGAAAACGGCTTTGCCTTAGTTTGCCAACGCTCGGATACCCTAGAAGGTAGGCACTTCAAAAAAGGTAGTCTCGAGATGAGTGTACGTGTTGTAGACCTCCACACTTGCAAGAGGAGGCAGTTATTAGTAGGCAGCAGGGATCTGAAAGATAAGTATAATGTGCGTCTGCAAAGTCGTATTGACTGCTTTAACTGTGTGCTTGAGGTTTGCCTAAAAAGAGTAGTTAGACTACAACTTCAGGTTAACAAGCAGAAAATTGTCAATGCAAGATGAAAAATCCAAATATATAATCTTTTAGCTCTGCAGTGTACATTTTTCATGCCTTTGTGGGACTGGTTCACTTAGCTGGCACACCTGGAATTCACACAGTGTTTGATTTACAGATGGAAGAATCAGCATTGCTGCCAGCATGCACGGGGACCCTCAATTTGCCTGGTAGCAGAAATAAAGCCCAAAAGTGGATGTAAGAAGATTTGGCTTGATATCATAAGTGGTCAAAGCATATGACAAAAAATTAAAAAAAACAAACCACAATTTTAATATCCAAATACTCTAGGTAAAAATATCTAAACCATACATTGTTTGGCTTGTTATCAGGCTGCTAACTTAAATATCTAGAACCTGTTTTCATTATAGTTTTTAAAAATGGTAGCAGCTATTTCATATTTTAAATCGTGTTAAAATAGATGGCTGCTCTTGGTAGGTATGTATGCTTTTTGCTTTAGCCCTTGTGTTCCAGGATATGCTTTAGGAAGTTGTCACTTGCATTTACCAGCTTTTTGTCCTGGAATAGTCCCCTCCCTGCCCTTTCACACTTGAAGAATCTGAGTGATTTTAATTTGGGCTAGGAAAAGATAAAGGGCAAGAAAGAGAGCCAGTTAAGATCATGAGTTTATTTGTTCCAGCTCTTAATTTAGAAGGAAACAGAAACGAATCATTACAGATCTCAGTGAAAAAAGCTGTTTAGATCAGATTTTCTTTAGAAGGTATTTTACTCTATCAATATATTTGTTTACTAAAAAGACACCAATAAGTGACTATGCAAAATGTGTTACAACAGAACATTCATGCTGACTGTAGCCTGTGCACTTTCTTGGGTGCTTGTTTTGGAGTTTTTGAAGACTTCTTTGTTGACTGTATTGATTTGACAGCTTTGGGTGTTGCAAAAGACTTTGCTTCAGGCTTTTTGGGAGTCTTTTTCATCTCTTTTTCTTTTATTGCTTCCTTTGGCATGCTGAGCTGCTTGGCTTTTTTCTGTTTTGGTGACATCTGCGAGTCTGTGCACTCTTCTGTAACTTTATGTTTTGTTTTTGGAGTCTCCGGAGCTAAAGGCTGTTTCTTCCTCTTACCGAGGGGTGTTTTAGTTTTCTTGCTCACCTTGTCACCTTTATCTGGACTTGGTTCCATTTTCTATATTTAACACAAAAAAAAAGTTACCTCCTACCTAAGAAACATCTTTACTGCTTTTTCAAGAAGTATTAGTGAAAACCATTATAAATGGCAAGTGTTTTCTATCGACTGAACTGTACCCTAGCCCAAATAATCTGTTCCAATTTCAGTCTGGAAGCAGAGGATTAAACACAGAACTAAATAATGAAAAATTAAAAAATAAATCTATTTACTTTCTTAGTATTTCGTTAACAGATGCAAGATTCTCTTGGCCAGTCAAGTCAGACCTCTGCTGGTAGATCTTCAAACTACAGTCCTCTTCTGCCACCTTTCCAGATTTAACAGATTGAATAGGGATCAGTTCTCTTTGAAGTCCACCTGTATACACACTGACTGCACTCTTTATCTGAGCAGTAGACCTAGTATTCCCTGGAGTCCAGCACATATTCCCAAGAATTACTATTTTATTCATCCAAATATCTTTCCTAGATATTTGTTAAATGTCAGTATTATGTCTGCAGAACAACCAGACATATTAATGACATGATCCACATAATTTCCAATACTGGTGACAGTAAGTCCGTAAAGTACTTCATGCAAGCTGCTAGCTCTCAATTTATATTTTGTGATTGCTAACACTGCATCTTACTATCCTAGAGAATGTTACTTGTTTTTCCTCAAGTTTTGCTCTGCAGGCAGAAGATGATATATTAAAGTACATTAAAGTTTAATTTTGAAAGAAACCTTGAATTAAACATTTTATTATTTACTTCATTAAGTATGAGGCTTTTCAATCATTTACCCCTTCTTCTGACTTCAGGCTTGTTATTCAACCTAGACAAAATTGCTACTATTCAGAAAAATACATAAAAGGACAATAACCACTGTCTTCCTTTGTTTGTAAGAAGGGTTAACTAAAAAATAAAAAAACCCCAAAACTAACTACCACCCCAAAGCACACCCCTCCCGATACACTCAGTTCTTGGTTTCACGGTATATTCACAACAAAATCTAGTTCACTTTAAGTGTGTTAACACACAATGTTCCCTACAAAGCAATGAACACTTTAAATAGTTCAAAATCTTTAGTTTTAACTGGAACGTGAGTTTCTCAATATTATTATGCAATTACCTTCAGTTCAGCTAAGATGGTTGTTTGCATAGGCACCAGTTGTGGAATTTCTTCATCATCATCTGGCTCTTGGACTACTACTTTTTCTTTTATTGCAAGCTCCTGGGTGGTAGCAGCAGCATTAATTTCAGTTGTCAAAGTGACTTTACTGGAATTCCGTTTTTTAGCTGTCTTCTTCGGTTTCTTGTTCTTTCCCTTCTGGAATTAATTGGAAGTAAATCTCAGACAAATCCCCATAACATTTCTAAATTTGTAATAATCACTTTAATATGCTTAAAAATATGATGGTCTAGCAACATTTATTTAAATACTGTTGTTCAATAGACCTGGACTGGTCAACCATTATATAAAATATGAAGAAATGCATTACTTTCAGAAGTTTATAATAAATAGCTCATAAGTAAGCAATAATAATGTCAAGATTAGAGTCTTTATGTTGAATATATATGCTCCAAATTTATTTTAGACAAGAACATAATGAGCAGGACTCAGTATGAAGGAATAGCTGATTATATTCTTCTTTTTAAAAAGTAGGCAAGCCCCCTATCATATATAGAAATATATGAGCTTGTGAATTATTCAGATGCCACTGATCAGCCAACAAATGCATAGTCTGAATCCTTGTATATGTTAATGAGTGTATTTTCAGAAGGCAAATATGAATAAACAATGCAAGCAGAAGTTTTAAGAATGAATCTCAGCTCCCTCCAGTTTAGGGCTAGAAACACCTTACTTATTTCCAGCTTGCTTTACAACCTATCAGGGAGTTTCCATAATTTCATCAGTATTACTGAGTATTTGAAGTACTTAAGACCCAGAAGTGTCTAACCCATTTGTAGCCATGCATGCCTGGGATCAACTACTAAAACATTTAAATCCAACACATCAGACACTATAATGCACAAAAGGAAGCCAATTTGGTTTATGGAAAGTTTAAATATTTTTTTTTGTTGTTTACCTTTACTTCCTTTTTTTTGAGAGATGGCTGTCTGTCAAGCTCATCCAAGTTGGAAATATTTGCAGTAAAAATCGGAAGTGCAACTGATTTAAGTGTTTTGAGGTGAAGAATTTTTACATTTTTCCAATTCTGCAACAACAAAACCAGTATATTATGTAAAAATAACAGGCTGAATTAGAAGCAACTTGGCTTTAATGCTATCAATCAGCAGTACCTTTGGTAACTTCTTAGCAATCACCTCAGCTGCTGCCATGGTATTATCTACTATCTCCTCAGCTTTCATTCCAGTGTGACCTATACGTGCTGTACTGAAAAATTGAAGAGTTACATTTACATGTGGGCAAATAAACATTCTTGAAGATACTTGGTTTTAGGCATACCCAGAAATGAAAAAAGCCCACTTACCTGCAATTATCTTAACTTTCATAAAGGATTGCTGGCTACTGCAGAAGTCTTTTGTAGTAACAGTTAGAAACAGATTTACCTGTATTAACCTTTCTGTATTTGGATATGCAACTTCTGCCTTATATTACCAATAATATTACCAATTTAGATTCTTTTAGATGCACAATAAATTTAAGAAGTCTTACAAGAATAGAGTATTTTGAAAGTAATTTTTATCTAATTTAGCAGTAATATTTTTCAAAGATTGTACATGCTGTTTGACACCAACACCTAGAAATTTCTTATGTATAAGGAAAAATAGACAAAAGCTAAAATTTACAGTAAAACTTCTTATTAAGTAGAACTCCTGATTTCCTTATATAGATTAAGGTTCAAAATGGCCTACATCTGGAATGGTGACCATTCACCTCTTTTATTCACATATTAATGCAATAAAAATAACTCACTTAAAATTTCTACAGTTAAGGTACAACTGTCCTTCAAGTGAAGTATTAATCTACTCATACTTACTAACAGCACCCTTTGTTGGTAACTGGGAGTGTAGTCCCCTGGATATATTTTTGTATTTCCTTAGCAAGATTTCTGGCTTTCAGGTTTACAGATAAAGGTGCCCTAAAAAAGAAAAGGGGGGGGAGGAATTAAAAAAAACAAGCCAACTAAAAGAGTCAAAACAAAACCAATGCCCCCCCAAACCCAACCAACCAAAACTTTACTAAGAATAACCTAATCTTAAAAAAGATAATGCAAAATGGATGTACAGAATTTAAAGACCTACTTTTTCCTTTCATAAAAATGTTTTCCCAGATGTGAGGGCAAGAGCCTTCTAATTCGGTCATCAGACAGAAAGAGATCAAATCTGTTCAGGAGGCGTCGCTTTGCTTCAAATGGTTTATACTCTTTTTTGAGAGTTTTGTACGAGATGATCTGCAATACAAGTAACAGTTTAGTCCCCACTGCTGAAAATGCAGCCTAGAGTACTACTTAGAACTCCAGAGAATTCACTTGAGTAACTGATAATCTATCACAGTGCATTATTTTAGAATGGTGAAGACAATCAGCAGAAAAAGGATACACAGTATGTTTTGGTTTAAGAATCAAACAATATGGATCTCTTGCATAGTAACTGCAAATCACCAAACAGAACTTGAGTACAAGGTAACATCTAAATCCAGGTTAAACACAACAATATAATTATTTTCTAGTTTTATTGCTAGTAGCATAATCAATACAATCCAGCTGCAGAGAGCTCAAATATTCTACATTGTGAGTTTTCCCAGTTGCTTACTCAAACATAGTATTGAGCATTTATCTAGCAATTACATCTGGTTGCTAAAGATCCCGTTTCAAATTAAAGAAATTATTCTGAGTAAATTTTGAAGTTTAGAAAAAACTAGTTTGAATAGTCAGAAAAATCTTACTAGAGATGATTAACTCAGAACCATTGAGATTAGAATATTAAAGAGCAAAACAGTAATTACTCTCCCTTTTCATTGGTACAAGAAATAAATAACAGTAGTATAGAGTCATATATCTCTCTTACCTGGCTAACACTTCTGATTCCATTCTGGATTAAAAGTTTCCTGTACAGATTTTCAGTCTGTTCTGCTGATAAATTTGGTTCATCCTTTGTGAACAGGCAAACCTCAGTTGTTTCTGTTCGAATGCCATGGGGCAGTGGTCTACAAGAATATGAGATGGATAAGGAATGTCTAAAAAGGAGAGGCATTTTTTCCTGAACAAGGTCCTTTAAGTATTACAGGGAAGCTATGTATCCAGATTCTGGTCTTTAACTTCTGAATGTCCTCGGTGGAACCTATGCTTTTTAAAGTACACATAACCGTAAAAATTAAAACAATCGTACATCATGGCTCCAGTCAGATACCCCGATGAATCCATCTGTCCTGCCAGGAGCAGTTAGCCCAGGTCCTGGGAGGAGGAGACCCATCCATTCTCCCCTCTTCACACCATGGCTGCATCTAATCAACAGACAAGTCTTTGCAGTACTGGGGCCCAGATAAACAGATGTAAGCTTTCTCAATACAGCATCATAACCAGAGTTTAAAAGAAAACCTGTAATTCATGTTCACTTTGAGGTACCACAAGAAGAAGGCAGAGGACTTTCTAATTACTCGGTGGTGGGTTAAGACAAAAAAAGAGACTGATTTTTTTCAACTTCAGGACTGAACGACACATCCCTCGTAACTAGCAACCAACAAAACCAGCGCTCTCTGTGAATACAGCTGGCACAGCCGAGCTTCCAGTTACACCGAAGGTGGGAGTGAAACACTGGCCTGACCCCACAGGTCTCGCTCACGACACGGGAACTGCCGCGACAGGGTGGCGGCAGTCAGATCCCTTCAGCTCAGAATCACCAAAGCGCACTTTTCCAAGCCAAAGGACAGGAGTAACTACACGGCCGAGGGCGAATTTCTTACATTTTGATGACTTGTGCCACCCGCGGCACCTTCCACACCGTCACCAGGAGGTGGACGTTCTCGCTCTCGTTGAGGAGCAGCGCTTTTCCCTTGGCCTTGCTTCTGGTGAAAGCCAGGAGGGCCTCCACCGCCTTCTTCACCTGCAACGGCACGACAGCGGCGACAGCCGGAGTTAAGGCCCGGGCGGGGCC
>NW_020799118.1:5249012-5280465 GCF_003259725.1 Athene cunicularia | reverse complement strand
GCCCTCGGTGCGGGGTCACAGGTACCCGCGCCCCAGAGGGTCGCCCAGCCCTCGGTGCGGGGTCGCAGGTACCCGCGCCCCAGAGGGTCGCCCAGCCCTCGGTGCGCGGTCGCAGGTACCCGCGCCCCAGAGGGTCGCGCTGCCCTCGGTGCGGGGTCACAGGTACCCGCGCCCCAGAGGGTCCCCCAGCCCTCGGTGCGGGGTCACAGGTACCCGCGCCCCAGAGGGTCGCCCAGCCCTCGGTGCGGGGTCACAGGTACCCGGGCTAATCCAGCTTGGAAGAGAGCTCCGGAGGCCTTGGGTCCAGCCCGCTCCAGCGGCCAGGCCAGCCGGGGGTCAGGCTGGGTTGCTCAGGGCTGTACCCAACCAGGGCTTCACAACCTCCAGGGCAGCAAACTGCGCTCCCTGTCTGGGCAGCCTCTTCCTATGCTTGAGTGTCTTCATGGTGGAAAAAAGGTTTTTGTTGTACTCTCCTTGATCTGTTCATGGTGCTGTATGGTTCCAGCCTGGGATGCCACTGGCCACCTTCACCTCCAGGGAACATGTTTAGGTGGCTTGTGTATAGCTTGCTGCTCCCCAGGCAGTCGTTTCCCAGCTCGTGTTGCAAGGGGTCACTCCTTCCCAAATAGAGATGTATTTACCTTTGCTGAATATCAAAAGGTTTGTGTTGCCTAATCACTCCAGCCTGTCTAGATGCCTCTGTATGTGAGCCCTGCCCTCAATGGTATCAGCTGGTTCCCGAATTTGAAGTAATTTACAAACTTCATGTGACCAGATCACTGATAAAGATATTAATTAGAACATATCCCAGGATAAATCCCAGCAGTAGTCCATTTGTTACTGGCCTTCAGGTATACAAGCCATTATCTCTGCCCTCAGAGCCCCATTGTCCAACCAGTTGTTAGCCATCTAGTTGGCTACTCACCCAGACCATAATGGTTAGGGTACAAGAACATTATGTTGAAAGCTGTGCTAAAATTGAAGTGAATGCCATCCACTCCCCTCATCTGCAAATCTGGCAATTTTCTTAGAAAGTAATCAGGTTGGTCAGGATGATTTGCAGTCCGTCAATCCATGATAACTGTTCTCAAGCACCTGCTTCATATGCCCAAAAATGTATTCCAACAGGACCGGTTCCATGATTTTCCTAGACCAAGTGAACATGACTCATCTGTGGCTCCCAGATCCTCCTCTTGGTGTTTTCTGAAGGTGGGGGAACATTTGCCTTTCTCCAGTCATTGGGACCGTCTCTCAATTTCCTTTCAAAGATTACAAAAGTCTTGCTCTGATTTCAGCCAGCTCTCAGCATCATTGAATGCAGCTGAACTGGACCCAGAGTCACCTGCAACCATGCCACATCCTTGTTTGGCCTTTTGCTACTACCGTAGCAGTAGAATCTCTTCTTTTTGTTCTTGACATCCTGTCCTGTTTCAATTGTAGGTGAACTTTTATTCTCCTAAAACAATCCCTACATGCCTGAGCAATGTTTCTAGATTCCTTCTTTGCAGCCTATCACAAATATTACCTGCTGTATTACTGTGTTCTTGCACTGGAGTGTGGTCATAAGTTTCCTGTGTGGCTAAGCCAGTCTCCTGATAGATGTGCTTGGTTTCCTGAGTATCAGGAGGGACTGTTTTTATGATTGGAATAGGTTGTCCTTAAAGACCTGCTGCAGCTTTCCTGAGCTTCTTTGCCCTTCAGAGCTGCCTCCCATGGGATCTTGCCTACTGGTTGTCTCAATAAACTGGTCTCTCTCCTGAGGTCCAGGGGCTGTACTCTGCTACTCATTTTCCTCCCAGCATCTTAAACTCCATATTTCCAGGTCACTACAGTTGAGGTTACCACATGCCAAACCATTTCTTTCTTATGTGCGAATATCAAAGGTAGAACTGCTGCATCTCCATTTCAGTTTAGAAATGCATTGACTACATGGAAGTACCTTAACTGTGGGATGCTTACTCCATGGGATGCTTACTCCATCCAGTACCATGCTGGGCGAGTGCATTGTTTTGAGATCACATCAAGCCTGGAACTATTTTGGCCTCATTCTCACAGCGCTGTGTGTGCCTTGGCAGCTTTGGGCTGTCTGCGTTCATCACACAGGTAAGCTGCTCCCTGGATAGTGCAGCTATTCATAACCAGACATTGAATACACAGGAGATTAGGAGTCTCAGTCATTCACTCTTCTCCTCTAGATTTTTTTTCCTGCTCTTTGCCTTTCTAGTTACGGCTTTATTCCTTCTCATCAGATGTCTTTCAACAAAATTAGTTGCTCTGTCAGTGTGCCAGTACAAAGAGAAAGGAATTAAAATACCCTATTCTCTTAACAAGCTGCTTTATGTAACTATTTATGTTTTCATTCTGCTGATAGTATTCATGGGGCAACAGTGGAACAGTTGATGACTTCAAGACTTCTCCGTATTTAGGAAAGAACTATATGGTCATATACTGATATTAAAGAGTGGAAAAAAATCCTGGAAAACAGAAGTTTTAATTTTCTGTTGTGCGGTTTGTACAAATGAACAAAATAAATGGAACTGGCTAAGAAAATCTATCCTTTGTTGCCATGTAGTTATATGAAATATTGATTAGAGAAATTACTGAAGGGCTAGGAACTTGCGGAGTTGCCAGATAGAGCAGACTCATTAAAATCTTTTCGGCACTGGTAGAATTTAGGCATATGATACTAGCTGTGGTGTTTCATAATCTGATAATTGTATTAGCCTTGCTCCCATTTATGCATAGGCTTTGCATATTTTAGAGCAGCTATGTTTTAATAAAACATCAACATATTAGTGTGACATGTTAAAACAAACCAGAAAAAGTCGGATGGTTGGGACATCTCTGAAAATAAGACAGGCTAGTCTTGCAAGATATGATTGAACAGTATGTTTGAGGCTTGACTGTACTGGGTCAGCATAGCATTAATAGGATAAAACTAAAGGGACGATTAGTTGTGACTCAAATTCAAATTTTTCATATATCGGTCTCATACAAGTTTGTTTTTCTACAACATTTTAAGTCTGACATGACTAAATTTTACTAGATGTCATTTATCTAAACATGTTCAATATAGCTAATAGAGCTGTCTTGAAAAAATAAGTTAATCTCTGGATAAGAAATATTCCATCTTAATACAGCACACAATTAATATAAAAATGTGCTTTTAACTTAGCAAGTTCACAAATTAATAGTTACTCTTACAAGGGAAATTAGGTTTGTTATTTTCATCAATGTTATTCCTGTACACTAAACATACTCTGCTGTAGTCCCCAATTTTTCTGATTATAAAAGTATTTTTCCTTAAGCCATTTGTCACACATTTAAATGCTAAGATTTAAAATCACATAATTGCAAGCCATTCTACCTCATTACTTATTTAAGAGGACGTTTCTATATATATCCTTGATTTTATACTTTCTCCCAGCAAAATGGATGTACAAGTAGCAATTGTTTCTGCTGTAAACAGGTCTTTGAGGTTTAAGATTATTCCCTTAGCATGTATCCCAAAAGTTCCAATATCAGGCTTGTGTTCCTCCAGATAATTTGATGGCAGATGTCAAAATCCCAGGTCTCTATAACTGTACTTTTTGCAACAAAACTAGCACAAAGGATATGCAGAAATTAAATCAGGAGTAAGAAGTCCCTTACAAGAGATCTCAGAAGAAAATCTCCTGGATAGGTCTGGAATTCAAGCACTAGTTTTCTTTAGATTGTGTCTCTTTGCAATCCTAGTATAAGCCTCTAGCTATAATGTAATTAATTGTCAGATAGATGGATGCTTACGGTGTTATTTGCTTATTCAAAGACCCCTTTTTCAGAAGAACAGAGGCACCCATCTTTGTGACACAAGTTTTAAAGGTTTGTTACGATCCTTTCCCTATCATCAGTTCTACAGGCTTAATAGATGACAGGAACACAGCCTCAGGTACCTTTCTTTTCATCCAACAGTCTATCATGTTTCTTATTACTCTTATTTAGAAGCATGCAGAGTTTTTTAGGTGTATGCAACTGAGGGGAGAGGTAGAAAAATCCAATTTACATTGGAAGTTCAGACTTTTTGGGAGTGAAAGCCAATGAAAGGATATGTATTATCAAAAGTTATATATACACACAAAAGATTTTGGGTTTGTTAGCATAAATTTCCATTTTATATTAAGACTAGACTCATTTCTAGCATGTCTTCAGAGGAAAATAAATATTTTGTCAGGTTTAGAGTGTGTTAAAATAAACACAAGGAAAGAAACAGGTTCACAATATAAACTCTTCAGTAGTAACTCCAGTTTTGTTGGTATATTTTTCTTTACCAAATCCTCTATAGGGTATACAAAAACAGCAGAATAAGAGCCTGTAAGTAGCAGTTCAGGAAGAAAACAGACTTGTCTGGAGTACATTTCATCTGCTTTAACATCATCATTAAACAGTCTGCATTAAAAACCAAAAAGCCAGAGCAATACAGAATCAAGTACTTGGGACATTGAAACAATCTTTTTTTCTTAGGTAATATTCAGTAATAAACACTTATAAAAACACATTTCTCATAATTAACATAGTTTTTAATATATGGACCGGTGTCATAAATAGTCTAAAACAGAGGTTCTTCTTTGAGCAATTTTCGCTGGGCTTTTATGCCACTGAAAAAAATCTGTAGAGGGGCATAAATTCATGACCAGCAAATATCCCCATGGATAAACCTCCTTAAAGCAGCCACTTTTCTTACAACACTATTACACCATCATCAATAGCTTGTTGTTCAAGAATACAATTTACTACCAGAATAAGTGTCTCAGGAAACCAGTGCCATCACATTTGTGTATCAGTTCCTGATTGTCTGCAAAGATGACCAAAGTAGCTGGAATGGTTTCAAGTAGGTAGCTGATGGCAATGTTAGTCAACTGATGGGTGTACCCATTCCTCCATTTAGTGTGCTTTACTTCTAACTTGCAGAAACAAGTAATTGTTTTCCTGTTGCAAAATAATTAGTACTGCTTCACATTCAGTTTTTGTTTGTTTGTTTGTTTCTGTTTTTACATTTAATTATTGTTACATATACCAAGGCTTTCAGTTCAAGGACATACAAGGTCTTAATTTATAGAATTATAATTTGTAAGTTACATCATGGCTATACCCTTAAGCCATATCTACACTACAAATTTGACCAACAATCAGGGAGAACACGTGGGATCCTCATCGGTACCACGCTGCACACAGACTGCTGTAAATGCTATTATACCAGGGGGAAAAAGCCCCCAAATCCCTTCTTTTTGCAGAAACACACTCACAGTTTTGCTGGTATGAGTTACATCCACACCAGGACCCAGGAACACTCTGCCGGTACCATACACTGGCACAGTTACACTGGCAGTGCTCCTAGGGTTCCTGGAACATCAATCCAACTTCTATTCCCTCCCTCCCTACCCACCCCCCTTTTTTTTTTCCCTCCTTCCTTTCAACTGTTGTGGTTGCACAGCTCCTTTATCTTTTTTCCATCTTCAAAGCAGCATACCACATTTTCACAAAAGGAAGTATTCAAAATGGTCATTTAAAAAAGTTTATTACATCAGTGAATCAGCAAATAGTATTTATTTCAAACAAAGCCACATTGTCTTTTTTCTTTTCTTCTTTCATCTAGATTTAGCTGTACTCAATAGTAGTAAAAATGGGACTATAAAATGTAGAATGGAGATGAAATGAAAAAGTTGAGATGTAATCTGAGGACTATTCAAATACTTCCAGCTCTTCTACTCAAAATGCAGCCAATGTGTGCAGATTTATGCCTTACATTTTCACATCAGTATGTTTGCTATAGAATACAAGTATTTTATACCCAAATAAAAACCTCCTACAGATTAGCAGTATCTTTAATTACATAATGTAGATTCTGTTAATGAACTTGAAATAATTTAGCCTCCCTTTACAGACAAGGTGACATTGACTGCATTTACGGAAACAGTAATCAAATGCACTAGATGGGATGAATAATGGAAGTGATCAGACTTTCTCTCTACTGGGATTTCAATGCACCAGATGACTTTTTCAGTTTAATAAATACTCAGTCCAGCCTCAAAATATTGAATTTTTAGAATCACTCATTAAGGTTGCTCAAAAGTTGAAAAATTCTACTGGAGCATCATGTAATCTTGAGATGCATTTCAATGCTTAAAACTTTTTTTTTTTTTTTTTTTAAAGTTCTAACAATTTAGGAATATAACTGTAAGTATTCTCCAGTAATGGTCCTTAAAAATTTCAAATCCATAAGCTTACTTCAAGAAAGCAGTCAGATATGTAGAAATCTTAAATCAATCCAGAATATGAACAAGACAGTAAGCTTCCTTGGCTTTTAATTTCTTCACTGGTTTAAGATCCAAGGAACTGTGGGTTTTGTTCACTTGGTGGTGGTGGGAGGAAAAAGGTACTTTTAAACTCTGATTTACCAAAAAAAATAAAAGCCCAGAGATTTGCAGACATAATAAAATTTATTTAAATTCCATGCATTACGGTAGCTACAAGTGTAGTCATATGAAACTGAAGGACAATAACTTCTTCTGTCCATACAATGTAGCTGTAAGTGAAATGAATGGGAGTTCCACAGTTACAAAGAAACAAACAAAACCAAAAAAAAAAAAAGGTAAATCTGTTTCAGTTTTGAGTTATCTGGGAATTCAGATACAGTCACTAGACTGTAAACTTTTGGGGGAGGAGATGGGCTCGCCACAATTGTACAACTGAAAATGTTTAGTTTAGGACATTCTGAAGAAGCTCTGAAGATACCTTTTAATACTTACTACTAATACTCTGGGAAATGAAAACAAAAATCATTATCCTTCATCCTAATTGTTAGAATCAGGATAGCAATTGTAGACAGTTCCATTTTCAAAGTGCAGCTAAATGGGATTTTATTATGCAGCTCCTTCAAGTTGTACTGAGTAAGCTTTATTTTGAACCAGTTTTGCTTTAATTTCTCAAGAAAAACTTCACTGGTCCTCATAAGCTTACATTGCTTTTTGATATGCAAAAATTTACAGACTGTGCTTGATTCTGACCCTCCCATATTTCAGTATGTGCAAACTCTTATGGATTTAAATAGTCTTTCTCCCTCTCAGTTCAGACTGATCTTTAAAACAGCAAGGATTATCCAAGCCCTCTAAATCAAAGACAGGGTGAACTGAGTAACTTACATAACTGGCACTGTTTAATTGGACCAGTTCTCCCACAAAATGCAGCTCTTATAAATACTAATAGGCACTATTGCCACAGAGTCTCTTACTTTTGCAAGTTTCACTGATTTACTGGTTGTTAGCATTTTCTGCAGTTAAGAATTTAATGCAGAATTTTATAAAGACATAGTATGTAGTTCTAGCCTTCAAAATTGACTTACTGAGTCTAGTAATGATGTTAAGTCAATCTAAATTTGCTGAAGATATTAACAAATGTAAAGCTAATGAAGGTGCCACGTTTGCATGAATGTTTTTTAATTTTGAGAATGCATTCAACAAAAGGGAAGGGGCAAACCTAATTATTTTAATACAAACTTGGTTGAGTGCCCAATTGCCTCATTTAAAACTGTGTGTGTGGGGAGGCTGAGGAGTTTAGAAAAGTCCAAGTAACCAAGTATCTAGGTTACTGGGAAGTTAAAAAGCTAATGCAACTGTGTTACATCCGGATAAAAAACATTATTCAAAAGCAATTCAAATACCGAAAAAGATTTCAAATTGAATAGTTTATTAACATGGTAGTCATCTTTGTAACATGTGCACACACACTCGCACACTCTGAATGATCTGCCTGGAAAAAAGAGGTCTTAATATATATATGCTTGGGGAAATTAAACATTAAAAATCCTTTAGGTTTTCATAATTATAGGCAATTATGTCCACATCACTTACAAAGCTATTGCCGAATCTTTCCAAGGAAGCAGAATTTGGGAGAAAAAAAAACCTCTTTTGGGGAAAATTCAACAGTGGCATAGCAGAGCTCTCAATATGAGAAAGCTGACATAATGTGGACCTTTGCTGTGAAATTTGTCTTTGCAAAATATGGGGAGAAGTTTATCAATGGGCAGAAAATAAGAAGGCGGTGTGAAGTAGGCTTTTGCAGAGTCGATTTTCCTCACAGTATTGTGCGGGGGTCATTGAGAAAAACGCTTAGTCCTTCTCTGGAACCAGTTTCAGAACTTTTCCAATTGCAATGGTCTTACCTAAACCAAGGAGACAAACAGCAGAGTTACATATACTGTGAAAAGAATGCGTAAGTCTGCAAGGACATGAAAACTTCCCCCCAAAATACAGCCTCTCCAGAGTATTAGACATAATACAGAGAATAATTTATTGTATTGTAAAATGAGAGCACCAGTGTATTTTAAAAGCACAATTAAATCTTGGAAATAGTAAAACTGCTATTCTCGCAGTAAAGAACACAATGTAGATTGTGGAAAGCCTGCTCTATGTTCATCTAATGAGAAGGTGAGGCAGAATCATTCCACCAGATCTGTTTACTACTTTTAAAGATAATTTATTAAAGAAAACAGTGCCAGTAATTTTGCAAATTCAAGCTTTTGTTTCACAGTGCACATTTTTGTACATTATTCCTCTAAAACACACTTTTTGTTACTAGTAAGAACTCTGCACAATGACAACAATTTGCTTAGACTTACTTTTTCATTGTTACCCAGGCAGTGATTTCCACTAGATACCAGCATTTTAATACCTCACTGCATGCATGATCTCCCATTTCACATAACCGTATTTTCGCAGCAGTTGATAGCTGTTGATCAAGCAGTCTTACCCTCATCTCTTAAGGTAAAGCGACCCATCTGAGGGAAATCTTTGAATGTCTCAAGGCAGATAGTTCCTGCTGTCCTTAAACGGGCAATGCATACTTGATCTTGTTTGACAAAACGGGGCCGTGTCTTACTTTTTTCTCCTGTTTTTTTGTCTACCAAGCAGATTAAGGCCTATATAAGAAAAAAATAGCTGTGAATGCTAAAAACAAGGGTTATTTTTTCTTTACAAAAAAACCCTGGTCTAGGAAAGAAAATACTTAGAGATAATAAAAACACCCTTCTAAAATTTACTGTATAAGAGAGTCAATCATCATTTACCACACTTTTCAGAAAGCTTATGCTAACAGTTACAGCCATTTTTGCTTGTGTTACAGTACTGACCAAAGATTCCCCTGACAGAGCTCCTCACCCCAACAAGCAGATGGCCTATATGCACATCACAACTTCAAGACACTTACTGTTATCTCAACTTCTTCAATACAGGTGTGGATGTGCAGCACAGCATTATAACCTGGGCAGATAATGGATTTGTGCTCAATTATCACTATCTGTAAAACAATTAAAAGTGCATTTTTCCTCATTTCAATTATAAAAGAGTGGAGAATTACCAAATACAGCACTATATTAAAATATATATTTGAACAATACACATACAACACATTTTTGTGAAAGAAACAAAATTTATATGCAACTAAGTTGTTTCTAATATATGAAAGTATAAAATTGAAGAACTGGTCTGACAAGATCTTGCTTTCATGATTACAGGTATCTAAAATTTCACTGAAAAGCCACATTAAAACCAAATACTTTTAAAACCTCAAATTAATGATGTCAGTGTTAGGTATATATGTTATTGTCAATTTCAAGATATGATAGTGAACAAGAAATCTGAACTGAACGTTTAAATGACTTCAGTTGAGATTTGGTGAATACAAGCAAAATATTTTAGTATTTTTACCCATCTATACAGCAATTACATGCTACCTGGGCATCAAATGTGCGTCCAGAATGACACAAGTTGTTGGGATCACAGAGAATAAATCCTGGAAGGATTTCTTCCTCTTCAATTCCCTTCAGTCTGATCTTTAGATTTTCACCTGGGGCTACTGAATCAGTTTCTACATCATCAGAAAGGATTCCAAGAACTTCCACATTGTGCTTAAAGAAAGCAAAAATGCAGTTTTCTACTGTGAATATTTTAGTCTGGTACAAACCCATTTCAATATAACAGGATTTCAATAATTCATTCCATTATAGTTAAAATTAATTATATTCAGGTCTGCAGGCTTCAGAACATTTAAAATATTTGAATGATGAGTTACTAATATTTAAAATAGCGTATTTAATCAATTATATTTCACTATAATTCTATAGTCATATATTCAATGGAAAGCAAATTTTAAAAACATCCACTATTTCTCAAAGTGAAATTAGTTTAGAATTTATAAAGAGATGAGAGATACAACAGATACAAATTATCTAAGAATGCAGAAGCCACAGGGTTGCATACTCTTTACATTCAAAATGTAACAGTCTGAATATTAAATGCAATCCAGGAAATCCTAGAATCCCCAAATTCTCCCGGAGAAGATGATAAAAATACCAAATACATATTTAATAAATGCTCTCCAAGTAAACACCAAAATGTACTTCCTAATGTTCCTATATGTTAAAACCCCTCTCCTGATTTTTGTTCTTTACACAGTACTAGATACCAAAAGAAAATAAATACTGAAAAGGCAGAAAAGTTAAAAAAGGAGTAGTTTCAGAAAGAGTTCTATTGCTCTGACTTCCTTAAGTTTTAGTTCAATCCCCATTAGCTGCTAAAGTATGTGTGTAATCAAAAGCACTGGCTATTTGCTGAATACGTATTTTGTAATGGTTTAAAGCCATTTACAGTTTATTAATTTCTCCTAATCAACCCCCAAATAAAATGGATGTCAGATTCATGCCAAGCAGTTTTATAAAAAGCCACTGTCAGTTAAATTGCCTTAAAAACTGAAAAGCATAATTTCAAGCTGTCTAAGTTTAGTTTCAATTTTCAGCAGCTCTTGAGAAAGGTGACAGAGAAGTCAATCTAATTTACATGTTTTGATTAAGAAAAAACTTTCAATACGCTGTAGATTTATTGTGCATTTGATTATTAAGACATTCTCCAGCAAACTACCTCAGCCTACAGAATTGGAAAAAAGGGTGTCAGCTTAAATCAAGATGACACAAATAGATAAAAACAAAATTTCCAAATCCTTTCTGTAAGAAACCAATGGAAACAAACACCACCATTTGTTGTGTACACTATTGTCATCCACTGCCTCTCTCCAACTACGTTTTCACAGTCTTTCTTTTTATATTTTCACATTCTTCAGGGCAGCACAATGATTCCAGATCGTAATTTTACATTACGGGACAGCTATCTACCTTCACAGCCAACCTATTTTGAACTAAAGCAAGGTCTTTCATTGGAACACACCATGTACTCTTTGCATCCTTTAAATTTTTTCCTATTTCCCTTTCGGGAAAAAGAAGAAAAGGAAAAAAGGAGGAAAGTTTTGAGCAATATTAAACCCCAGCATGAGAAAAGTTTTGTAGGCCAAACACAAAGTAAAACACAGTTCAAATAAACTGTGATGGATTTGTAGCCCAGCGATTGAGTTCAGTAAGGAGAGACGACTTGAGCTCTGAATGCTAAGGAACTACAGACACACACACCTGGAAATGCCACCCATGTAAAACATGAAAGCTTAGTTGTGTTCAACTGAGCAACAGAAAATTTTCTAATTTAAAGTAATTAATAACTTTAAGAATCAAGCTCTTTTTTTAGGGTAGTAACATTTAAAAATATCTAAACCTTACCATACCTTGTTTGGCATCATCACAAGCTGTTGTCCTTTGCAAATAGAGCCTGACTCCAGCTTCCCAAGGACCACAGTGCCCATATCCTTAACAAAAAGAAATTGAAAACATCTTTCTAAATATGATTTAACTCAAAGTGTAATTACTTAATTATAATTACGACAAAGTTATTTAGCACTACTATACTTAATGTTTTGGAAACTGTTCTCATGAAAGATTACAGATTTTAAATCTCATATAATCCCTAAATTATTTACTTCCCCTCCCCGCCTCTTATTCTACAGCTGGAAATGTAGACATATCAAAGAAAAAAGATACCCTCTAAAAATATGTTAAATATTCTATTTACTGCTTTCTGAAAACAGTCCATTTATACTTTGAATCCTGTTATTTTATTTTTTACCTTATATTTATCCACAATTGGCAGCCTGATTGGTCCATCAACTGAACGGTTGAAGTTTGGCAAATTATCCAGGTATGGAATAAATGGTAATCCACTAAAAGAGTAGAAGGCATTTGTTTCAATTTCCTGAGCGCCCTTCTATTTAAAAATTACTTAGAATGGATAAATGCAGTCCAACAAAAGCAATGATTTTCATTCTGTCATCATTAAGAGCAGTGACCTTTTAGACTGTTAAATCTATAGTAATATCCCATCATTAGTGTCCACTTTACCCTAGGTAACATGTTAACACCCAGAAAGTGCAAGTAGTTTTCAAGTTACATTACAGGCATACTTTACAGAAATAAATCATTCCTTTGAACCTTGCTAGATGCGTAATATGTTTTGGAAATACAAAATAAGCTAGGTCCAAACATGATTTTCATGAATGTTTTAACTGCCATAAACAATACTGGAAAACATGACATCTAGTGAGAGACATGGCTTATTGCTAATTATAATACAGCTTCAAACAAACTGTTCACACCAAACAATTACTCATTCTAGCAACACGTCAACTGCAGCATCACTAGAAAATTCAAGGGCTAGTATTGCATTCAAACTCAAAGCCAAAGAATACTGCTAATACTATTACAGAGCCTGCTAACTTTAATTTTCTGCAGTTAGAAAATGCTTTTATTTGGCTCACTGCATGGCTGTGTTCTTGTTGCCCTGATTGTATTTCCTCAAGCACTTTAGAACATAGCTATAATATATCATGTTATACTTTCTCCTAGCTTCAGTGTAGCATTTACTTTTATTGAAATATAGCAAATACCCAAGTTGTTCAATTTAAGATACATACATATACCAAGGACAGAATTCTGACTGTTCTTTTAGGTTTGCTCCAGTCAGTCCTGAGCAGGGCATGAAATGAATATCCTTTTTGGGATTGAAGCCAACTTTCTTCAAAAATGGCACCAGTTTCTCTTTACATTCCTCATATCTATTAAAGTGACAAGTAGATCAGGGTAAGTTTCAATTATTCCAGCATGACATAACACTGTGCTTTAAAAAAAAAGCCCAAACCACAGACATTTAATTTTCATCAGTTATTATGTAAGCAGAAAGCAAACCTAATAATGCTTAGTGGCCTATTTGTTTCTTCCCCTCAATCTTCCAGCACAACTTGGTACTGTCTCTTCTCCCTCACTCCTCTGCTCCATAAAACATCATCAGTTTTCTCCATACACCTCAATTACTGGGCTGGGTAAGCAGCAGCATATGCTATATCTACTTTTATGCAAGAGCTGCAGGCTAAGGCAGCAGGACAGACCAAGCAGACAGTTACTGAGGTCATGCTGCAGGCTTGGTCTCCTCCAGTCTTCTCCATAATTTCCTAAGACATAATGCTATTTGTTTCTATTACACTTCTTCCCCTTAGGCAGTTTCATCTGAATTCAATCATGTCAGAAAGTTGGGCAGGACCAAGCAGCACAGCTGGGCATGTGTTATTCTCTTAGTAAACTAGGCTCATGTTGTAAGGTTGCATAGTCTCTCATGGCTTTCAACAAAAACTTTCATGATTCTTGACAGCACAGCAAGCTCTCTGACAACTCTTTATTACACTGTAGAAGAAAACTGTATCCTGTCATTACACAAGTATCTCTAGGGAAGGACTAAGTTACACTTTTTAGCATCCAGCTTAAAGAAGTGAGAAGAAAGATGTGACAGAATCTATAAAGAGACCTAAGTTTTGACACTTGGGAAAATCAAAAAAACTCTTTAGTAACATTTCAGCATTAAAGCAGAAAAGAATAAATATTTTTAATTAGTTAATTAAATATTACATATTGACTTTCTAGTTATTTTAACCTGGTCTATATCATCACAAGATTCCCTCCCCCCTTCTCAGACTACAATCACAAACTTCTTCATATATTATTTGCTTATTCAATTCAGCCTATCATAAAAGAACAACTCCAAACAATACCGGGTGGACACATAAGGTGAGCGAGATAATGCTGTTCTCACCAAATCTAAGTTAGGAGTTCAGCAGAAACGTGGCCAAGCGATCAAGAGTCTGGCAGACTAAACTACTGAAAATAGAGATGCTTCCTTTTAGGTTCAGTATAAAGTTTCCAAGTCAACAATTAAACTATGTTGGAATGCATGGACTTGTTAGATATGGCTGCACAGATCCAAACAGTTCAAAGTGAATGTTTTAAAGTAGTGTAGAACTTCAAGCTTAGTTGAGAGGCACTGTCCTAGGCATTATGCTTCCGTTTTCCCTGCAATTTTGATAACCTCTGGTTTTAGTCCAGTCTACCATTATTTCAGCAAAAATGGGATGCAGAAGAATTACTTAGGAATTATTTTGTTTCAGTACCTTTTAATAAAGATTAATTTTAACATTAAACTCACCTTTCATTACTCCAGTTTACAGTTGGATCATCCATTTTATTAATAAGAACTATTAAATGTTTTACACCTGCTGTTTTTGCTAACATGGCATGTTCTCTTGTTTGTCCACCTTTCTCAAATCCAGTTTCAAACTCTCCTTTTCTTGCAGAAATAACCTAATTAAAAATACACATTTTAATAAGAGTTCTACAATTCTCTCAACAGATCAAATCAACAACAGGTAATACTGCCTTATTCAAATAAAAGTTTGGGTAGTCAAAACCGGTAGAAGTTTTCAAAATCCACTGGTATATCCTCAATATTTCCATTAGTTTCTGCACTGACACATATAAAAATCACATGACACCTGTGGACAATGTTATGAAGTTACTCCAAAAACCACCCAACTTGGTAGACTTAAGATTTTAAAATTTTGCCTGCTGTAATGAACCAAAAGAGTAAACAAACAAAAAGCTTAATTCCACAGTATATCCAAAATAGAAGAATCTATTTGTCCTTACCAGCACAGCAAGATCAGCTTGAGAAGCCCCACCAATCATATTTGGAACAAAGCTCTTATGTCCAGGAGCATCTAGAATAGTGAAGTGTTTCTTCTCAGTTTCAAAATAGGCACGACCCACTTCTACTGTTTTACCTTTGTCTCGTTCTTCTTGGTTTGTATCTAAGGCCCACGAAAGGTACCTGAAAAAAAAAACCCAAACACCAAAATATTCTATTTTTTGTATTAATTTTTACTGAATTTATGATGGTTTGTTCATCATAAAATGCCTTTTTTTTTTTTCCTGCTCGAATGTTCTAACCACCTTAGCATTACTAACTTTAGCATTTCCAAGAGAATAGCGAGCTTTTTATTGAATGTTTTGTGTATATATAATGAGCTGTAGGGTCCACTGCTAGCTCTACCTCATACCTAGAAGGATGCAATTCTAAAAAACAATTTCCAATTTCAATGGCTTTTGGTTTGTACCAGTATGTGCACTCCTATCTGGGGTAATCTTCACCATGGCCTGTGTTTCTGGAAGATTTCAGCCAAGCCAAAGGTCATGTTTTACTCAGCTAACAAAAGTCAAGTGGGAATTTGTGCGGTAGCTGGATGGGAAGTCCTTTTTACACATGGGGTTTTTTAGGGAAAGAGGCATTTCTGACTGAAATGTCAACTCCGCACTACAGCACAGAATTTTCTGAATCACAAAGTAAAACTGCTCAAATTTCAAGAGTCTAAACATATGAAACAAGCTAACAAGATCTTTGATAATGACACAGCGGTACATCATACCTTCTGTTATGTATCATGTCATATTTTAAAGAATAAAACTAGCATTCAGGGAGACACTTCTGCAACTCACCCTCTGAAAGAGGAGAGGGAAGAGGAAATGTGTTTTTCAAGCTGTCCAGGGTTTTTGAAGAAGGTCCCAAAATATTTATTAGTATGGTCAACTCCTAATAGGGGGATGATGCTTGCTTGACAAAAAGAACATGTCACCTTTTCTATCCCACTCTCTCACATATAATACAATTAGTTCAGGTCGATGCCCACCCCTTGAGTGCTGTATTGCTGCTCTACCCCTAAGGAAGTCTTCAGCTGCTTCTTTTCCAGAGCCCTTTGAACCCCTATTTTCCTCCACCACAGCCAAAAATGGAAAACTTCCAGAAAGAAAATCAAATTTTCCAAGGGTTGTTTGAAGGAGAAAGCAAGTTGCTATATGTGCTGTATATACACACACACAAAGCCAAAAAACAACCTAACAAAAGACAATGACAAAACCCCAAACGAGAGGCCCATGAAAAAATCCACATAACAGCATCATCATCTTGCCTGGAGGTAACCTAAGAATTGCAGATCCCATCTTTGTTCATATAAAAATGAGATATACGGTGACAGCCAAAACCATTAACTTGCTCTCTCCTCATGTCTGCCAAACTGACAGCTTTAATCTCTATCCTTTAGATATTTCTCTGCTGTTTACAGGTGAAAGACAGGCAGCTCTTGGGGTCATTCTATCTATACGTGAGAGAAGTGCCTGCCTTGTATTTCTTTTTACCAGCTATGTTTTCCAAAACGCTGGAGCAGCAAAAGCTGTTCCAATGTGAATCACAATGTCTCTATAGTTTTAGTTAAAAGTAGCATTGAAGAAAAACAAGGGATTCCTCCCCCCACACTCAAAACCCATTCCATCAGGAAGCCAGCACTACAGGGACAGAGACCAAAAAATAGTTTCTCACTTTCATCACAGTGCAAAGAGAAAACCACGCTATTATCGTCAGTAAGTTCATACCATGTTTCTCTGTTTTTTTCTTTAGCTTCTCGTTCATATTTTTCAAGTGTTCTTTTGTCAACCATTCCCGTCAAATACCTAAGGAGGGGTAAAAAAGTGCAATTTTACATAAAGCAGAAACATGGTTCCAAATAGTTAAATACTTAGACAATCCTACAGCTTATTTTGAAAAACTGGAACAGCCTGGTGCAAGCAGAAGTGGAATTTATTCTCCACAAAAAGCCACACCATTATCTGATATGTAAAAGTACACCAGTACTACTTTAGCAGAAGTATGAGGAATGGGGTTTTTTAAGCCTAATTGTAAAATGCTCTTCAGAGTCAAGTTTTGAAAATGAACTACATCTGTTAAGTCTGTTTCTGAGACTAATCCAATATTTCAAAATTAAGTAAGAATTGTGAGAGGAAAATTTTTCACCACCCCCACTCCTCCATTTCTGAAAAGAAAAATATTTTTGGTTTAATTCTTTTGAGACAGAACAAGGAAACTGATATTTTAAAAGATCTTTCAGTTATGAGAAGAAGCAAGTAGTGTACAGTCAAAACCTTCATATTTTTCCCTATTTCTACCGGATCTTCTAGTAGTAATCTACTTAGTTTATAAGGAAAATTAATGATAACCATAAATAAAGAGTTTATGACAAAGTTGGTACAGGCACCCCCTTTCCCACCTCTCCCCCCTTACAAAGGATATATTATATCCCTTACAAAAAGGGATATTCTGCAAAAATCAAACACCACAAAAAGCTTTAGGAACAAAACACACTGGTAGGAGCAGTAAGAACAGGCATCTCCTTGTACAAGGAGAACACTCAGACACATCAGATAATAAAATGCTAATTTGCTCTAGTATGAACTACAAGGTTAAATGTAGCATGACAATTCCAACATTCCAGTTTGGTCAAAACAAAACAAGATGAAAATGCCAAGACAAAGACCTGCCGCTTTTGCTGAGAATATTATTTTAAAATCATAGAAATACTTTGCATCAGCAGGATAGCTTTTATTTCTTCGTGTACTACTTTCTATTTCTCATTTTTTTTACAAACTGTAAGATCTAGCTACATGGATTTACTTTGTCTCAAAAATATCCCAGTCTCTATATACTGTTTCTAAAATAAGACTTAAAAGATAAACTATCATAATTTCACATTTTGAAATCAAATTATGTCTGACAATGTTAGCACTAGGGAACAAGGATATATAATATTTTTAAATCTTCACAAACAGGACAAAGTTTAACAAAGGGTATAGAGCAGTTCCAGATAGTATTTTAAAATTTTGAATGAAAACGGAGTCATGTTCTAAAAAAGGGACTCAGTTCTTTTTATATATTAATGTATGCTTTTGCATAGTTGTTTCTATTAAGTAAGTGAAACTCCTATAGTGTTAAGATTAGATCTGCTGGAATTAAGAAATTCCCAAGATAATAAGTAACTAAATTAACAGGAAAAGTAACATTTTAATAAAAATACCAATCTATGCTGATTAAATCCATAAATATTACTCATTTTACTTGATTTGTTTTTAATTCACAAGAAAGAACAGTAAATCTAAAAAGTTTATTTGAATTTCCTTACATTATTTGTCCTCCAATAGTTGACTTGCCAGCATCTAAAAAAAATTTTTAAAAACTAAGTCATTTACAATATAAAAGAAAATCCTAGAAAAAGAAAACAATTATGAACAAGGTAATCTAATTTATTTTGAGAGAGATTTTAAAAATCATAATCCTTTTGAAGCATCTGTTTCCCTTGTTTCCATAATAATTCATCATCAATTCAAGTACATGAATTTTGAAAATTCTGGTTTCATACATACAAACTTGGCATTGTCCATAACAAAGAAAAACCTCTACAAGCAGTGATCCAGCAAAAGATTGGTTTATTGTGGAAAGCTCTTGCAAAAGCCCTTTCCCTGATTTCTCTCTTTTGTTCCTAACTTCTGTGGGCTGCTCTTCAGTATTGGAACGTACCTCTGCCCACTGCCTCCTTACTTTGTGGCACTCCACCATGAATTTACCTGAGGACTAAGTTACAGTACTTTTAAGGTGTCAAGAGACTTTAAAAACGAAAATACAGAATTTACCATAAAACTCATGATTCAATAATTCTTCTGTACTTTTGACACCACTTAAGAATTTTCTGAAGTTTGTTGAAACTATTCAATTGGGACATTTTGCTATAAATGCTTCTTTCATTTCTGAGTTATGTTCATCTATTGTCTACAGCTCTACAGTTTTTAATATTTTGAATAATCATTTCTGAATTTAATAACAGTTAATAAAAACCATCTGGAAGTATTTAAAACCACCAGAAAAGGAGCAGCGCTTTCCAATTTTTGTTCTTTGGAACACATATACATCACTTAAGCATTTAATAGAGCAGGTACTTGAGAAATCATGAATACAGACGCTCTTGTGTCTGAGAGAACACAGGTGCTCTAATCCTTAGCACTCTACCCCTTGGGACTCTACCACTCTACTACTTTAAGTTTTTTAACTTTTTCAGAGCAGCTTCATTAGAATGAATGCTCATTTTGACCTCAAGACATGGTGAATACATACATCCCTACAAAGAACAGGATTAATTTCTAATCTTCCGAGTTCTGGATAACATAGAACACAAAGATCCAACTACTGCACATTCACTTAGAACTTACCTACATGCCCAATGAATACTACATTTACATGTTCTTTTTTAGGAGCACCAGGTGGTGCTACAACAGATTTCGGTTTTGGTATTTCCTCCTCCTCTTCCATCATTTCCTGAGCACTTTCTTCAGAAGGCCCTGCATCCCCTGCAGGACCACTTCCTAGCTCTGCTTCACTTGTTTCTTCTTTGTGGTCCCATGACTCTTCTGGGGACATTTCTGTCTCTCCATTTTCCACTAAAAATTAACCAGTTAAATATATTCAAATAGTTAATGAAATCAAAAGCAATGACTATGGACAAAAGCCCCTGCCCCAAAGATAAAAATCAAAAGACTTCAACTATCCAGTCTATTAGTGTCATCCTATATAAGAATGGGCAACTGCTACTCATTGCTGAAATTGTTATTACTGGGAGTCTTCAAGCTAGCTTGTGTGCTGACATCAGAAGACTATGATTCACAGAGATTAAGAGACTTCTGTTTTAACAAGGCAACAATTTTACAAGAGAAAAAAAAAAATCTGAAGATCCACTCAAACCACCATGCTGATCTGAATTCACAGACATACACACACTACCATATGTTTAGAAAGAAAAACAAGGGGGATAATGGTTTAAGTTCTCTCAAAAGCCATACAAATACAAGAAGAAAGATACAATTTCCTTATTCTGATTGCTCCTATTACTGATCACTTCCAACTTTTGTTAATGACCATTTCACACATATTAATGGGACTATTTTGTGATATGACATTATTTTTTAATAAAGCACTGATGCTTTTGCAGTGTCCAAGTAATCCACTTGCACCTGTCAACACATACTAGTGCTTGATTACTTATTTCCCACTCCAAGTATAAAGAGACAACAAAAATTATAAGGACCAAAACCACCAAGGCTCAATAAGGTGTTCTTCAATTTTGTTTGCAATGATTCAGCAAAAGCACTACAGTAGTATTTTATGGTACTATCATAGTGAAATGGAACAATTCTCATCTTACCAACAGATTCTGAAATTTCCATGTTAACAGCAGCATTTGAACCTAGGGAAAAGAAAAAAAAAAAAAAAAAGGAATCCTTAAGGACACATATTTACCATGACAGTATCAAGAACAAAGAAAAACACAGTGACCAAATTAAATTAATAAAAGGATACTTCAGATGTTTGGGCACTTGCCAATGCTACTTAATATACGGATTCAATTTTAAAAATTCTGCATCATGCAAGCTTTATGACCTTCAGTAAACCACTTGGTCTTTATGTGCTTTGCTTGACTGGCTATAAAATTATAAATAACCAGATAGCCACACTGCCTTACAATAGTAGTACAAGGATAAAGATAACGAAGACTGGAAAAGGTTCATAGAGATTTTTTAAAAAAGGGAGACTTTCTGCAATAATTGTTTTAAAATCATGTTTAATGGAGCTGTATTGTGTACCGTCAGAACACAAAAACAACTACCTTCACAAGAGGCTGTCTGCTCCTCTGGAGAAGCCTCTACAGGTGCACCTGCAGATAACAAAGTTCAACTTTTAAGATACACTGATGTAACCAATTTCCACATTTAGGCATAAAAGACCATCTCCCAACTTCACTGCAAATGAATTGAAGAACACATCAACCCTCCCCAAGCAGTACTAAATATAGCCTCCAAGCACAGAGACTTCTGAAGAACACTGCCTCAAACTTGTGAAAATAATACACCAGTTCTAAAACCAGTTGTTTTTTTTTTTTTTTTCCTGCACATGGAAAGATACACTTAAAGCAAGTTTTAAAGGAAGCAATTTTTCTCTATTTAGTATTTTACCTGCCCATCCCTTTCCAGCATGCTGGCTATTTTAAGTGTTAGCATCTAACTGCTGTTTAGAAACATGGAAGCAGTTTCATTGTAGCCAAAGAAACAATGCACATGTGGTGTCACAATTGTATGGAAAGGCTCAGCCAGCTTCAGCTTATAGGCATATCTGGAATACTATTGTGCCTCAATTCCACATAAGAAAATTGAAACAAGCTATTAAGAATAAATTTTTAAGATCTTCTGGAGTTATTAGGGTCAAGAGATAATAAACTCATTCAACATGCCTGTTAAGTTTGCCAGTCCTCTTAAACACCCTAATATAGTCACATTACTTGGAGGTCAATCTCACCAGTCATGTGCAAAGCCACAAGTAAGTTTTTTGGATAGATCACTCAACCTTCACATGCACTACTCATGCCACTAAACTATATGCTGAGGTATAACTAATTGTTAAACCTACCAAGAGTGATAAGTTCCAAGTAACAGTTACACCACTTGATGTTTTGGGACATTATCCCACATAATTGAGAGGCCTTCTGTAATTATCTCTAAAACCTTAACCCATTTAGTTTTCTCTTGGTATAAATTCAACTGCATAATTCTTTGAAACAAGTTAATGATCTTATTTTTTTTTTCAGCCATATATCAAATTCATACCCTCTATTTAGTTGTACTCCAGCTCTCCTTCAATCCCATTATAAAACCACAAATCTTAGAGCATTACTTGCACTATATGCACGATGGGACCTAAAGATGAAACAAATCCCCTCAAAAGAACAAAAACATACAGAAAAGGATCTGAATCTAAGCCTCTTTGCTTTTGCGCTGTTTGTGTATTTGCTGCAGACTTCTATAAACTGGAGCAGCACTGCAAAAGCTGGAAGAGGGCCAGGGGACAAAGCTTGCAGGCAAGGTGAATGTGGGTCACAGCACAACACCCAGTGACCAGCAGCAAACAGTGGAGGGGGGCACAGCAACGCAGATGAAGAAACTGTCCCCTACACTCCTGTGCTACATCATATGTTCTGCACTCCAGGGTCCCAAAACCACACAAACAAAACTTTAAGAGAATGATTTAACACAGTAAGTAAAAACATTAGAATACCTTGAAGATTCCTTGTAAGAAACGATCTATTACTCCCATTTGAGAGCTGGAAAAGACTCAAGTCAGCCCATTTATGAGTGTGGTAAGCAGGTGGCATAGAACCTAGGTATGAACCTAAAGCCTCCATTTTGTAACGCATCAGAAGATTGTTGGCTAATTTCACACATACTATGGTTGGGATGCCTAAATATTTTTATTACAAGGTTGTTTCAACGAGCTTTTGATTTCACTCGAAGTTTGTCCATAATGAAAAAAGTATTGAATGACAGTATGCACTTGCCTTGAAACAGAAGCTCTGCAAGTGGTTAAGGAGTTAATTCCTTAGACATACACTGTCAATCAACAGCATTCATACTAAACTCAGTTTTTACTTTCTGGTCTGTAACAGAGCAGGCACACAGACAGGAAAAAAGTTTCTTCACAAATAACAGAGAGGAGGTAAGAAATTGTTAACCTAAAAAGGTCCATCTGTTAAATTTTGTACAAGTCTAGCACACAAGAGAATCAATGGGACACTTCATTTATGAATCTACCACAGTACTAATGCCACACAATCAAAGGGCAACACATACTCAGTTATGACCACTGCCACTTGTTCAATTCTGGTCACTTTGGTACACAAGTGGCAGACATGCTTTGAGAGAGGACACTGAATTACATGAAACACACTGGTACATTGCAAACAAATATACAAGAGAAAAGCCTGACTTTAAAGGGTCAGATTTATCACTTGCTCTGCATGGAAGTGAACAGATTGCCTGAAGTATGCCTTTAAGACAGTCACCAGAAGAGAGATGCAGTCCTACTGCTTCTTAGACCATTGGGTTGCTACATTTTGGCCTTTGTCATCTCTTCTCTTGTGTCAGCCCTAGTGCACATATAACTATTGAAGCTCCAAAGGAGCTGGTCTGACCAAAAACTGCACTAGCAAAGGATCTACCAGCTTCTGGGTGGATCAGCACTCTGAAGCAACGTATCAGCTGGGTGGGAGAGCACTACTAGTGCCATGGCAGAGAGGACAGAAAGGCAGTCTCAATAATTCAAGGAAAAACACTTCACCTTTAAGTTTCAGTTCTGAAACACCTAGGGAATCTTCAGATCCCATAAAAAGGAGGTGACAATCCTAAGTCTAGTTGAGATACGCTTACTACCTAGAAATCACTACTGGATTAGGACACAAGAAGTCCAAACTCCTCACTGTCCCCACAGCAAAATGTTTGTGCAAATCTGGTGAAGTAACCTTTCTTATTCTGCCCATAACATAAAGACAGACATTGTAGCAAAACACCTTTAAAGAGGAGGGAAACTGAGAAAGGCTCTAAGCAGTCCTTGTAACTTATCCTGATCTCTCCAAAACACTGAAGTAGATACACCAAGTTTTTAATTTTGTGTTTTCTCTAAGTCAGAAAAGTAACCAACAACCTTTACGGTTAACGTTGTTTTCTGTTATTGTAAAAACATCACATACAGCAAATTAAACACAAATTAGAAAAATCTGTAAACACATTTCAAGTTCAGCTTGAAAATTCCAGATCTTTGTCAGTGAGAATCATCCAGATAGGAATCTTGACATATGAGAAGGATTCAAAACACAGTTTGTATGAAATCTAGTTTTAAAGTCAGAACATGAAATGATGCCAAATTTTAAAATAATGCTTCAAATTCTTGTATTTACACATGATAAACAATTAGATTTTACATAGCATCCTCCATACTCTTTCTCCTCAAAGTCAAGAAATGTTGTTACAACCTTACTCTTACATGAGGTGAGCAGTTATCTTTAGTCCTCTTGAACATCAAAGCCCTACCACATCTTTTGTAATATCTTTGTTGTCAATGCCAAAGGCAAAAATGGATACACATGCTGCATTTATCTACTGGTAGACCACCAGACAAGGACATTATGTAATTCAGAGTCTTGTCTGAATAAGGTAAAAATTATTATTTAATATAAAATTCACTGGAGGAGTATGCACGCTCCCAATAGTCCAAAACTGCACAACTTTTAGAGACCAATCACTGTGTTTTAAAATACAGTTAGTGTCCTAAAAAAATACTGCAAGAATCCACTACCTATTTCATTCACATGACATTCTACTACAGCTGATGAGCTTGTTGCATATTACATCATTTTGTACTTGCATGCATTTCTGTTGTATAATAATCAAAGCTGCACACGTAAAACAAATAAAAAGTTACCACTCAACCTCTGAAAATATTGTATTAAAACAGCATAAGCCAGGAACTTGACAGCATTAACAGTTTAGAATGCTTATATAGAAACAATAGAAAACTGCTTTGTAATTAAGTTTACATGAGAATGAAACAAGATTTTCATATATAGAACAGGTAGAGCTGGTAAACTAGGAATGAGTATTGGAAGAACTGCAGTTAAAATACAGTCTTGAAGTCAAACTCAAGCGCTAAGCAGTAACGACACTTCCATCTTTTCATAAACTGCAGTATTTACCAGATGCACAGAATAAGCTCACACAAGCAGATGTTGTTCAGTGGCTAACTGGTAACTCCTCAGCAGCAGCTACCTGAGCCACAATTCAAATGCCTTCACAGAACTGATGAGAGGCTGTAATTTGCTGCTAAGCATGGCAGCACTCACAGCTCCCAGCCTGCTCTGCAGCTGCAGAGGTAAGAACCTTGACACTACTGGTGCCTGAAAACTGAGGCAGGCTATGGGGTTAATGAAACTGTTTGCAGAACAGGGCATAGTGACAGATTTAAAAACAAAGAAAAAAAGGTAAATTCAGTTTCAAAGAAGTGTCTTAACTTAGGTGGTCTGTATAGTGAGTTTGTTGTTGCTCCTCCAATACAGGCATCAAGTTCCTTCACAGGAATTCCTGGAAGGCTGAAGAATGAAGAAATGCATAACACCCACCTTAGGATTCCCACCACCTTTTCATCTGTGTGATTTGGATACCCCAGTTCAGTACATATTTATGCAATAATCATATATTCTCAACAGTTTTCATGAATTACATAATAGATGTTTGCCCCCTTCCCCCACTTTTTTTTTTTTTTTTTTTTTTTAAAGGAAATTACACCAGAGTAAAAAAAATAAAGGTCCAATTCAAACACACAGAGCATGACTATCAGAATAAAATAGCTGCAAGAGATTCTTAGTTAACAAAAAACATAAAAAATTACTTTAAGCACAAATAAGTGCTAAAACAAGTATTAAATATGCAATATTTTAAAACATACAGAAAGAAAAGGCTTTAAAGAGTTCACTGTAATTAAGGCAGTTGTTTTGAAAGTTAACTTAAACTCAAAATTATTTGCTTCTTGTCTCTGCCCTGCTTCGTAGCTTATGTCCTAGCTTCACCAGTGGACATGGAGATGTATGCCCAGTTTTTAAAATGCAGCAATGTTAGAGCACCTTTAATAGTTTAAACATGACTTTTTAAATTCACTAAAAATAATCAGCACTTGCATTGCATTCATAGGATTTTACTACATGTTAGCTTAGTAAAAGGCCCACTTTTTTCCTTCCCCTGTGAGGACACACCTTATATTTATCTTATCTATACCCAACATGCTACACAACTAAGTCTAAGGAAGCTTATGGGGATTTTCAGGGAATATAATGAAAACCCCTTTTCCTTAAGGCCAAGTATTTGTGCTCTGTTGATAACTTTATTTTCGAGACAGTCAAGAAATCAAGCTCTGTATTAGAATAGGTAAGGATTCTATTCTCTAACAAAGATCTCTCATAACCCAGTAGGAATAGAAATTAAACAAAAACGCCAAACCTAAGCAACCCATGGTTTTGTTTTAGCAGATTAAGCTCAGGATCTTAAATTCACACATAAGAGAGTAGTAACATTTGCACATAAATTCTCAGACTGTCCAAGCGAACACATTTTTAATATTGCACACCCATCCTAAACTAACTTTTGTACTGAAATTCAGTGTCATTTTCACAGACCTCTTCAAAACAGTCATAAATTTCACTGATTGAATTTTGACAGCTTTATTCCTTCATAAGGAAACACAATAAAACCATTTTTCTATGTTAGCTTCGTACAATCAGCTGCCTCTCTTGCTTGCATGTGTCTCAATACAAAACAGTAGAGAAATCCCAAAATTCTGTAGATTTGTAAAACTAGATTGCTATTAGAATCCAAGAATTACCCCAAATTATTTTAGTCTTCATTTTGACAGAACAATCAAGTTTTAAGACAACATCAGGCTTTCAAATACGTTAAATCACTAGTCCAAACCAGGGTGCTAAACACATGGTCAACAGACTGCATGTAGACTCCAGGACAGTTGATCTAGTCCACAGCCAGCTCCCAGTGGTCTGTCTTTTATTGGAGTCATGCAAAGGCCACAAGCATGATGAATTATTCTAACAGAAGCAACACAATCCTGGCTACCTTCCTGGGGACAGTTCACATGCAGACAAAGGACATCTCTGTAATACATTGGCACCTTGACTGCATCACACAGGTATATTATATCTGATCATCTGGCAAGTCAGTGCCAAGACATACAGCCTTTCTCTGCACTGACCATTTTAAAAGAGGTTGTGCGGTTCATCTGTCGAGAGAAGCTGATACAGAAGAACACTGTTCTAGTAGTCAAGTGATGACTCAAATCAAGATTTTTTTTTTATAAGAAGAATTTATACCAGATACTGATATTCACAATATGACACCGATTTGCTGTCATGTAAGCAATTCAGGTTTAGTTATGAAGCATTAACTGTAGCATTACCAACACCCTACTTGTGAGGAAATCATCAGCATAGGGTTATTCAAATGTCGATACAAGTAAACTATGTAATACTTCAATATGATAGCTTCTTGAACGGTGGACTACTAGTTTTAGACAAACAAGACTTTCTTAGCAAGTTCACATGCAAAGTGAAGTCTTTTGAGGACTGGATTGTTGAAGAGTCTTAAAATACAGACTACAGAGAATGGTGCAAAACAAGAAGTGATCAGTGCTGGGGAATACCATACAACATTCTACTCTGGAAATTACAGGCTTCAGAACTGAAGCAGATACGGAAACTTCTTTTGTTTCTGATTGGTGGGGGAGGGGGAATATATGGATGTCCCAGCTAGCTACAAAGTCAAGAAGAATGAGGGCAGGGAAAAATCAGAAAGATAGATGCTATGTCCATTTATTTACAGCATTTGAAGGCTGAGGATGTCCAGCTGCTTGAACGTAACCATTCCAAAAGTGACTACTACTGCAGGTGAGTGAGGATATTTAGGAAGTGAAGCAACCTAAAGGGCGCTGAATCTCAAGCCAGATGTTTGCTTGGCTTAAGACTGTAGGTGCAAGTTGTTTGAACTGTAGCCATTAACCACTATGTTCAGAGATTTACCCCTGTGCTCGAGAAGTGCTTGAGAGCGCTACCAAATGAAGCAGTAGCACTAGTACCACCAAAAGGATAAATGTTATCTTTCCTTACACTAGCTGTTTTGTCACACAGTTTTTGGTCTTGTTACTTTTGCACGAATCACACTTTTTATTTACCACAACCACTGCATACTTCAAATCATTAAACAATTCAGGTTGGGAGGGACCCCAGGAAGTTATCTAGTTCAGTCTCCTGCTCCAAGCAAAGTCAACAGTGAACACTTAAAAATGACATCGAAAACGAAGAAAAACTAACATACAATAAAGCCCATACAAGGAAGCTGTGATCAGTTTTACCAAGAATACTGTGAATATTCAAGAACTATGACAAAACTTGAACCACAAGAATGCAGGCTGACAGTGCATTTTCAGAAATTTTTCACTTCTCTCATACATGAGATCCAAACAAAACTTAGATAGTAGAAATCCCATTAATGCGGGGGTGGGGGGTGTAACTGTTCCCCTACATCTCTGAATCATGCCTTGATATAGAAACAAAAAGCCACCCAAATGTAATTACATCTTAAGTACACTTACAAGATGAATAAACCATAGCACAAAAATAAGTCATAGATTCTACAGAACAGTGCAGCTGCAAGGTGCAGTTGTGATTAAGAATGTTTAGAGGGCCTAACACAACCTACTGTAATTTTACTGACTATCACACCTTGCCTTAATTTAGTTGAGTTTGCTAGTCCAGTAAGTTTCCCTAGAAGTACAACTTGTTCATGACATAGTTGACACGAACTGCGGTAGAGCAATGTCTGTCACAGACAGAAAATCAAGAAGTCTCTATTTCATATTCTGATAGAAGCCAACAAAGAGAAATTTTATACAAATGAGTTTGACTTGGACACAACTTGATAAATGCAAGTCCTTGTGGCTACCACATTTGGAACATGTTGGTTTTAATCTGTTTCTTAGGTTCAAAAATTTAAATAACATATGCTTTTTGCATATAATCAAACAATAATTTAATTCCAAACAAATTCTGAAACTATCTGCAAGCAATATTATATTACTGGTAAACATCAGTCAGATATTCTCCCCAATATATAATTTGCAATCAAAAGACAGTACATATAAAACATAAGCTTTAAAGTAAACTACTTGGAATGCAGGTCTTGGGAGTTTCCCAGTTTTATCAAGTTAACATCTTGTTCCCCAAATTGCTTCTGTGAGTATTATTTCAGTGCCCTAAACATAAGTGACAGGAATTTTACACAAGTTACTAAAAAAATGAAGCTAGTGTGCATAAAAGCAAACACTATTACACACTTCAGCCACACAACAGAGATCAGTTCTGTGGAATTTCTCTATATGCCATGCTGCTACCACACATTTTTTACCTGCAACATCCTTTGAACTACTAAGGAATTATGACTCAAACAAAACCTCACCAAGAGAGAGTTACAAGAAGAAAAGTGTTACTAGTACTTAACTTTAGGCCACTTAAGTTCTCAAACTGACAACCAGCTTTTCAGATTCTTCCTAATAATCAAGATTTAGATTCTTTCCAGTACAAACCAGTATTTATACAGACCTTAATATAGATGAGAAATAGAAATATTTTTTTCCTCACAATGTAATGAAGAATGAGTGTCACGGAACACCTAACTCCCTACGGAAGCAAAAGCAAACTGGGTTGCTGAAAAGTAACCTATTCAGCACCATTGTCTAATCACATGTTGTTCTGACTTACTTCCAGAGCAAGCTCCACCTAGTTTTTCTAGCCAGGAAAGTAGTAGTCACCTTATACGAACATCTGCAAGGACAAGACTGTCAATTTCTTTCTGTAACTGAGTACATCAGACCTGGAAAAGTATGTAACAAGTAGAGTATTCTAGTTAAGAAAGAAACGAGATTAGTTTTGTTTTTAACTGCAGATTTTTGTCTGCTTAATCTTAGGGACATTCAAGTCAATTATATAAACTCAAAATTCTAAACCTTAAAGATGATATAAAAGCAAGGTAAATTCAAACCAAGTAGATTATAGCACTATGTAGGAAATGTATTCAGCAACTAAGATGGAAATAAAAGTTACTATGAACATTCCAGATGACCAAGAAGCTTTCAGGAAAGTTGTCTCTAGTCTCTGGAAAGACAAAGCTCATCACAGGCCTCAGAAGTAGCAAGAGTGGAGAAAAAGAAAGCATGAAGAAAAAACAAAAAAGAGCAGGTGAGGAAATGTAGTTTAAATCCCCCCCCCCAAAAAAAAAATAAAAAAATATAGGAAACCTTAGAATAAACCTTACAAAAGTAGCCAGGGAAAAAAAAAATTAGAGTTATTAGAATAACAGTCAACCCCCAAGAAAGTTCTCAGTCACAGTATTGATTACATAGGTAAAAAAAGACTTAGTTGCAGGTTGCAATGACTGAAAAACATTAGAACAAATTTTGGAGATTATTTAAAGGTGTATCACATGTTCATCAGCACAGCCTCAAGCCTACAGCCATGGATCTAACACACACATTTATTCTAAATGGAATCCAAGAGTCTACCCATGGCTTCTTGGAAGTGTATTTTAATGCGCTTACATATGGTCTGACCGCATAGAACAAGCTACAATTTCTGACACAACTCAGGAGTGCTGAATAGGTATAAAAAACCCATAATCTAACATTTGCTCTAACACACAAAAAAGGGTTAATACTGTTATGAAAAATTTAAAGCTTTATCTATGAAAATTACAGATTTTAGCTATTAACATCTGACAAATTTCGATACTAGGAAGTGTAAGACTAATTAACATATTAAATCAGAATGCAATAAATAATAAGCCACAATCAACAGGAAAGTGACAAACATAAGTAGGTGCTTTAGTGAAATGAAGTTACTAGAATCAGTATCTGAAATACTAGTTTGTTTCATATTGTACCAATAGGAATACATAAAATTGTAGGAAACAAACAGAAAGGTGTTAAACTATCATACTCAATCAGGTATCAAACTCCTTAGCTGCAGAAGTGACATTAAAATATTACCACAAAGTTAACTGGCATATCTGATGTTTGGAAGTACCTTCAGTTTGAAGCCGGAAATTAAAAAGCAGCTCTCCTTTAAGTTCCCATATGCAAAGTAAATCTAGTATAAACATTGGTTGCGTACACAAAGATCCTTTGAAATTAAAAGCAGGGTAAATTTCAAGTTATTCCATTAACTGAGGCCAGCTGGACAAACCTCCATTTCCTACTAATCATTTACCAGCATGATATTAGCAAAAAACCACCCTATTTGATATAGTGTTAAAGAAGACATTTAAGCTACACCCGAACCACTGATGGCTGAACCAAGGCTGCTCTCCCCAGCACTCCCACCAAAATCTTCGATAACTAATGCTTTAGGAAGAAGAGAGTTACGTGGTTTCCTCTCATCATGGGCGACCTTTTGCGAGTAAAGGTACCAGAGAAACGTACGCAGGATCCACATACAGCCAGACCACATCAGTTACTGCTGCTCCTTGAGCACACCACCTGTACGACGGCTTGCCTCCCGCAGGACAGCCCGCAGAGCCCCCAGCACCCCAGCTGTACCACAGCAGCCTGGAGACCCCCTCCCAGGGCCCCCACAAACTCTCGGGGCTGCATCAGACACCGCAACCAGCTCCTCTACAATGCCCAGGCTCTGCTGCCTTACGCCCCTTCCCTCAAGCCCCTCTCCCGCGCCAAGGCTCCCCCTCGGCCGTACCCCCACCCGCGCCTGCCCTCGCCCCTCGCTGACGAGGCTCTCCTGCCGTGAGGACCCAGGGCCCCAAACCCCCGGCCGGGTCGCTGTCCCAGCCCCGGGCCGGGCC
>NW_020799118.1:5229520-5248962 GCF_003259725.1 Athene cunicularia | reverse complement strand
CGGGGGCTGCGGAGAGAGCGCGGGCCCGGGCGGGGTGTCACCTCTCTGGATTTCCCGCCTCCCTCAAGGACTCGGCGTCAGGAGGTCAGGTGAAGACATGCTCGGTTTAGCTTTTGTCTATGCAAAATTGCACCTACCTAGTCCTAGAAGGTGTAGGTGCAGAGTGACATAAAGGGATGGCACCTGCGCTGGGTCAGCAAACCTCCCAAAGGAAGATTTGTGAGCACACGTGCTCTCACGTGAGTCGAGAGTGAACGTTTCTCTGCGTGTCCAGCCTTAAGTTGACAGGATGCGTTAAAAAGTTCCAATTTTGGCAATTCTACAGCACACTTTAACTTGGTTATTATGATTTTTGAAAATCCAGTTAAGACAGATTCGGTAGGACTTGTCAAGTACTGAGGCCCTTGACTGGCAAGACTATTAGAACTTATTAGAAACACACCCCACCCCACCCCAACCTCAGAAGACATTGCTTGAAGTATATTTGGAGGAGATGGGGAAGAACAGAGGGGAAACGTGTAGATTTTGGTTAGCAGGTTGCACGTGTCTGTGGCAGCATTTCATCTTAGAAGGTTCAGCATAAGTGTTTGTAACTAGATGAAGCAAGTGCTTGGGAGAAGGGAATTTTTTGGAGTGTTCACATGTGAGGACTGAGTCATCTGCAGCATTATTTATATTAAAACACTGTAGGGCAGGTTATGGAGTTGTTTTGAAAGCAGATGGGCTTAGAACTAAAATGTAAAGATCTCCAGTACAAAATCTGGTGCAGTTTTGGTTGGAGAACTACACAAACTCTTATAGTGTCATTTATGTAACATAATACTGACACAAGAACCAGATGGTTTCTGGCTGCACACCAACAGCAACATGTACACCCTTGACAAGCAAAAAATTCTACCTGGCAGGTAATGCACTTGTGTTAATGGAAAAATGTGTTTCCAAGTGATCATATTCAGGGAAAACACTAGTGTACAGGGCAGCACTTATAAAAGTAAAAAAAAAAAAAAAATCCCTATCAACACCACAGATAATTCATTTTGAAAGAAAAAAAAATGTAATTCACAATGAAAGACTGTACACCTTTGCTAAGTGGAAGTCTTTCCTTCAAGCACCAAGAGCTTACCCTCACCAGAGCCTAAATAATGAGTTTCAAAGACTTTGTGAAAGCCACTCTCATTATTCTCTTGTGCAGAATTCCATTTCAGTTTTCAGATATGCATTTCCAGGGCCTCTACTATTGAAAGTTGAGTATAATTAAAGATTCTCACCTGTGTTACTGTTGTAATATTTAGAATTTTGTTAAACTACAAGTAAGTTTCTCAGTTGTGTGTTGGAATCATGTTTTTGTTAAATAAAAAATAAATCATATGCAGTTCCACTGAAGGCTGGGATAGAAGCAAGAATAGGATATGATCCATTTTTATTAGGGGAATGGAAGAAGCAGTTAGAAGTAAAGCTACAGGACTAAGAAATAAGTTTCCCTAGTATCACAAGGAACACCTCAATATAGCACTCTCAACTTACTGAGGGTTTGCTTGGGTTTGTTTTGTTTTTAAATACTAACCTTTGCTTGCTATGTGACATTTATAAACCAGTAGGTATCTGATACATTTCATGTAGTATGGAAACAAGCTAACACCATTTGGAACAAAGGAGCTCATGGGTTTACTACTGTTGAATAATAAAAATCCAGTGGAAAACAAGCTTCATGACTTCTGCTGACAGAAGTGGCTTGTTATTGTACACTTTTTACCATCCTTATGAGCATTTAATAGCTCAGGTTTATATTGACTGTAATGCTGTATTGCAAGCTTGTTTTTTATTGGAGCCTTGACACAGCCTACAAGTCAGGAAAGGCTTAAGTGGAGGCAGGTACTATATTTTCAAGGCAATTAAGAATTACTTTAAGAATACCAGCACACAGAACATGTGGACAGACATTCTTACATATACTTTGGTATTCCTTAAAAAGGCTCTTGAAGGTTTTTTGAAATGGAGCTTCATTCTGCCAGCTCCTAAATTACTGAGTTGTGGTTTTTTTTTTTTTTTTGGTGGGTTGCAGGGAGTGAGACCAAATATGTGTTCAATCAAAGGTATGGAAGTGTGTTACCACTGATTTCAGAGGAAAAGAATTGTGTTATCCAACATTCCTTCCTTTCTTGGCAGGTACTTATTCCCCAGGTACTTGCTAGGATATAAACAATTAGTCCACCGAATTTCAGAAGATGCCAGATGTCCTTCAGAGTGTACAAACCTGTTTTGCAGGCTATGTCACACATAGGAATTGTGTAAACTCAAATAATAAATTTTTAACAGGACTAGTAGTTTGTTTTTCCACTTGGAAACAGCTGGTACTCCAAACAAAATCTAAGTGGAATCATGATAATTTTACTGGCAAAATATCTGTATATGTACATTGTCACGTTCTCTTGAAATATTAAAGCATTATAAAAGTTTTTCTTGTTTAAATCTCTTTTGTATCAAAATGTTTAGCTCTTCATTTAATAAATACTAAAAAGCTTTTCTTACTGAGAACCACCCATATAAATCTATCATCACATCAGGACTGACTTAAATTATTAAAGCACTGCTTAGAAAAGAGGAGACTGGACCACCTCAGGGTTAACATGTGGGGACTGGGGTGCAGAAACTATCTCCTCCACAGTTGCAGTTCTACCTGTCCTTGTGCTGCCTTCTAGCTCTTGTTAGACCCTTCGCTGAATCAGTCTATCTCATTAAATTTAGCTACAGAACAACTGACTTTCTTTTCCTCCTGGATTACTAAGATGAATCAACTCTTAAGAGGTGTTTGACAAATGCCAGATCTGGTATTAAGTAAGAATGAGGAACCGGACTTTTTTTTTTAGTGAGAGCAAGCTATTCACATATAAACCATCTCAAGGTAGCTTCACCACTAGTTTGCAGCCAATGATAAGCCAGTCCTATAGCAGTGAAATGAAGGTCTTCATTCATATGATATTAGGAATAGTACTGTACTTCAGTAGTAACTTTCATCCAACGTTCTCACAAGCACTTTATACCCTAGCAGATAGATATGAAATACTAATGTTTTAATTATGTGAACTGAAGCAGAGAAGAGAGATATATATCACTAGAAGTCTTCAAACAGGTTACCAGCTTCAAGCAGTTAACAGCTTGCCGCCAACAGGTAAGCTTATCAAACTCCATTAAATAGCAGAAGTCTAAGGGGGAAGGAGGGTGGGTTTAGGGTGCTGGGTTATGAGTGAATTGACTCAGTTTACCTTGAGATCAGATAAGTTGCTGAGCTGCTGCAAAAATGGGCAAGAAAGCATTTGGCTGAGATTGGGAGGAGCAGGAAAGGAGTAAGACTTCCCTTTCTGGTGTGGCAGCAAGCTAAAATTCCAAGTGACACGCTTTGAACCATGCCCTGAAATTTAAAGGTATTCAAATATGTACATTAGTTATGCACTTAAATGAGTAGCCTGATGTTTAGAATTGCTTTGAAGTCAGAATGAGCCTTTAAAAACAAAGCTAAATGAACAAGTTATTTACCTAGGAGGAAGAAAAGACAAGAGTTACAAGGTAATTATTAAAAGTATAGGAAACTGCTCAGCTATGAAAGTGCCATTCCAGAAGCATAGCTCTATTTGAGGCTTATGTGAAGAAACGATCTTAAAAGGCATTCTAGAAATTAAGTTTAGCATTACTTAGAAGAAGCAGATAGAGTTAAATGCATAGAAAGTTTTTGTGGAAAACATGCATTAAGGCTGTTCCTAAGTACAAGTGATATACCTCTCTTGAAGGAAGGCTGTATAAGAATTTTTCTAAATACCTTTCATAATATTAATGAGGCCTGACACAGAACTGAAAATGCTGAGTTAGATTAAGTTTGATTAGGTGCCAGGAGATTATAAATTAATATTCTTAAACTCCGGCTAATTTGCTTTCCAGGTAGCCTGTGGAGATGTAGCTGAGAACTACAGAACAAAAAACACACTATGTTTCAGCATGATGGCTTTTTTCAAAAGCCAAGTCTGTCCTAAGCTTTGCTGGTGTTCCTGAAAGTGTAAGTGAATTACAAAGAGGCACAAGATCATGTATAATCCAAACCAATATATCTTGACCTGGAAACATCTTTTCACTTGTTTGTCCTAACCCTGCTATTTAACAAATGTTAGCTGTTTCTGACCTGTTACTCTCCCTCTGCTGGACACTCACATAATTGCTGTATTTGTTTTACCTTACTGAATGTATTTTAAGCTATTTCATTGGAGAAGATTCAAATAAAAGACTTCTTTGGTCTTCCAAACGTAGCACCACAGCATAAGCTCACTTCCACAGTCCAGTTATAGAATTACTCCAAGCTTGCACATGGGTACCCTCAAAGGAATTTAGCAGCTTAACTCTTACACATTTCACTGTAGGTTGGTGAGTGCTTCTGAGCAGGATTCTTCTTTTTGAGGTCTCTAGTCTAGGATTAAAGCATTTCTTTTTGAGCAGTTAAAGCACGTACTGCAGGCTTCAAAAAATACATTTAATTGTTTTTACTTTAGCTAATACAGGAAATACATGGATCTATACACTAAAATACCTGTTTATAATTCTCCATGTCCATCTCCTTATCTCTCAATTGCTTCATATGTTTAGCTTAGGTAATCATGTGTCTCACTTTTGTGTGTATACACAGCCTTTCTTTCTCTTGCTTGTATATCTCTAGAAAAAAAGACTGACAGGTTGTATTTTTTATCAGTGCCATCTGTTTGTTTTTTTTCTTTTTTTTCAGGTGACTTTAATTGGAGGCTCAGCTATGTGATCTATTGCTTAGTTGGCCTATTCAGATTTGAAAAATCTGTAGCTTGTGTGCTAGCTAGTTCTTTGATTCCTCTCCTTTAATGCACAGCCATTGCAGTTTACTCCTTAGATAGATTTTCTTCTGTGCTTTCGGTACCATGAGTCTCCAGACTGATAAACTAGGGTGAGGGTGGTTTAGGTAAGTAGTTTTGCTATCAGAACTGTTTGTTATGTGTGGGCTCTTTTGCTATCAAAGCTCAAAATAAACAAAGATGGGGGTTTAGGTGTGCCCACTGGGAAGAATCTATACATAGTTTATAAACCTTATGGCAGTTGAAAATGTTGTAAATAACAGGATTGCTTAATGTGGAAGGAATGTGCTGAGCAAAGGACATGCATCCGAGGAAGGGAAGAATGAGATCACTTTAATGATGTATACAGTGACTGAGGTATGATTGGAAAAGTTAGAGACAGTGGGGAATCTATTTTGGAGAAAGGCAGAGTCTGTCTGGTTTTAGAGATCTGAAAGCCAGGTGTAGGACTGGTGGGAGGAGGCATCATGTTAGTTAAGATACTGAAGCAGCTGAAAATAAATCCTGTTAAATACAATCCAGACCTCTGTTCAAGTGTTCTTATGCTTTCATCTTGATTAGCAACATTTTGATTAAAAAATTAACCTTCTGCTTTGTTAGAGTAAATTTGTTTTTATCTGTAAATCTGTTAGATGGTGGAGAGTAAATATTACAAGCCCAAGATACATAGATTCTCTGGAAGTGATAACTGGAAACAGGATAATTTTGCTCCTTGTGACTTGAGACAAATCTGAGAATGTCAGGTGCTGGGATGCTGGGTTGACTGAGCAACAATGATAACTTTTAAGTGCCAAATCCTCAGGAGATGTTCTTCCACTGGTTGAAAGCTAATATTGTTCTAGAAGGAGACAAGAAACAGAGAGAATATACAATTCTGGATACCGTCCCATTTTTAATCTTGTAGCTTGATACAGAGGTAAAGACATAGAAGATAATGGCTCGCATTTAAAGTGGGGCTTACAGTCTGACACACAGGCACAAGGTGAGTCCCCACAATCAGAACAGAATTCAGCTGTACTTTACATAATTTTACATGTTAATAAATAATGTTTTTGTGTGATAATGAAGATGCTGAATTTAGGACTGAAAATGCCAATACAGGGGGTTAATGCAGGATATGTAACATGCTGTTTATTTACACCCTTTCTTAGTGCAGTGATTCCTTGACATGGAGAAGCTTAGAGTTGCCATGTCCACTGTTGGGTTCCATAACATTTCCAGGCCAGATCTCCTGCCTTATACATGTGGTAAGTTTTATAACACTTATTTCATGTGGAAAGTTTTAGATGCTGTCAGTCTGTCTCCAGGGAGCTGAGAATAGAAAAGTAGTTCCATGTGGGATTTTCATGTGTTTTCTTTTTCCCTTCTTAATTCTCCAGAATTTTAGTTGAGGGAGCATTTTGTCCGTTAGAGATCCCTTAAGATTTTAGTTTCAGTAATGACTAAAGCAAAATGGCATTATTGTTATGAAGAAAGAATAACAGCATCATGGGATTTTTAAAGCTCTTCTATAGCTAGTTAACATTGTTGTAGAAAATAATTACTTCATTATGAAATTGTGAGAATGACATAGTGAGCTTGTTTCTAAATAGCATTAATTCTCTAGAATTATTCTATGCCAGTATTTTTATTCCAGAGAAAGCAATTTGCATGGGGAATTATTCTGGAATAGGGATGGCTAAATTAATTACAATTTCCCTCCTGTCTTGAGGGAAAGAATATATTGGCATTGTGTGATGCTGTACATGGGAGTTTGAAATAAAGTAATTGTGTATTACCTAAACTTGTCCACACACTGAATGGCTAGAGAATTTGGTTAAAATTATCAGAAGAAAAATTCTTGTTAGACTTTAGTGTATGCTAAGCACTTCATGTCATTCATACGTGTTCACGCACATTTATTTTTGTTGTAACTCCATTACTCCTTTTGGCATTACACCACTGATTAGTTTTAGTTTGTTTTGTCCATCTGCAAAGTCCCTAAAATAGTAGCATGTGGGAGATTATTTTTCCAACAGAAAATGTAAGTGCTTACGTTATAAAATTTAAGGGGAAAAAAAAAAGTTTACATTCTGTAAAAATTATTGCACTAACATAAAAAAACTGGCATTCTAACAAGTATTAGCTTAATCCAAACTTGCTTGCACAATTATTGGTTTATGCATTGTCCTTATTAGTTACATAATGATGTTGGCACATGTGGAATGTCAGACAAATGAAAAGGTATCTTCTTTCCCCAGAAGGTTCAGAGTCTATTAATACTGGTTTTCTGTGCTACGCACTTAATCTTTTACATAACTTGGTTCCTAGCTAAGTAAACTTTGAACACAGGAAGGGATACAGAACTTATCTGAGATTTAGTTGACTGTGTTTATAGTATTGTTATTTTAATTACTATTTTTAAGGAACATTTTTCTCTTCAGTTGTAGCAACATCACTCTTTCCAATGCAGCAGTCTAATTAAAATGTGCTGAACCAAACAGGCAAAATTCACATTGTTCTTGATTTTGCACTGTACTCAATGACATTAAACAATATTGTGTCTAAAAAGAGCATTGGCCTGTGCAGCTTGTAAAAGTTAATGAACATGATCAATCCTTTAATAACCCCTTCCTTTTGTTCATTAGCAGTGTGTACCCCATTCCTAGAACAGTTTATCTCCTCCCAGCCATACAGTTAAAGCATACATTTCACAAAATACGGATTTCTGAAAAGAACTGTTTCAGACAGTTTTAACGCTTTTTTAGGTGATAACTGTCTGTTACACTGCTGTTCCTTGAAGTGCAGTAACTTTTAGGAAGAAAAATTGGTGAGGTTTTTGTATCTACATTGACCTTGAAGATTTTTAGGATTGTAGTGATGAGGTGATTGATAAAAGACTTTTTTTTTTTTTTTTTTTTTTTTTTTTTTTTCTCAGACCAAGCCTGGTACTGCAAGACTTGTCAGTGTAGGTTAGTTGCCTTAGTGAGTGAAAAAAAGAATTACATGTGCTACCCAGAAGAGCTGTGCCAGCATAAAACGACCAATGTAGAAGCAACTATACAGCCAGAAGAATTCCTTTGTCAGCCTAGCTAATGTTGTTTGTGAAGGGAATGTAATAGTTCTAGCAGAAAACCCTCTTTCTCTCGGTAAGTGCTATGTAATTATGCCAGCAGAATTTCTGAAGTACAGTCAGGCAAAAAAGCTGGCACAAGCACGAACAGAGATACTCCAAAGCAGTGTCAGAACAAAGCTTTGTTGTTGAAGTATGTGTGGTAAACAGACCTTAAGCTACTGTACTGTGAGAGATGAATTTCAGTCTTTATGTTCAATTATTGATATAATAGTATTACTTTCTTTGGTTTTCTGTTCAGAGTTTTCATTTTATTATTTCAGTGTTGAAACTCACAATAGCTTTTTTTTCAAATTAAATAGTGACAGATAAAATTCTCCTTGCCTTTTTCAGATGGCTAATTTCTGTCATATAAGTAATACCAATTTAACACATGATAAACATGGGCACTGACAAGGATTTCTGGAAGTCTTAGGCTTCTCCAGATGTTTAAGGAAACCAACAATCAAATTTGGTTTCATGGCAGATAATGCTCTGGCTGGATGCTCTGTGCCTAGTATGCTCATATTCTGCCAAAGTGGCATGTAACTTCTGCTCACATGATAGAAGGTTGTAAATTTAGAGTGTGTGTGTACAGCTTCAAGATACTACCTCCTGGTCTGTGCTGTGCTGTTACTTATCTGTACTATCTTCACAAGTAAAAATTATTTGATTTCTTGAAATCTCGTTCAGTAGTTTGATACCCTAGTAGAATTGAGGGTATGTTAAAATTATTCTTCTAAAGAACAAATGCTTCCAGATATAGGTTTGAAGTTCAGAGAGTTGTCAGTGGTTGATAATCATTAGGAGAGCAAAGAAGTATATTTCATACTGGTCTTTATAAATTGTCCCTGGGTGTCACTCTTGAGTCAGATTGAAACACTTTAGGAGAAATCTGAGAAATTTTTTTCCTTTTCTTTTTTCTGTTGTTTCTGCAGTTGACACTTTTCTTCTTAAACTTATTTCCCATTACTCTCTGTAATAATGTCAACTTCAGCAAGTCAGCTTGTCTGAATTATATTATTCTTGGAGGATATCTTGGGGAGTTTTTGAACTAAAGTTACAGTAATGTAACTGCAGAAATACTTGCCTGGCAATACTTTGTGGATTTACAGTTAAATGACTCATTATTATATTCAATAAATCCTTTCTTATTTTGCACAATTCTACTAATTTCCATCATCCTTTTGGAGCAAAATCAAGTGACAAGGAGAAAGCATTTATTAGTAGCAACATGTAACTCTGCGTGGAAAGCCAGTGCAAGCCCTGTAAATCCTGTAACTGAAAAGAAGCTGAAATGTAACTTCACCGGTAAATAAGCCATATATTTATTATTCTCTGAAGGTAAATATCACTGTAGGAGAACCATCAGTATCTAGTCATCTTAGAGATTTTTTTTTGGGGGTGTGTGGTGCAGTCTACATAAACCAAAATATTCTGCTGCTTACAGGATTTAATGTGTATTATACTAGGCAGTGGATAAATTATTAACATAACTACAGTTTCTGAGTAACAATATCCTTACCTTAATCTCACTTAATGAATTTATTCTTAATGCTTCTGGGTTTTGTTTCATTGCTTGTCTGAATCCAATACTCTACTTTATAAACAGCTTCTGAATTCAGGTATTACATCTCTCATTAAAGCCACTTCTCCCAACAAAATGCTTAAAGGTTTGGTTTTTTTTTTAAATATTAACTTCCTTCTATCCAAGTTACTCAAAAATGAAGGTTGCACAAGAATCTTGTTAAGATAGAAAATGTCTTCCCTATTCCTGTAGCACATCATTTCCCCAGATATGTTGTACTGCAAGTGCCATCACCCCATCTACGTAGTAACTATCAAATACATTTTCTGCGCACTGCACCAAATAATCCTCTGTTGAACGAGTTAGCTTTTTCTGGCACAGTTTGACACTTGTTTTTGACAGTGAACAACACAGTGTTTTACTGAATTGAAAAACAGTTATGTTGGATTAATTTCTGCTTTGAGAATAAATATTTCTAGTATGGTTTTTAGAGGCATGGGCAGATAAGAAATGGTCCCCCAAAATGTAATTTCAGAACGCTCTACGATACTTGTCTTCAGAAGTTCTGAGATGTCTTATGTAGTCAGTGAAAACAGCAGGTGAACCACAGGATGTAGATTTTGAAATAATATTTGTTTTAGATGTGTAGCCAAGGTCTATCACTGGGAATTATTGCTTACCAAGATCTTCCAATTATATGCTTGCTTTCAGACCATTGAGAAGTAGGACTTTGGAATGTTAGGATGTGCAGAAAACAAAGGCAACAGACCATGACAGCTGTAATTCCTCATAGTTTTTCTACCATTTGTTGCCTCTGTTTTGACATTACATACATCAGTAAAACTATATATAGCTAAAGAGAAAAGACTGTGACTTGTATGGTGGTTGTGTCTATGAATGACACATTAGAGACCCTTTACTACCATTGCTCCCCACTTTCCTATGTCTGAAAAATGTACTGTATTGCTTAATAATCAAGCATTTGTGTTTTGGGGCATAGTGATCCAGAAAATTCATTTATCTCTAAAGGCTGTAAGCTTCGGGAAATAGTAGTCCAATCGTAGGAGGAAAATTATTACTATAAGAAGCAGCAGTATTCTCCAGAGCTCTGATGAAATGAGCTGTATTTAGCCTTTTACTTGAGGGGAAGTTTCCTACAGTTTGACTGGAAAGATGAGACTTCTTTGTACTTACTTCTATGTCTTATGATAAATGTGCTTGAACTCTAACTACCACTGTTAGTTGGCCAGAAAACTGTTTCGGGCCAACTGGTTATAGAGAATGTAAGCATACCTGCCACAATATTTTATGATCCCAATTACACAATATCATATTAGACACAAGTTAATTTCTGCTGTACTTAGTTTGACAGGACCTTTTAAATTAAGATATTGGCACATTAGTTTGCCAAATTGGTACTTCCATGGTGGACTTAGTTTTACATCCCCACTAGATAATCAGCTGTTCATCTTTTTTTTCTATTCTGTTTCTGGCCTTTATTCCAGGCCTGAGGGAGTAAAGCTCTATGAACCAACTGGATTAACAAATTAAAGCTGCTTGTCACATGGTCAGGTAAGCCCTAGAGCCCTTCCTTGTGCTTCAGAATACTGTAGAGTGAAGAGCAGGACTATCCCTTTTGCTAAACCCAAGATATTTAATCAGCTTAGCTGTATATAATCCAGCCACATCTTTGGTGACCTACAGACCAGTCTTACTAATTACACATGAATCATCTTTGTGCCAAAATAGTCTGATTTCGGATGTATCTTACTACATTAGAGTGACAAAATATTTTAGGAATCACAGTATTAACACTTCAGCATATCACACAGCAGATGTATTAAAGTACAGTGATAGCATGCTGTTTTGGAGAGAGAGGTATCTTGCATACACAAGAAAAGCCATTGCCAATAAGTAACACCAGATGCATTTCTTCTGGGCTAGGAAAACAGAGGAAAGAATTTAATAGCAAAAAGTAAAGTGGAGACTCTGATAGTACTACCTACAGTAGGAGTTACATCCTCCTTCAGCCAATACCTTTTGAAGCTACCTTGTAAGTATCCGTGTGCATTTTTGTTTGAGGTCTGTTTTCAAAAAACCACTAAAGGACATGTATTGACTTCTGGAGTGCTAAGCATTGTTTTTTGCTCTTTGGTCAGTGGTATAGAATGTTGTGTGTATATGGGAGAAGTCATGGACACCTCTCAGTAGAATCCCTCTTCCATTTTAAAAAAAATTTGGAAGAAGACCTGAAGTGGCACCTAAAGGTGTTCTGTTTAACAAAACCTACTGCTAGCAAGCATTTCAAGGTTTCTTTCTTTGTGGTAACAACACTGAACTTTTAGGAGTTTATCAGTTATCATTGTTCAAGCTTTATATTATCTGTGTGGCCTACTTGGGATTTCTACATGCTGTGTAACAACAGTATTTTGCTATCTCCCAGCAAAAATACTCACCATTGTCAATCTGAACTTTCTCTTTGTTGTGAAGCTGTGAAATACCAAAATGCTATAAACCCACCTATTTAACAAAACTACTTTGTTTAAGGAAGCTAGTGTTCAAAATAGACCTACACAATTTAGTCAAAATAAAAAAAACACAAACTAGTGTCATTACTGTACATTAAAAAAAATGAGGCAAGAAAACTGTAATAAAAGCAGCTGAAACACACACAGGCAGTCCTTCCCCACACCCCTAGTACAACTGGGGAAAACAAAAGTGTGAAACTGATTAAGGAACAAGTTCATTTATCTGTTAGAGTGCACACGTGATTTCTCTAGACTACTAAAATAATGTTAGAAGCATTCAGCAGCTGGATATAGTTTGAGAGTTTTGGAATTTGAGCTGTGGATTTCATAAGGAATTCTACTACAGTAAAGACTGTACCTATCCTGCAGGTGTATAGTGTTGGAATCAGTTGAAGAAAATAATTAAAGAATTAGTCAGCTGTTTCCTTTCTAAAATAATAAGGGGTCTTAGAACAAGTCATAGATATGAAAATATTCAATTTCAGTAAAATTAGAGAGCATTTAATTGAAGTCAGTGGAATTATACTGACAAAAGATTAAAGCATTGGAGCCAGCTTGTCTGTTCTGAAATTCACTTATCGTACCTGTGGATACCACAAAGGTACTTTCACAAATATCTGACACCTTCTGATCACATGCGATTGTCCTCGCCATGACTGAAAAGATTAAACAGCATCATAAAAGCAAAAACTCAAATCACTCTATGCATAAGCTACCACATGGTGCTTCATCAGAAATAGGAATGATATTCTAGTGGTAGGAAGCAAGTCAGAATGAGTTTTATGACCTCAGCACTGGCACTGACTTCCTGGTGAAATTTTTGGCATCACCCACAGTCTGTATCCATATCACACCTAAATCAGAATTTGTCAATTCCTGTTTATCCATTAATCTTGGAATAGGGAGAAAAGCTTCCAGCTGTGCACCTGGCCTATAGAAGCAAGTGCAGACGCCACCATAAGCAGTTCCATATGCTAGAGACCGACAGACAGATTGCTTTGTAGACTATTCCACTGAAAACAATTTGTGTATTCCCACATGGTGCATTTTGTGGCAAAATAAGTCTCATATATAGTCATGTGATATGAAATTACAATTCCTTATACAATATTTGTCTTTTTCTGTAGTCAAAAAGGCAATTAATTATGTTGAGCAGAAATTTAACTATAAATAAGCCTGTAATTCTATCTGTGGCACTGATACTGGATCGAGGCACTTATAGCAACTTTCTAGATATTACTGTTTAACTTTGTGTTTAAAATAAATTCTATTAGATTAAAAAGTCAAGATACAAGTAAGATGTGTAAATTATTTTCATTATGGCAGTCTGTTATTGAAGCCTTTTTTTTTCCTGGGAGAAGACCAAATGTATTTTCAGAAATGATACACTCACTGCACATACACTGACAAATCTAAGCATGCTCAGTGTGCCCCATCACCTGGCTGGGAAGGAGGTGTACATTCTACCACGAGAATTGAAACCTATGGCACACCTATTTTTCCATGCTGGGTACTCCAGTTTTAGTACAGTAACAGTTCTGTATTATGGAAAAATAAGGGATAAAATGCAGATAATGTTTGGAATCAAAATTGGAAAATATTCATATAAGTCTTCTTTCACAATTAGATTGTAAACTGATTAAATTTCACATATAACTGTGGTTATAAGCAAAAAAACATTGAAAACCCCCAAAATGAACCAAGCAAAAAAGCTGACCGAAATGTCATAGACTAGATAAATGAGGATAATATGGAATTGAGGAGCAATATCCCAGTCACTGAATCTCTAGATTTTTGTCTTTCCATTACAACTGAAGGCCTTAGATGTATTTTGTAGAGCACAGTTGTGAAGTAATTGTTGAACTTGTCCTTTAACAGTATCTCATCTAAAATCAGAAAATCATTCATTTACAAAAAGTTACTATTTAATCATCTATGTGTTCTAAATATTATTGTCCATCCAGGTGTTCTCGTTTCAGCTGGGATAGAGCTAATTGGTTTTCTTTTCCTTCCTTCTTAGTAGCTAGAATAGTGATGTGGTTTGGATTCAGTGTGGGATTTGATATGAGAAGAATGTTGATAACGTACTGATGTTTTTAGTTGTTGCTAAGAAATCAAGGATTTGACAACTTCTCCTGTCCTGCTAGTGCACAGGTACACCAGAAGCTTTGAGGGAGAACAGCCAAAGCAACAGACCCACACTGGCCAATGGACTAATCCATATCATCTAACGTCATGCTCAGTATATAGCTAAGGGCTGACTGGGAAGCTCCACGCAGGTTTTCAGGATGGTGGTTTCAGGATCTCTCTTCCCTGGGATCATTGGCCTGGAACAGGCTGGGCATTGGTCAGTGGGTAGTGAGCAATCACGCTGTGCATTACCCATTTGTATTTTCTATTATTATTATTTCATTTTGTTTCAACTATTATATATTTATCACAACCTATGAGTGTCCTTACCCTTACCCCTTCAACTTTCATCCCCATTCCCTGGGGGTGGGGGAGGGTGAGCAAGCATCTGTGTGGTGCTTGGCTGCCAGCCGGGTTTAAACCACGACACCAGGGGAACGGGCTCGAAGGAAGTGTCTGAAGTTGGAGAATGAGTCAGGGGCAAACCTAGAAACTGGATTGGTTGTATCTTGTTACTGCTGTGCCTCCTGCCTCTATTTTTTTTCATCGTATACTCCTTCGACTGGACAAAAAGAACAAAAATTAGGCATTGCATAGCCTGCATATTACAGGAAAACATAATTACTGTGGCCCATCACCATGAAAAACCCCACAAAATTCTAAACCCAAGAACAATTATTATGAACTCCTGTTTGGAGATCTTGCTTTTCTACAGTTTATAATGTTTAGCACCTGTTCAAGAAATGGCTTCCATAAATAACCATTTTCTGTTTCAGACAAAATTTACATTGAAAATTATCTTGGTGCAGCTGTTCGGTTTTTCTACAATTGTGACTTGCCGAAAAAGGAACAGTAATTCCTTGGGGGCCTCAGAGTTAAATCCTTTTTATTTAACATGATACTACATAGTGGTACTGTGATCGAAGTCTAACTATTATTGCTAGCTGTTCTTAATTTACTGAAACTGAGAACTGAAAAGCCCTTTGTAGATGATCCTCACTCTTTCACAATTTCTTGGGCTTTTCAGTTCCGTAATTACCGACCCTGATGGCACACTGCCCACAAAATGAATACTTTGATAATTTGCTGCTCTCTTGTAAGCCTTGTCATCTTCGATGTCCTAGTACTCCGCCACCTTCATGTGAAAACTACTGTGATAAGAGTAAGTAATGCTTCTGCAATACTTTGTGACTATGCTGGGCATTTTCATGTTGTATTTTAAATGGAATCGTAAACATAAAAACTTAAAGTCTAAAACCTGGAAAATGGTTCTCAGAATAATATATAGGCTCAAAAATATTAGACACATCCAGTGTGTCCTATATGAGTATTTGTGTTAAGAAGAGTAAATTTCCAAAGCTCTCAAGCTTTACTTGAGCTGTCACTGAATAGAAATATAAGTTGTTCTTTTGATATAGAAGTTTTATGTGTTTACTGGTCATTGGTTACTGTTTACAATTAATTTAATGCATCTCTTGTATTTCATAAGGTACTGATTCAAGTGGAGTTCTTTGGATTTGTTTGGGCTTAGGAGTAATTTTAATGCTCACTCTGTTCACCTTAATGGTCTTTAAATGGAAGCATCTAAAGCAACTAAAAGAAAAACTGAAAAACACAGGTGAATAAATAAGATTATCAAATAAGTTTAATTGTTGTACATTTTAGCTACTTACCATGTGTAAATTTTGCATGTAATTTATACCAGATTCTGATAACTGTCTTTGGATTGTTTTATATTCCTCAAATAGTCTGAATGAAGTTATTAAAGTTATCAGGGAATAAAATATCTAAATGATAACTTGTAAAAGCAGCAATCTCTCTTTGTTGGTTCTGAATCATGTTAGGATTGTTTTGTTGCATATTCATACCTGGCTTGTTGGTGTTTGAGAAATCATTTATGACCCTCAATAGCAAAAGATCTTTATAAGGGTTTCATCCTCTTCTCATTGAATGCAAAAGGAATTCTACCCAGGTACATGATACACATCCAATACTAGCTTTCCATCTTAAAAATCATCAAATAATTTTACTTAATATTGTGATCTGTGAGAAGCATATGTGATATATTTTGGTTAGGTGAAAAAATTGTTATTTTTACATTTTACAAATACCAATATTTGTGGACTGTTCAGCCAGTAAATAATAGCAGATTAGAAAATAATAATCTAATAACAGATTATTCAATGTTTATCCTGCAGTATAAGGGGTATATTATCATAGAACAAAAGATTGTCACATATAACTACATCTTAAAACTTTCACTAAGGCTAGGGACATAGTTGGAACATAATGAAATTTGGATCTCTAATAACTCTATGTCTGGTATAGCATGACGTCTTTACTAAATTAACTTTGTGTATTTACAGACTCTTCTGTGGAGCTGAATAATATTCTCAAGGCTAATACTGAAAGCAGTGTGAATACAGAAGGAATTAGATACTCACTTCAAAGTGAAACATTAATGTATTCAGTGGAAGAATGCACTTGCAGTGACTGTGGCTTGGTAAAACCTCAGACTGGCTGTGAAACTTCATTTCCATTACCAGCTACAGAAGAAGGAGCTACTGTTCTAGTTACCACAAAATCTTTTGATTATTGCAACTATATCCTGGGTGCAGGGTGACTATTTCCTGCATAATAATAGAGTTATTCCAGTATAGCTATTAATCTTAATACTTGCAGTCAGTGGAGAAGGCTAGTACATCATCCTTATAGATCTGCCATTGAGCTTTTGTTAATACCGGCATATTATTTCTGATTCTAGTATCTCTTTGGTCAAGTATTTCTACATTATTCTCAGGTACCAGATTAGTTATTGGAATTTTTAATTTCTGAAAGTCCCTACATAGGATGGCTTTTTCCACCTTTAGAGATTGTATCTACTTCTGCTGGATATATACAAATCCATCAATAAACAAGTTTGCAAATACATATTGTATGTTAAATTCAGATCTTGTGCCAAAAATTGCTTGATGGTACATAATGAATGCTCCAAGAGGCAGAAATGAAGACCCACAATGCATTCCCAGTATTGTAAAGAATAATTTCAAATAGCTCCTATGATGCTTGATATAGGAATGTTCTCATAATAGAATCACAGACTGGTTTGGGTTGGAAGGGACCTTAAAGATCATCCAGTTCCAACCCCCCTTGCCATGGGCAGGGACACCTTCCACTAGCCCAGGCTGCTCAAAGCCCCGTCCAACCTGGCCTTGAACACTGCCAGGGAGGGGGCAGCCACAGCTTCTCTGGGCAACTTGTGCCAGTGTCTCACCACCCTCACAGGGAAGAATTTCTTCCTTATGTCTACTTGCAGTTTACCCTCTTTCAGTTTAAAACTGTTACCCCTGGTCCTATCCCTACACCCCCTGATCAAGAGTCCTTCCCCACCTTTCCTGTAGCCCCTTTAAGTACTGGGAGGCTGCTCTAAGGTCTCCCTGGAGCCTTCTCTTCTCCAGCTGAACCCCCCAACTCTCTCAGCCTGTCCTCACAGGGGGGTGCTCCAGCCCCTGATCATCTTCATGGCCTCCTCTGGACTGGCTTGAGCAGGTCCATATCCTTATGTTGGTGCCCCCAGAGCTGGACCCAGCACTGCAGGGGGGTCTCACAAGAGCGGAGCACAGTGGGAGAATCCCCCCCCTCACCCTGCTGCCCACCCTGCTCTGGGTGCAGCCCAGGACAGGGTTGGCTTTCTGGGCTGTGAGCACACATTGCTGGCTCACAGTCAGTTTTCCATCCACTGACACCCCAAGTCCTTCTCCTTGGGGCTGCTCTCAATCCACTCCTCGCCCAGCCCGTGTCTGTGCTTGGGATTGCCCCGACCCATGGGCAGGACCTTGCCCTTGGCCTTGTTGAACTCCCTGAGGTTTGCACAGGCCACCTCTGCAGCCTGTCCAGTCCCTCTGGATGGCACATCCCTTCCCTCCAGCGTGTCCCCGCACCACACAGCTCGGTGTCGTTGGTGAACTTGCTGAGGGTGCCTCGATTCCACTGTCCACGGCACCGACCAAGATGTTAAACAGCGCCGGTGCCAACCCCGCCCCTGGGGAACGGCACTCGTCACTGCTCTGCACTTGGACATGGAGCCACTGACCGCAACTCTCTTGAGTGCGACCACCCAGCCCATTCCTTACCCATGAGTGGTCCATCCATCACATACATGTCTCTGCAATTAAGAGACAAGGATGTTGTGCAGGACAGTGTCACATGCTTTGCACAAGTCCAGGTAGATGATGGTAGTTACTCTTATGCATGAATTTTTGTAGAGTACAGAGCTCTGATAGTATCTCCAGGTCACAATGAGGGAGGTTCTGGTGCTGTAAAGCACCATACCTGCAATCCCAATGTATTTCCTGATGGTGCAGACTTTCCTTTAAGTGCAAAGAATTTTTCAAACTGTATTCTATGAAGATTTCTTTCTATTTTACTAATTTTTATACTTGCCCTTGTTATATGTACAAGGACTGCTGATTAAATATAGTCATGCTATGCTACTGTATGGCCTAAAATTAGGGATGTACTTGTGCCACCTTACCTCCCAAGCATTAATATTATGTTCCCAGTATTAGGCCAGTTTAACTCCTGGAAAACTGCGAAAACAACAGCAATCTTTTTACTTGTAGATAATTTTCTATTTCAGATTCTCGAATGAATGATGAATTCAAGTCTTAAGACTAGCAAATTATTGCACAAAATTTACAAACAATCACCATTACAGCATCTTTAGGAGGCTGACCACAACGTTTGGGCCAGTTATGAGTTAGCTGTGTAGGTCTAGTCACACACAGCCAGCAACTCTGAAATAGGCCCACAGAGGTACGAAATTTACTATTATTATCTAGGAAATCTTAAAAAAAAAAAAAAAAAAAAGCTATGCTCTGTTGCCTGACACAGTGTGGAGGATGTGGCAAACACACAGCACTATACTGAGTGTGTGCAACAAACCAGCCAGATGATGCCTTAAAACGAGTCTACAACATTTAAGCAAATTACTTGCCTTTTTTTTTTTTTTATCGAAGGTTTCACAATTTCTGTACCGGGTTTTTTTTGAAACGTGAACCTTGTAGGACTTTTAGCTTACACGGCACATGTGACAGGATTTTATTTCCGTTTTTCTCAACTTTCATCTGCCCGGTATTTCTTCCCCTTCCCACAGAATTACGGCACGGGCGGGCCGTCAGGCTTTTCCGAGAGGTGGAGGAGCTGCCCGGGGGTTCCCTCGGGGCCGAGCACCCCGCGTTGCCGCCGCCAGAGGCCGGGCCTGGCAGCTCCGCGCCTTTTTCCCAGGAACCCCCGAAGGC
>NW_020799118.1:5197168-5229470 GCF_003259725.1 Athene cunicularia | reverse complement strand
CGGCGCGGGCAGAGCTTGCCCGGGGGGTCCCCGTCGCTCCGCTGCCTGCTCGGGCAGGCGTGGCCCTGTCCCCCGCGGGCCGAGGCCCCTTTCTCCCTCCTTGCTTCTCCCCGGTGGGGCCGTGGCGTGGCGAGGCACAGGAGACTTTGGCCTGTCTGGCCCCGCAGTGCGGGGTAGGGCTCAGTCCTTGCCTGCATCACCACACCCCGCTCCTCGTTTTGGCTCTCAAACCCCCCCCGAAGTGGTGTTTTACTTCGTTTTAAATCCTACAGCCTGCCCTTGAGCGTGGCACTGGCTCGCAGGACAAGTGATGCTGGGCTCGGGCATCTCCGTTGCTTCAACTGTGCAAAATCTCAGGAAATACTCCCGGGAAAATATATGACCAATAAAAAATAATAATAAAAATGAACTCACTGTCTTGCAGCTGGTGGGAGAGGTGAGAAGCAGGGCTAGTGGAAAAAGTTGTCCCTTCCAGTATTTAGGGTGAATCGTTGGTGTTTCTCTACCTGTTCTGATGAGGACATGTAGGCTGTGGATGTGTTCATTCCTGGCCTCTGTGTTACAGTGAATCTGTTGGGTGGATGTGCTAAATCCTGAGGTTTTTGCGGTGTCTGTGATGGGAAATAATAGAAAGCTTTGCATGAGAATTGGGACCTATAAACTTTAGGACTGGAGGAAGCCTAGGCACTCCAGCATGGAGAGTTATTTGTTAGGACAGAGGAAGAATTTCTAATAGATTCATACTGTAAACATTAAGGACTTAGTATGTCTTGAAACACATTGGCAAGGGTTTGTTTGTTGGTTTTTTTTTTTAAGAAGGGAGGTGCTTCAGTAAATGCTGTCATGGTTCTGGTTATACAATTTCAGTAATGGAAGTTGCCAACAACCTCTGCATCTGAAAATTAGATCCTATGCTTTTCTTCCACCCTGATTTAATACATGGTGAGATCTGTTGCCAAAGATACTAAAAATATTGAAGAGTTAAGTGGAGTAACTAAATGCTTAATGTTTTATGGGCAGCGGTCATTTCTGAAAAGGAACCAAAAATGATAACATTTCAGTTGTATTTTTTTCTGTTATGTTCTCATATTTGTGGTAAGAAGAGAACCAAGGGTTTTTATGGAAGGAGAAATGAAGAATAAAAAAGTTTATTGTGAAAAATGCAAGTAACTCAAATCTTTCAAGCCACAGAAAAATAAATTTTCGCAAATGTTTTAGATCTTGACACAATATAGACAATTCTAATTCTGAAGATTTTAAGAATCAGCATTTTCATATGGAAAACCTCAGCCTGCCAGTGGTGAATCCAGGCTGGGACTATCCTTGTGCAAATCGGAGCCTGAATCTTCCTAGGAGACTCATCTTTGGGAGCTCTATTTGAATTCTGTGACTCAAAAGGCAAGGTGGCCCTTCTGGTGGCACAAAGCCTCATCATGTAGTTATTTATAATACCTTTAATTTTTTTTTTTTTAAAAAAAACCAAGAGATACAGGTTTATGAGGAGAGAAAACATGTAATTACTTATAATAATGCCTAAGGTGACATTAAGGCTAGTAGTTCAGTTGTATGGCTGACTACATGTGTAGCCCTTGCCAAGACCTGTACAGCTTTTCCAACAATTTCCATTAGACAGCAAGATAACAAAAAGAACACTAATTTGAACTTTGCCAAACTTTATGCAGTACTCTACAGTATTTTTCTGGAATAATGTAAGTGGAACAGATCAGGACAGAGAAATGTGTATCACTATCATACTTGTTTCAGATGAAGGATGTAGGTAATGTTAACATCACCTAATATAAGTGGCCATAAAAGCACTGTCTATACTTATTTCCGTGCCCAATTTTAGCTCTTAAAAGTAAAAGGGCTGTTCCTAAAATATAGACAGAAGAATCTCTTTCCCTAATGGCTATAATTATTTCTAAGGTATTTTTTTTTAACTACAGTGTATTTCTAGTGGATGTGAAGGTAACTTCCTGTTGATTTGAGCATTACTTTAATAGTACTAATGCTGCTTACTAATTACATCCTCATATTTTGTTGAACTGTTGAATAGGCTAAATTTTAAAGAGAAGTAATGCAAGGATACTAGATTTGTGTGTGTGTCAAGAATTAGGGGTGTTGTGACAGTTTCAGAAAACATCCAAAAGTGCGACTAATTCAGGATGAGGCAGTAGAATCATAACAATGTTGTAGAAGGTAGTATTTAAGTTAGGTCTGTGTTTACTTTCTTGTAAACTTATACCCTCTGAACCTGTACTAGAGCAAGCAAAAGGAATTGCAGTCTGAAATTTTGCATACAAGACCTCAAGAGCGATCCAAGATCTATTTTTTTTTAACCTATATACTATCTATGGCACTGAGAAGAGCTGTACCTATAAAGAACAGGATGAAAATCCTGTTTTAGTTTACTTGCATGGTCAGTTTTCTTCTGCTGTAGGTGTGTATATTTCTGGCAGGGTATGGAGAGAAGTTTGTTTTAAAAACAGGAAAGCATGACCATGAACAACAAAAAATGACAAGGGTCACAGTGGCAGGTGCAGTACCTGACCCTATTTTTAACCCTTTTTAATTGAGTAGTTGTTGATGAGAGGAGTCTCTTTAAGTTTCTTAGTTTTTGCAGCCTTATGTTTTCACAATTATTTTTAGACTCATGTATGAACTTCCTTTTTTAATTGCAATAGTCTAAATATAGGCTTTTTTTTTCTGAGTAATGCTGGTTTTATGCATTCTTATGTTTTGTATTTGTGTGTGTGTGTTGCTGCAGTTTTTACCACTGTTCTGAATCAGTGGGAGGGTATTTTGGTCAGTTTGTAATACAGTTTAGTCTTTTAGTCAGTTACAGTTGATCACAATCAGTGCTCTTGTCTGAAAATATGCTTTTTTTTTAAAAAAAAAGGAGTTTAAAAAATGAAGACTTTAAAAGAGCAAAATCTTAAACAGAGTTAGTAAAGATTTATTTTTACTTTCCATCTACCTGAAATAAAACCATTGCTAAATAGAAAAAATGTCTTCTGCTTGTAAAAACACACAACTTAATCTTCTAGTTTTTAAAAAATGTTAGACTTTGTGAATATTTTTTTCTTCTACCTGCAAAACTTCTATGTTAAGCAGAGCAGTAGGAGAATTCTGAAGACATTCATTGGGCAGAAACCTCAGCCAGCCCTCAGTATAGACATTATGTGGCCTCATAGCCCTGTTAATGGTGAAGGTGATCTGAATTGCTTATGGAAATTATTGATTGTAATCATGTGTAGTCATAATTGTTATTAGTAGAAATTTGCAAGTAAAATAAAGACAAAATACATGTTACAGCGCACTCTGTGTATTAAGGCTGTTTGATATCTCCTGCCTTAGTCTTTTAGAACATCAAGTAGCATAGTGATCATCTGCAGGTTTTCTGTATTTATGCTTTTTTTTTTTTAAATTTTGTTCACTGTCTGGTGTCTAGTTGCAGACTATTTCTGTGTTACCAGATAAATACAAAGATGCCAAAGAGATACGAATTTAAAAACTAACATGTATTGCGTTTGGAAAACAAACTTAACCCACATACTTAGTATTTTCATTTGGCAGATGTTTTTCAGGTCACAAAACTATTAATTACACGTATTTGCTCTGAAGTAGGTTCACACTGTTAAATGTTGCACTATGCCTGTTCTCGCAGCTATGTGGATATCATAAGGCTGCAGAGGTAATGAGTTTTGAAACAGTAGGGAAAATCTGCAGGTTCATGTGTATTCAATGTTGCTGTGTATGAGGACTTGTAGTAAAAGTTGGGATTTAATTATTTTCCTTATTTTACAGTTATGTGATTTATTATAAGGCATTTAGATGTATAGGCACATGTCAGGTTTTGGCAATGCATGCATGGTAGGAACAGTGAATGTAATTTAATAAAATTGTCATCTCTGAAGGAGCACAAAGTGGAGTAGCAGGGTTTATATGAATTTAACCTTATCTTCACAGTGGCATAATGGCATAGTTGTTTGGAAGTTAAAACCTACATGGTATGGGGCTTGTTCTAGAGTCCTTTACTAGCATTGACCATTGTTTGCATCTTCACCTGAGTTTGCAGGCATCAGAGTATTTGAATAACAGAACCAGAATTCATATATCACATGTCTGCACAGTTTGAGTTAGACTTCAAAACTGGAAGTATAACTTTTGAAAATCCACTATAATCAGCTAAATAAGCATTGTGAAGTTGAGTTAGCTAGCAGCTACATTTGCACATTTTTCCTATTGTTTTCTTTATTCTGGAATTGTGTATTATGGGTTTACTGTGGGGTTTTAGTTTTCCTAATCTCATATTTAAGATGAAACGAAGGCAGAATAATTTTAGTGTGCTCCTGCTGGTTGAGGAGCAAGCTACTTTGTGATTATGAAGATAGGAAATTCTGGGATTGAGACATCGTAGTGTTCGACAGCAAGAGGAAGAGACACATATCTTTGATGTCATCTCGATTTACCAGAGGACTTACTGTGTGGTGTTTGATTTTCAGCATCTGGAGGAACTTGCTCATGCAGAGTTTTGATAATTGGCTTTCAGTCTATGCATGTATTAGTTGTATGTTCCTTGAGAGGAAAAGAAGAATAAAATTACTTCCAGAGAGGTCACAGAGGTATTTGAACGATATTTTGAATTTAAGCTCAGAATAAGGAAATTATAGAGGTGATGTAGGTTAATTAAACAATAAATTTTGCACATATTCATGGGAGTTTATAAAGCATATACCCATAAACAAAGTATTATGCTATTTTTTGTTGAGATTATTGAGAAGTTAAAGATTGTCTTGCGTAGTTGCTTGCATAGTAGCAAACTAAATTTTATAGGTGTTAGGAAGAACTGTGCTGGCAGTTAAATTTTAAGGGATTTGTTGTAACAATTGTTCTTTGTTCACCTGACTTAAAACTCTGCAGTAAGGTTGTTGAACAGTAAGAAGGTATTCCTGCTGTCTCTTTCTCATTTCCCATTCTTTTCTTGTGCTATGATGATATACTACCCTGGTAATTGTCCCAGCATGAACATTATGGGGTTGCAGTGTGAGCTCTAGCATACAACTAATCCAACCAATTTATACTGCATCATTTTATTTAGAGAAAATACATTAATAAATGTAGTGAAATAATTGGCATGGGAAGAAAGTTTTCAGGGCCCTTGTGCTGGCCCAAATGTATTTTTCTTAACGTATTTATTTTAAAATGTTACTATTTTGTTGAATTTCAGGTTCACAGAATAATGACACTAAAAGACAGTTTCTTCTAGAGCGTCTACTGGATGCAGTCAAACAGGTAAGAAGTCCAGTGCATATTTCTATAGTATACTTACTGAGTTGTCAGTACTGTCAGCAATTGTCTTTGCCCTTTTTTCTCTTCTTTACCAGGCAAAGAAGAACTCTTGTCTTTCACAGCTTGCTACTGAGCTTTCGTCTGCTAGCAAACACCTATTATGCAGTATTTGTTTAAAATTCATGTTCGTTACACATTATATTTGTACTATATGTTATTAATGTATATAATAATATAGAACATAAATATACGTATTTGTAATACTTACATGGCTGAACTAAATTGTAGTGTACTGTGAAGGCTAAATTGGTTAACATTTTACAGTAGCAGCTTGTTTTCTTCACACTAGGATTTTACTGAATGGTTAAAGTACTAGTAAAGATTTGTTTATGTATGTATCTTGCATCAGCATGAATTTCAGAAAGTAGAATTTCATAGACTAGATTCAATTCTGGAGAGCTTGGGAGGCAAAAGAATGCCTCAAAAATAAGCCAGTGATACGTTTCATAAAGAATGAATCTTCTGTAATTATAGCACTGAACTGTATAGAAGCAGTGTTTATTTTTGTGGGTGAATATTTAAAACTCAAAAGTAGTAATTTTTACTAAATTTTAAATTTATTGAAGGACTTTCAGGTGTGTTGTTCTGGCTAGCAAGGATATATTTAAACTGCAGGAGTTGCCCTTTAGTGGAACATGATGCTGTAAAGCACTTTTTGGTTGCAAGCTGTATATGTCAGTGCTTTATTTTGTACTGCTTTCTCTTTTTTTTTGTTATTACTTTGTTTCTTATAGGGAAATATTTCAGAACATTGAGTTTGTAACAAATTTCTTAAAATCTGTTTATCACAGTGTCAAATACGTTTTGGAGGAAGAAAAGAAATTGCTTCTGACTCTGATAGCAGGTAAAATAGTCTTCTAATACGCTTAGAGTTTTGTATCAAGACATAAAACATAGGGCACAAAGTACTTGACAAAAAACTGCTCCAGTTCCTTTTGTTTACACAAACACTGACATGGGACTCTGAATTTTTCATCTTACTACAAATCTTCCAGTTTAACAAAGAGTGTTCTTCTGTATGAAGTTACAGGTGTTTAACTGGCTGCAGAGTTCATGACAAATCATTGACTTCTGAGGTCTGAATATGAGATTGGGAGAATTTGTTTTCCCTAAAACCTCTTTTAAAATGAATGCATATTTACCAATACGCCTGTGTGTTGTGAAGCTTGACAAGTAAGTGTCAAGTGTGTTTAACACAGACATTAAGAAAATCTTTGTTCATATTGTTTCTTATCCCTGATATGTTTTAAACCTGTGGGTTTTTTTTCTTTTCCTGTACAAGAAGTTGTTCCTTTTTATTTAAGTAAGTAAAAAAAAAAGAAGTAATTTAATTCCTGTTAGTTGCTTTTGTTGTTGGATATGGTATATTGGTTCCTAAGGCTTTTAAGAAGATGATTGGCAGACAGAAATTGCAGTGTTTTCTGCATCTTATTGAGTCTTTCTAAGAATCCAGCCTATCAAAGAATCTCGGATAACTAACTAAAGCACCAGAATTAAATGCATTTTTTTTGTTGTAATTTTTCTTATGCCCTTGCAGTTTGACTTTGCCTTTTGGGAAGAAGTTAATTATTTGTTGTTCATTTATAAGTGATGCATAAAATTCTCTCCAGAGCCCTCCCAATTCAGCCTTTAAGAACATGTCTAAGGGTCTGGTTTCATGACCTCTGGAAAACCAACATGATAATTCATTGCTATTGAAGGGGTGGTAAGGGTTCATGTATCTCCTCAGGGTCTCTGACTTCAGTACTACTCCCTTCCATCATCTTTTTAAGCAATGCCTGGTGATCATCCAGTCCCCTCTGAATTAATTTAATAAAAGAAGAAACAGTGCAAAAGGTTGACTTTGTGCCATTTTGGTGAGTTAAATTAGTAAAACATCTGGTGAATGCTAGAGTTTCTGCACAGAGGGGAAGATCATGCAGCTTGAAAAATGGGAAGTACAGAAGAGGAGGAAAAAACCAACAAGGGATGAGAGTGCAGACCCATCTCCTTTGAGGAGCAGCTTGTAATGTAGCTCCTGTGCATTACCTGTGTGCATGAAACACCAGGCTAAATGCTCCTGCATGGCACCTTAAGCATGCCTGACTTTTGGCTACTACTGTCATCCTGTCCTGCCCTTGGCTGTTTCAGCCTGCAGTGTTTTGGGGAAAGAGAGTAGTGTTTCATTGAACTAGCATAGTGGAAACATTTTCCACTATGCACAAGAGTGCAGGCTCTCTTCAGCACAGGGTTTGTTGGATGGAAGCTGGTGTGAGGGAGGAAGCGAGAGGGTTCAGGTGGGATGAAAGGATGCTGAGGCTGAAGCACCTTAGCAGTTGGGCTGGTGGTGCAGCTATAGCTGTTGGCACAGAAGCATCAGCTGTAGATCGTTATTTAATAAATTTTAGGTTTATGTGAGGCAATGTATTGGCCATGTTTGCCTTTGTAGTAGACTGTGAAAACATGTCTAGAAGTAAGTACTTCCTATGTAGAGCAAATCCTTTAGATCTAAAACTTTGTTGCTCTGTTTCCCTGAACAACTTACTTGCTTACAGCTGTTTAATGATTTGAATGATGATATTTAGTATTTGTCTTCTGATAAACAGAGAGAGGTAGGATTCCAAAGATACAATGCTGGCCAAATTTTACTTATAAATATTTTCGTTAGAATTCAGTAGACAACCTGAATAATGGATTATAGCTAGGCAGTTGTAGGATTAAAAAGGAAGTGGAGATTGCAGTAATAGATTTTTTTTTTTCCCTAAATTTCATGGTGCTTGAGCTTGTTGCTAAGCTAAATATTGTGAGATAATGTTAAAAATGAGGATAGTCTGAGAGTTTAGATGAAAATCCAGTAAAATGCAAGTGTTACTCTCCCAGTGGTTGTTTTAGTCTTTGAGATTATAATCGTTCGAGTTCTACTATGTCTGTGTATGCTAGACTTCTCTATGTTTTTCTTTATTTGTTTATTTAACATACCCCTTGTGATGCTTTCCAGTAAATACACTAGGTATGTTGGGCATTGTAGTATACCTGATTTTTCAAAAAAGAGTTTATTTGGTTTTACCAGTGGCTAAATTTTTCTGTAAAATACTGCACAGTTTTCTTGTTTTGATTCTCAGTGCACGTGGATTTTTAACAATATGAGCTCTTTCACAGAACCTAGTTTCTGTTCTGCTTTTTCTGAATTGGTGGTTAGGTTTTTTTGTTTTGTTTTCATGGAGGGGGTCATGTAGCTACTGGAATTTCCATTTTTAACAGCAACAGTCTTTTCAGCAAAAATTAATCACAACTGTTCTACAGTCATCTTGAGTAGTGTTTGAATTCTATTCTGCTTTATTCATAAAGTTTTCCTAATGTAGATATATTGGAAAGCATTATGTGTTAAAAGCTCTTCTGTTCAGGGCAGTTGTGGTAAATATACCTCTTTTTCAGTCCGTGCTCCCCCTCAGATCTTTTATTTTTTTTTGTGACCCTGAGTAGAACACTGTACTTGTGGAATGCTGGGGCAGAGCCGTGAGCACTTCAACTATTCTTATTTATTTGCTTGAACTTAGTTAAAGTATCCATCCTTCCTTTTAGTAATAAGCTTTGTTAGCCACGTGACAGCTTTCTCAAAGCTTAAGTATTGTTTATTTAATGGCAAAAATAAAACCAAGAGAAAATAAGATTTCAACAAACATGTTGTATTCATGTCTGCTATACCTTAACAGTTATTCCCTGTAGGTTACAGTAAATTCCATTCTTTTGCAGGCAGAATTTTAAAACTTTACAAGTTTTACAATGTTTCTACCTGTGTGAAAATTGATATATTTTAACTGGGTTACTTTAAAAAAAAAAAAAAATCAGAAAATTTATAAACAGCATTGGAGAGAATAATATTAAAACCTGAAGTTTCAACACATCTTCAGAAAAATCTTTCTTATTTTCCTACGCCTAGGATTTCTGAAGGACGTTAAAATTTATGTTTAATTGTTGTCCTAGGCTTGAATTACAGTGTCCTAATGCAAATTAATAAAATTGTCTATTAATCGTATAGGAAGTTATAGCATATTTTCAGAAAATCATTCATTGCATGTGTAGTACAACATGTACTTATGAAAATGTAGTTGCATTACGTGAAAAGTATTTCTGAAGCTGAAATAACATGACTAAGAGCCACCATAGCAGGTGAGGATGATTTCTCAAATTGATTGCCAGTTCTTCTGAATGTAATTTGTGCAACAGTTTTGGACAGTCATCGTGAGACTGTAGGTGTAAGTAGATTATACTGTTTGCAAATAATGCGATTACACATAAAGTCTTTCACTACATATAGGATAGTGGCTCACCTTTACATTCCCTATTCAGAGATTTGGAATAAACCTGCTCTATAGGAACATAGTTGATGGGTTTTTCACATGATTTCGTTAAACATTCTGTTGCAGAGTCACTTGTTTGTGTGCTCAGTTTGAAGCTGTGTTACAGCATGGTCTGAGGAGGAGCCGAGGACTAGCATTAACAGCAGCAGCGATCAAACAGGCAGCAGGTTTCTCCAGTAAAACTGAAACAGGTAAGTTGTTAATCATAACTGTTCCATTTTGAATAGTTGATAATTGCAAGCAAGTGATATAATTTCCAATGGAAATTTTAAGCAATGCACCAGACTGCAGACTGTTGGTATCATACTTAATACTTGGACTCTCATTAAACAGTGAAAATGGTTATTGCTTTCTTAATCTAGCTTAACTTTCATACCAAGTTTCTCTAGAAATCTGGGTGTTCAGAAACCTGCACTTCCTACAGTTCCATCATGAATAGTATTATTGGCACCATTTCTTTTGAATTCTGGTAAGGATGAGCACTATGTAATCGTGCTGTTAAGTTTTTACCACAACATTTTCATTCTTAACCTTGTCTTACTCTATTCTTTAACTGCCGTATTCTGTAGCCTCAGATATGCCTAACTTCTAAGTATTGATATAATTTTTAAAGCAAAATTTAAATTACTTATTGGTTGGTTTTTTAATTACTTTCTCCACATTTAGAGATAAGATTCCTTTCTTTTTGTTGCTTTCTCTTCACCCTAAAGTTTCCCCTGTTTTTTTATCAAAAGTGTATGAAGGCATTTATCAGTTCTGTTGTGAAGTTTGACATACAGTATGTTTCTTCTTTAAAAGAGTTATTACTTGCTCCACATTTCAAGAAAAGAAGTTCTGAAACTGTGTCAAGTGTAACATGTAACACATAGTGGCATTTTGGATTGTTTTTTAAAAAAAATATACTCAGTAGTACTAGAATTGTTCATACATTTTGATCTCCAGCCATAACTTCCAGTTACATCAGACAATTTACTGCATATAATGGATATTACATTAACACAAAATGTGTAGTTTGATATAATGGGGTTTTAAATTGCTGTAACAACAGATGTGTCCTGTGGATGACAGGGTGAAATGTTGGGTCTTTGCATGCTGACTTTCCTGCTAATGGGTTAAAGGCTCCAGACTTGGCTTTTTTGTGGAGCTAAAATATCTGTGCTTTTAGAGAACTTGGTGACTTCCCCGTGTTTGCCTATTTACTCAGTAATGGGCAAGACTCGAAACTTTGTGGACTCTAAATGAACAAGTAAGAAAAATTCAGCTGTTTACACAATCTTTACAGATTTTTCTGCTCTTTTGTATGCTTTTTTCTCCCTTGTATGTGTTTGTAATTGGGGATTAGATACTCTGTTATCTCTTTCAGCCTCTGAGTAGTTTTCAACTCTTTAATGGGTACGGATTTGGTTATCTACTTTTTATCTCCCAAACTTGCAATTGATAATCTTATGCTTTGTGCAGAAAATGTTCTCCCTGTTATGCCCTCTCTGATTTATGCAAATAGTGTGTCTTTAAATTTGGAGACATTACATATAATTCTTATGATTTCTCTTTTGCCTGTTGGTAATGTCAAGTGTGTATGAAATTTTTGTTCCCATCTTTTAGTGGTCAGAAGTACAAATGTGCATTTTTGATGCTTGGGAACCTAGTATCAACTTAGTTATATATTAGTGCATATGTGTGTCTTATTTGGGGGCTTGTCAGCGAGGTGATGTGGAGGAAGAAGAGAGAGTTGGGAAAGTTATCTATGGGGAATGGGAGAAGGAAGAAAACATCGTTTTTACTCCTTAGTAAAGTTAAACAATGTATGGAAGTTCAAGAACAAAAGAACAAAAACATGACTGCTTTGCAGCAAATTGAATGCTGTACAATGACTAAGAAGAGAAGCTTCTTTTTTTTTTTTTTTCTTTTTTTAATGGAAATTATTGGGTTCCACTGCATTTATCTGTGTGAATTACAGTGTTGGGGTGGGTTTTTTTTCCCTGAAAGCAGTTGGAAAGTACATCTATATTTTTATCACTTTCAGTCAAATGAGTCTGGTATGATTTATGTTCCATTCTGTCTAACATAATCACCGGTGTCATCTTTTCTTTAGCACAGTGGAATACTGTTGTTTAGGCTATACATTCAGGCTTTGACATTTGAAAAATACCGTTGTTCAGCAGTGGTTTTCATTTGATATTTACACGTTCTCTAAGACAAACTGTACTTTCAAATGGCTGTAAACAATGTAGCATCATTTTGCATTTAAGAGCTTCAGTGTTTTACTTTGTTTTTCTTAAATGAAGTCTTAAATAAAAACTTCAGTAGTAGCTCCTTAGAACTATGAATTAAAAATCCTTGAAAAATATTTTAATTTTTAAAATATATATTCAAGTAAACACATTTCCTAACATCAGTGTGATTTGGTATCAGTTGCTGGTATGGTCATTACAGACATATGCAGCTTCTTCAATCTTATTTTAAGAATCTAAACAAAACCAGCAAACAATAAAACTGGTATTCTGTATTTAGTTTGTAACAATATGAGGGTCTCTTTGTTTAACTCCAGTTAAGGTTATGTGAGAATACTGTAGCTGATGCAGTATTCACTAAAAATTATTAGGACAATGTTGTTGAAAGACTCGTGAATAGATCAACTCCTCCATTGCCTCTGGTGGCTCTTTCTACTGTATTATTAGAGTAATCTTTCTGTCAGTAAGAGCAGTAATAGTTCATAGCAGCGTCTTTTCTGCACTCAGTCAGAGGATCATAGGCTAATTCAAGTTGGAAGGGTGCTCAGGAGGTCTGCAGTCCTGCAGAGCTCATCAGTGAGGTTAAATGAGGTTGTTCAAGTTGCTTTATCCATTTGGGACTTGAAAAACCTCCACAGACTGCACAACCTCTTTGGGCAACAATGTTCCAATATTTGGCTATCCTTATGATGAAAGAGATTTTCTTTATATCCAGTCTAGGCCTCTCTTGTTTTAAGTCATGCCTGTTGTCTGCTGTCTTCCTGCTGTGTGCTGATGCAAAGAGCCTAAATCAGTCATCTTGATGACATTCTTGTAGGTACTGGAGGACTGCTGTTAGGCACCTCCCCTAAGCCTTCTCGTCTCCAAGCTGAAGAAGAATTTTGTCTTTGTTGCTTTTTTTATTTTTTGTCATTCTGGTGCTGCATATTGCTACAGATTAATGTTTATGCTTTGATGGTGTAACTATAGGGTGGTATTATCCATTTACAGATAGATAAACCATGACAGAATGATGGATGTGGCTTGTTCGCAGCCTCAAATCATGTCAATACCAAAAATGGAAATGTATTTCAAAATTGTCACTAAGTTGCAGTATGTTTATAGTTTACTAATTTGCATATCATAACATGCTTAGGAATATTAGGACATTGTAGAGTAATGCCGAGGGCTAATGTAGTAAAATTATTAGTTGCTGTGGTTAGAAATGAAAATGATAGACTAAGGCTTATGGAATATAAACTTTAATTAATGATACTCTAAATTAAAAGAGAGAGAACTAATATTTCCAACTGTAGCAAAGAATGTTTTACTGTGAGACACTTGTGACAAATATGAAACTGTTCTTAACTTACTTGACAGAACAGACACTGAAATGCATAATGGCTGCACAGTGTAAGTTGTTTACTTTTTTTTTTTTCCTGCATGAGAAGGCACTGAACCTGGCTTTAGACTGATCTCTGCACTCGTCTTGAGACATGATTGCCTTTTGGTGCTGATTAATGATTGCAGTTACTGGAACTGTGATATTATTAAAATTAAATAAACTGTTTTCACAAGGTGATTTATATTTGGGTGAATGCATAATGTCAGTGTCTCCTCTGCCTACAGTACAATTGTACAAATTGTATTTTGCTGAAATTAAAATGATCTTACTTCTAAATAACAAATATTGGATTATTTGCTATGAAAAATAATATCAACAGTTAGAATTTGGATTTTCATTTAATGCTACTCTCAAAGAAGAGAATTTAGTAACTTGAAAACGCTACTTACATTACTGTTTTCATAAAGTATGTCATGGAAGGACATGTAAGTATGGAATGCTCTTACTTTATTTCCATTTAATAGACTGTGATTAAAAACTGATGATAATCCAAATTTTGATTTTAAAAAATCCTTGATATCTGTAAATAATCAGAATGCCAAGAAACACTGAGTTTCACTCTCAGCACAAGGGGAAATCTTCTTATTTTCTCTATTCATCGTACTATTTTCACTTCCTACATTAGTACTGTTTTGAGCTTTAGCAAGATGGAAAAATGAATTTTATTGGTCATAAGAAAAAACAAAATCATTAAGTTACTATGATTGTGATACAAATTTTGTGTTTTAAGGGTTGCTTTTTTTTTTACGTATACATGCATTTTATTTTTGAAATGCAAATCAAATAAGTTGAAGCCAGAGGAGTAGGACATATGATATTTGAATGCTTTTATATGCTTACTGGACCTTTGCATGTTAATGTGCCTATGAGGTCCTAGTTCAGCAAACTATACCTTTATTTTTGCATCCTACATTGTCAATTCAATGGTTTCTGTGTTTTGCACATTTGTGTAATTTAGAAGGTCTCTGGGTTATTCTTGCATAGCTGTCAGGCCTGTTTGGCAAAATTTTTAGTTAATGAGTCTAACTTTCTTGTCGTGTGTTTAGGTTTCTAAAATTATGTTACAAACTTTGCTAATCTAATACTATATTTAGCTTTCAGCAGAGATCAGTAAAAAACCCCATACCCTCAAATGAGCATATTTCACCAAAAGAAGCCATAAGCTGTAGTGAAAACCTATTCAAAATCTGACTGCATGCTCTTTATTTAGCATAGAGAAAGAAAAGCACCATGGATGGTGTTTTCTTAAAATTCTTACTACATTAAAAAAGATTCAGAAAAGTGATAAGCAAGGAGTGGCAGGCTCAATCTGTTTTCTCTTTTGTGAATTTTTTTTCTGTGTCTTTGAGGAAATTTTTAACCCATCTTTAAACATCTGCTTTATGCTGCCTAGATGGAGATTATGATGAAAAACCAGCATAGTATTTGAGTTGACAGTGCACCATTCACATGTACAATAGAATTATTTTTCCTTTTTTGTTAACTAAAAAATGTTGAGCAAAGACATTCATTAAACTGTCAAAAGGAGTACCTGCATGTCTTCCTTGAGAGATTGATGCGTTTTAAATTTTTTTGTAATGCTTGAGTTTGTCAGATGTTGTTGCTTTTAAAACTATCCTATTTTCCTTAACATCAGGTCTCTTAATATGTTGCTAACTTGTATAGGTTAACAACTTTCAAACCATTCTAGTTATTAAAGCAATTCTATTTTTAACAAATCAAAGCCACATGAACTGAGGTTGTTTAGTCTGGAGAAGAGGAGGCTGAGGGGAGGCCTCATTGCCCTCTACAACTACCTGACAGGAGGGTGCAGAGAGGGGGGATGAGTCTCTTTAACCAAGTAACAAGCAATAGACAAGAGGGAATGGCCTCAGGTTGTGCCAGGGAAGGTTTAGACTGGATATTAGGAAGCGTTTCTTTCCAGAACGGGTTGTCAGGCGTTGGGCTGGGCTGCCCAGGGCAGGGGGGGAGTCCCCATCCCTGGAGGGGTTGAACAGTCGGGCTGACCCAGCGCTGAGGGATCTGGTGGAGCTGGGAACTGTCAGTGTTGGGTTAATGGTTGGACTGGATGATCTTCAAGGTCTTTTCCAACCCAGATGACTCTGTGATTCAAGTCTTACAGATGAATTATCTGATGTTTGGCTGGTTTTTTTCACCCTGAACTAATGGTAAGAGCTTAATTGTAATAAATGTGTCCTTAAAATATGTTCTTATTCAGTTAAGAAACAGGAGGTACTAGGAGATACTAGGTATTTTACTGTACATTTAGCATTACTGATGTAGAATTTTTTTACCTCCAATTGAGAAATTTGAGGCAACTGCAAAATATCTTTTCATCAATGTTTAGGGACAGGGCAAGGAAAGTATTTTAGTGAAAGGGGTATTACTGCCTTTTAAATATAACACTTGTTTTTTGAAGTAACATGAATTTGTCATTTGCATGTCTGCAAATTCTGGAGCTACCTGTTCTTTGGACCTAGCTTTTAACATTTCACGATCGGTAGTAAGATTGAGTTCTAAAGAACTTTTTTCCATTGCATACTGTGTTCCCAGCTGAACACGTGAATCTGTTCTATGGATGAAAGACTAGCTTACATGTGCTTTGAAATGTGAATTCTACTTAAAAATGTAAGATATAATCCTTTAATGTGTGTTTGGCTTTTTCAATGAAGCAAAAAGTTCTAAGTGTTCAAATAGTCCAAGTCCTGTAGAAATAAATAACTGGAGAGTTATTAGCAAGACGGTAAATCATTGACCTTTGTTTAAAGTTATGGACCATTTCCTGTTTGTTTTATAAAATTGCATGTAAATGCATTCAGATATTAGCTTAGCTTTTTTGGTGTGGTGTTGTGTTTTGTTGTTGTTGTTTTGTTTTTTTTTTTATTCCAGAGCCAGTATTTTGGTACTATGTGAAAGAAGTTTTGAATAAACATGAACTGCAGCGCTTTTACTCTCTGAAGACCATTACTACAGATATTGGTAGAGGCCGGGCTTGGTTGCGCTGTGCATTAAATGAACATTCCCTGGAAAGATATGTTCATATGCTGCTTGCAGATAAGAATCGACTCAGGTACTGTATTTGATATATTTGTAATGCAGGAAATGTATTGACAAGTGAAGTACTGAGATGAAAAAAAAACCCACCCAACCAACCAAAAAACACAGCTGTAGTAATACATCACATTAATGGCTATGCCAGTGAAGCCACTTAACCTCAAACTTCTGTTTTGTTAATTTTTGAAATTTTGGCAGCAATAAAGGTAGTGGCTTGTGGCTATATCAATATGTGACCTGAAACTGGCTTCCTTCTAGCACGTGAGAATATATGCTTCTGTCCCCATCTCCATTTCCATCCTCTTTCCTAATTCCTTTCCCTATTCTTTCAACAGTTTTCCTCACTGAGACCTTGACACCATGCTTTGAGGTGCCACTCTCATACTATTAAAATAGTACACAGTTGCAGCCTTGGTTTTACCAGTTCATCAGGGGTAATTGCCTTTTGCCTTCTGGATATGCTCATCCTCTAACTGAAAAAGCTCCAGCAGTCATGCAATAGGCAGCTGCAGGTCACTTGGAATCAGTTTTGTAACACTTTATGAACTTGTTACAGAGTTACTGAGAATAACTTACTGTGCATTGTGAAATCCTAAAGTACTTTGGATGTGCAAAATGCACTTAAGTTCATACTTTACTGGGTCGTACCTTTTTCTTCAGCTCCTTTTCTTTTTGAAAATTTGAGGTATTTTCCTTTTTTGTCAATACCTGTTGAGCTTGATCAAATTCAGTGGACTCAGCAGAAAGGCATTCTTTCCATTTGCATCAGTTAATGGATGTACTGGATAAGGTTATTGCCCAAACTGAGCTCGTTAGTACCTCCATTTCATATTTAGTCTGTTCCAGTCCTCTGTATCTTTCTTGCAAGGCAGATTTTGATATGAAATCAAATAAAGATGAATGAAAGAGAAAAAGGAAAAAAAAATCTGGAAACCATTGGATTGGTTTGTCACTAATTGCTGTCATGCTTATAGCAATACTCACACAATATCAGGATTATCAGTGGACTCTGCATTGTACATGAAACAGTATTTCTGTAAAGGTTTATTCCAGAATATTTAAGATTTAAATGTTACCCAAAGTCAGAGTGGATTTACAGAATCAGTTTACATTCCCAATTATTTTCTGTTTCGGAAAGCTTTACATTGCTCTCAAAATTTTTTAATATAGATTGAGGGTTTTCTTGCTATCTGTTTTTATGTTTAGTTAACTGAAGGCTGATAGTAAAAATACAGCATCCTACTGGGTTTACAATTAAACTCATGTGTTTGTAGTGAAACTCATGTTAACCTTTTTTTTTTTTAAATACATCCAAATTCCTAGTTGACCCTACCTATGTAGGGTAATTGATGTGGTTTTGGATATTGAAACAGGTCACTGAATCACAGAGTCATAGACTGGTTTGGGTTGGAAGGGACCTGAAAGATCATCTAGTTCAACCCCCCTACCATGGGCAGGGATACCTTCCACTAGACCAGGTTGCTCAAGATGAAGTGGATCTTTTTCTTTGTATTCATGCATTCTAATCTTTTATAAAATGACTTAGTAATTATGGTCAACTATAGCTCTTCAAAAACTTAAATTTGCACTATAGCAATAGGTGTAGAGAAATGTTGTGACTGCTAAGGTAGTATGAACCTCTTTGCCCTGAGTGGTATTTTCCCATTAAAAAAAATGCAGAGCTAAACTGAAGACAAGATACCATTTAGCAATTCTTTGATAACTGTTCAGGGAGTTCTATGTATTTCAGGCCTTCAGGGAGTTACTGTGACATATAATTTGATTCATTGGTGTATGCATACTTTTCAGAGTTTTTCTGTCTTTTATAAGTGGCATATATGCTAATTTAGGACTGTATTCTTTTTTTCTTTTTCTTTTTTCCTTTCAAATTATAGTGTCTTCTATGAAGACTGGTCTTTTTTGATGGATGAAGAACGTTCTAGTATGATCCCTACAATGGCAGCTGGTAAGACTTTCTCTTAAATGCTACTGTTCTTGGAAAACTATTTTGTTTTGGGATGTTATATCGGTTTCTGGTTGTGAGGAGTTTCTCTAGCAGTCTGTGCTTATGTGGAGAATGTGTGTCGTGCACATTCAGGGTGAGGAGTCAAGGTATTATGCCAATTTATGCTATGAATTGATGAACTATTAAAACACTGGATGTGGCCTTCCTACGGTTCAAAAGTTCTTCATGTAAATTTTCTAACTATTCATCAGACAAGGTGGACATTTTTTTACAACTAGCGCAATTCAGAGAAAACAAAATGGGTTATTTCTGACTAGAAGAGAGCAATGATAGACTTTTATATTAAGACCCAAATTATAGGTAGATACATGAAGGGAGAGTAAGAGTAAGGAATGGCAACAGATAACTTAGTTTTCTAGAGTTTGACCACAGAAGTGATGTATTATAATTTTTTTACACTCCTTTTCTCTGGTATATGGTCACATGCTTCATTCTGCAAGATAGGGCTCACAGGAGTTTTTGTTAAATAGAATATAGGAACCAACAAATATTAAATTTGCAGTGAAATGGTTTTAAATAAAAGGTTATAAATAAACGAGTTCCCAGTACTTACTGCTTGTTTAATGTGCAGCTGAACAGCCATCAAGATAAATTCAGAACTGATTACATCAGCTTGAATATCATCTAAAAAAGAATGAATGGTACATGAAAGGAAAAGAATTCCTGCAGGGAGAACTGTGGGATTTTTTTGGGGAAAAATGTTTTACGTGTCATAGCTTTGTTAATCCTTAGGTTGAAACTTCGTAACTTTTGTATGAAGTATATCGTGGGTTTTTGGTCTTTTTTGCCCCTTTCTTTTATCTGAAGGTCTGAACTCCATTCTTTTTGCAATCAACATTGATAATAAGGATTTAAATGGACAGAGCAAGTGCACACCCACCGTGTCTGATTTGTTAAAGGAATCAACGCAAAATGTAACCTCATTATTGAAAGAATCCACTCAGGGTGTTAGCAGCCTTCTTAGAGAGATAACTGCATCATCTGGTGTCTCAATTCTAATAAAACCTGATCAAGATACTGACCCACTTCCTGTTCTCTCAAAGAATGTAAATTCAGGTAAGCATTTTTGCAATGTTAGTGTAATTCAGAAACTTATGAAATATTCAGGTGTGTTTAACTTTTTCAATTAAATTTAATGCACTGTGATGGAACAAACCCCTTAAAATAAGTTCACAACACATACAAACTAGTTGAGTGTGAAATAAAAATTACAAACATTTTTAGAAATACTGGTGTGAATACTGGGTGATAAATGTGTATTTTAGCTTTCTTGTATCACTGTGAGAGGGAAGCTAAACTATCTTAGTGCTTTGCTTGAACCTGAATTTCAATTTCTTATTCATAAGATTATGCCTTGCAGTTTCTGATGTAATGATTTTTCACTTTTAATATGTTTTCTTTTGGCACTTTTATCAGTCAGAAATACACTGCCATATATCTGTTGTTATATAGATCAGATAAAAATCATTGTAAACTTCTTCAAGCAGTACCCATATTTACAGTCTGAATTCCTATGTGAAGTATGTAATTACGCAAATAAAAATTCTCATACACTCTTTTTACCTTTAAATGTGTTAGTGTGGCAACCAGTTTGTAGGATGTTCATTACTAACAAAAGACCCAAAGTCTTAATCTCTTAGAACCTGAAATTAATCAAGCAAAATGTGATGTGATATTATACATTTTCCGTTCCGAAAATAGCAAAGGAATATTTTATTAATGTTATTTCCAGAAGTTGAGCTGAAATAATGTTTTGCTTTGTAAAGGTACAAAACTGCAGGGAGATTCTGGGATATATGTGTTTTTCAATTAAGAAACAAGGTTTGAGTTTAGGCTTTAAATTGTTTTGGTTATGACAGAAAGGAAAAAAAAAACAACCCCACATGTGAATGCTATCTGGAATAGAAGTTAAGATAAAGTCTTTTTTTAATTGGCATTTAAAATAGACTTTGTCTCAAAACATAGCTTTCAAAACAAGCTTGTGGTAAAGTTTTTGTTGTTTAGCACTTTAAATGAGATTAAAATAGTAGGCGATACTTGACTTGGGATAACTTTGTTAGTATAGAATAGGCTTGCAAGATGAAATAACAGAATAATTGACCATATGCTGCACATAAGTCTACAACATATTATGTGTACAGTACATGCGTATACAGTACAGTAAGGTACAACTTACAATAAAATGTCACTTTAAAAAAATTTGACTTGTTCAAATGCCATTATGTGTTCAATGTTAGAGCAAGTCAGATGTTTTCATTAAAGTCTATGTTCTTTTCTGGAATTGTATTTGCATCCAGAATGGGTTTTAACATTCTCTTACTCTTAGAAGTATGTTTATGTGTTTTGTGGATATATAACAGCTGGACTTGAATTAAGCAAAACAGTTTAGTCCCAGTGTGAGTTGTCTTGGTGAGTAAATTTCTGGTATTTCTTAAAGTGCTTCAACTTTGCAAGATCATTTCGCTTCATGTGCATATCGGAATCAGTGTGAATAGGTAATAATTTAAAAATAAGCGCTGTCACAGCAAAGATATGTAATGAGAGAGGATATCAGTGTATATTAGCTGAGGGGAGGGAACAAGTTTAATTTCTTTTTCTGAAAACTGACTCTGTTTCGAGAATATAGACAAACCTAGCTTCATTTGATTGCAAGTTGTGTATTTTGTTTGTGTTGTGAGTTCTTTTCAATTTTTTCTCCCCAGAACTGTTTCATGTTTTCTCTGTTGTGTAGACATACTGTGCAATATACACTACACTAGCCATATTCCATGGAAGAAAGTGACAGGAAGGCTAACTTTTTATGCTAAATTTAATTTTATAAGTTTGTTGAACTTTTTTTTCCAGTTCAAGTTGAATACTGTTATGAATGCACCTCCATTTTATCTTCTAAAATCTGAATTATGTAAGGCATGTAAAATAAAGATGGTAATTAAAGGTTTAAAGCTCATGTATATCGAAAGATAATGAAATGTCTTGTAGATTTAAGTGTTCCTTTATTTACTGATCTCATCTAGTACATGAACTCTTTTAAGAGAAAAACAAGTGTATTACATTGATTCTCTTTTCTAAACTATGTAAACCTTTATGTTGCTACTAGATTTGAAATATAAAAAAGATCGAAAAAAGAAGAAGAGAGTAACAAATATTATCTCATTTGATGAAGAGGAAGATGAGCAAAATTTGGGAGATGCCACGAAGACACTGATTACAGGAGAAAGTTCAGAGGAGAGTGTAGACAGATCTTCAGTTTTTGTATTACCCTCATCTGAAAGCACTCTTGGAAAAAATTTGAGTGGGAGTGAAAGTAACCATTCATGGAAGAGCAATTCAGTATTCATGAATGGAGAGTATGAATACCAGAAACTAGATGTGAAAAGCATTGATGATGAAGATGCAGATGAGGATGAGCTATATGGAAAAACGTTAGAAAATAAATGCACAGAAGGTGAAACTGAAGCTACTGAAAAGTAAGTAATGTTACAGGAATCAGTGGTAAATTTTCCATGCTCCCCACTTCTGCCAAATTCCTTGGTGGGTACTGGCAAATTTGTGTAACTAACTGAACTATAGGTTTTCTTTTCCTCTCCTGGGCACCCCCCCCTCCCCTTTTTTTTTTTTTTAATCAGTTGGACTGCTGTGGTGATGGTATTTTCCTTCTGAGCTGAAAACCAAAATTTCAAGATATCAGAATTGTTCTCCTTCAGATTCTCAGTTATTGAAATTGTTGCATGATGTAGGCTATAATTCTGGCCTATTTGAAGCTTCCTTATTCTTAGTATGATATCACCTCTCTTTTGACTTCACAGTAAAACCACGTATTTTAAAGAATAAGGCTGTTACCACCAGTTTAGATAGTTAAGACAAAACTGAGAGAAAAAGAATAATTTTAGATACTAATATGCCCTCTTTATTTCTGACACAGAAATCCTTTTGGAGAAAAACAGGCAAGTACTGCTTGTGTCATCTGCTTTGGATGGATGGTCTCATCTTTAATGAATTTATGTATGTTTGAACCAAGAAATTGGCAAGCAGATTGAAATAAAAATTTTTCTGGCAGTGATATCTCTGAAAGAAATATAAGCATTGTGAGCATGCTTGTTGACTGTTATGAATAGGTTGTTTTGTTTGTTTTAAATATAGGCCTCATGAAATAGGCATATGCAATTCTCAGATATGCAGTTGGACTCCTCTACAGGTCCTGAATGATGACTCCGATGTTCTATTTCCAGTCAGTGCTGTTGGCTCTTACTCCCAAACAGGTAGGTATTTTAATCTGCTGAATTCCACCAAACTTTATAATAGAATTTCTAACATGACACCATGTCAAGAAATAATGGGATTGTAAGGACATAGGAGATATTGCATAACTGGGATGGGAGGTTCAATTAAAATTTAGTCTAGATCTGAATCAGAATTCTCCACTTGAGTAGATATTTATTTGAGGAGGATTTATCAGTGTCAAAATAAACCAGAGTTTTGTTGGGATTAAGCTGTGGTTTTCTATGTTAATGTTTAGGATGGTTGAATAGAACGTATCCTTATTTGTTCTCTAGATATCACTAAACTGGAAGAAGCTGCAACTGTGTTTGAGAATTTGAATTCAAATTAATCTTGACAGATTGGAGAAAGTATCAAATATTGGATGCAGTTCAGTAGAAGCTGTTTTCTGTTTATATACAGGATGAGGAATGATTGGCTAGGAAATACTTCTTTGGAAAAGTTTATGGAAACAGAATGGTTTGTGTTTGGAGGCACCTTCAAAGGTCATCTGGTCCATCCCCTCGCCATGGTCAGGGACATCTTTCACTGGATCAGGTTGCTCAAAGCCCTGACCAACCTGACCTTCCAGGGAGGGGCATTCCATCCACAACCTTTCTGAGCAGTCTATTCCAGTGCCTGACCACCCACCCTCATCATAAGAAAATTTATTCCTTATATCCAGTCTAACCTCTTTCTGTTTAAAACTGTTGCCCTTTGACCTGTCATTGCAGGCCATGGTAATGTATTGGTACAAAAAACAAACAAAAACCCCTTCCCCCTCCCTGAGTTAATATTTTGCTAGCTGTTAATGAAACATTGCTTTTATAAAAACTTTGGGTATATATTCTCATTTCAGTGATCACTTGAAATCTTCTCAGTGGCATTCAAATAATGTTTTTAACATAGTTCATATATTTTGCATATACTTTATACGTGCCAAGAGTTTAAGTGGATCGTTAACTGAAGACCTGTGAAAAAGTGTAACTCAGTTCTGTAGGTTTGGTGATAATGTGAATCGTAAAGTAATGCTGTACTGCCCTCTGCTGTAATTTAAGGCACGTACCTCTTAAGAAATGCCAGTGGTTCAAAAAAAAAAAAAAAACCAAGCACGTTTTCATTTTTTGTTTCTTGTGCTATCTCATCTTTCAATTCATGGAGAAATGTATTTAGGAAACATTATGTCGTTTGTTTTATAGTGTTCTCTTAAATTTTATACAGAAACTGTTAGAAAAAGTCCATAGACTTATAAGTGTTTGCTGACTGCAACAGATTGCAGGTGCCTGTTTATGGGGGTGTGTGTGAAATGGGATCTCACATTTGAGCTGTAGGAGATAGTATCCAGTCAAACGTCACAAGGCCTCAGGAGCTAGAGCCAGGGGATTGTAGGTGAAATCAAAAGCCAGGAGACCAAGCCAAGACTTAGTACTGGAGACAGATGACCAGAAAGAATAAAAAAAAATCTACCAAAAAATATAATATGTAACTTTTATGAAGGAGATACCAAAGACCCTTGTTTCATCTTGTTTCATCTTAGAACCGTTTTGAAGACAGAGCACAGACTGCTAGAGATGATCAACAAGACCCATTGAGATCTCTTCTGGCACAGTATACAGATATTTTAAGTTCTTCTCCTGCCTCTCTTTGTTTTTGTGGTAGACCCTATGGTCGGTCCAACATGCAAGCCAGAACGATACAGTGTGGGGCTAGTGAAAGGAACCTTCATCAGTTATAGGAAACAGCAGTGCAGATTCTGCTCTCTGATTTCCTGATTTCAACTTTCCAGTCTCTCACTGGGCTGTTCTGAACAGTCCTGAACTGCCAGAGTGTGCAGGCAGTCTTCATTAAAAGGCCCAACATGCAACCCAAATGTCAGTCAGTCAGGGAGAGTGATACACATCGGTATGCTCACCCTCTCCCTGGCCATAATGACAATTTGATGAGATCCAAAGCTGTCTTAGGTAGACTTTGGAAGTTAGACTTGTATTAGATGAATGATATCGGAGGGAACGTGGGTTAGCTATTTCTGAGGGCAGTTCAGCCCAGTAACTGGCAAGTTCACTATTATTATGACACCCTTTTTGCTAAAACATGGTTGATGAGCTCTTTTAAAGTATATAATTTAACCCAATATTTTGGTTTATAGGTCTTAATGCAAATCAATAACAAGACATACATATATTTGACGTGGATTACAGCATAATCTATAGTGTCGTATGTTGATATCAAAGTTTTCAGTTTTAGTCTGTTGCCGTGCTTAGGGATGTGTCAGAGCATATCATATCTCCGTGTACCTAGAGATGAGAAAGCCTGAGTCAAAATTCAGTTGCCTGGAACAAAAATGGAGTAAGCATTTTAGGAACTGAGCTTCAGTAAACTTTACACCTTAAAAAATGAACTTTCTCCTCCATGGTCATTCTGACATAACTCTAATTCCCATTAACTTTTTTTTCTAGAATTCCTGCTTTTCAGTTCCATGATACTTTAACTCATGATTTTAGGGTTGTTCTATGGTAACTTTATTACCCTTACATAGTGAAATGCAGAAAAGATCACTAAAATTTGATTTTTGTTTATTTCCATCTGAACTACTGTAATGACAGGCCCAGTGATGTGTATATTTTGATCCTGACAGTTGTGCATTTGTGGACAGATGCATATTATCCATGCTTTTAAAAAAACTACCTGTCTGATTCCTGATGTTTGGATAGGTGTAATGAGCCAGAGAAAAGCCATGGTTCTCTGTTGGCAATGCATAAAGGACTGGTGTCTTTGCAAGGTTTCTTGTATGGGGGACTAACCACAAATTCTTTTCCTCCAAGTCCCAAACAGATTTGTAATGAGTATCAGATGCCATATGGTGATTGAAATCGTGGGGCTTGCAAAAATAACTTCAGTAAGAAGTTTCTTCATAGCTTGGCAATATTAATATTAATGTAAAAGTACATCTAAATTATAATTTAGCAACTGTGCAATACTAGTTTTTCTAAACTGATGGCTGTGTTTCTAAGGGTCCTGCTGGCATTCAGGGTGAATGTGCAGAAGGCAACCTTGGAGAAAGAATTTAAAGGGCTTAAAAGCTTTTAGTAAAGATCAGTATGTCTAGTTAAAAAATTTAACTACCTTTCTTCTGGTTTTTATTTTATTTTATTTTTTAAGTACTGTTAACTGAAGAAATCTAATGCTTATGCTTTCTACTTTAGATAACTTGGAGAATGGAGAGGGGCATGAACATGTTCGTGCTGTGGAACTGGTTCCAAGAAGATCTGATCTTCCTTACAGGTATGTGTCAAATGTGTTTTTCTTAAAAGAAAAAAAATATCTTCACCCTGTAGCTGCCAATTTATTGTTACCTAATGTATAGCTACTCAGTGCTGGGAAAACAAACTGTTCATCAGGGTACTTTTGCAGATATTTGAAAAGACAAATGCAAAAGCCTACACTTCACTTACTGCATAGTTTCATAGATGGAACTTTTCCTAATTATCTTGAAGCCACGTAGTCATGTCAAGTAACAGGCAGACTTAGCCTCCTGCTTTTGAAAACAGGTTTTATGCTGGTTTTTATGTTATTTTTTAGTGTATTCTGCATGGCCTGTTGATTTGGATCTTTTTGTGTGTAAAATCAGACTCACAGCAGATACATTAAAGGCTAATTAAACATAAGTTGATTGAATATGGGTGAATATTATGACAATGCTATTTTCTGGAATGCTTTTTTCTTAACTTTTGAATTCAGGATTTTGTTTCCCATTTGTTGATGATATTGTACTTTTATGACTAGAGTGGAAGTCAATCCTCCAGCTCAAGTGAATACATTAAGCACTATATTGCCTTCAGCCACCGTGCCAGAATCCATGACAATTAGTAAGTACTTCCTTGATGTATCTAAATTGATGGAATTAACTTTTATAGTCCTATAACTCTTCATTTCTATTTTTATTTCAGTAAGATCTGTTTATAGAGACATACAGCACTTCATTTCTGATATGCTGGCCATGTTAGAAATGTCCACTAAAATGATTTTTGAATTTGCAGATCTCATGTTATAGTTCATTGCAACTGGTATGACATTAGCGTCTCTTTCCACAGAGAATCTGATGTCATCTTTTACCCAAGATGTGGCTTCAGTGGTTAAATGAACAATAATGATTTAATTTGATTAACATCTTTAAATCTCTGCAAGCTCTGATAACACTAATGGTTGGTTCTGATGTGATCTTAATTATTTTGCCTGCTTTCATTAATGCCTAGTAGGGAAAAAACCCAAACAAACATGGAACTCTTTCTATGTATACTCAATCTGCGGTTTTGATAGAGAAATCTCCAAACATAAATATGGGCTTTCATAACCAAAAATTTAAGATTAAGATGGAGGACAGTCATATTTGCAGCAGTGTTAACAGTTGAGCTGGACAGGATAAAATAGCCTTTGCTGTAGAAATAGATTAGTAGAAGTACAGGCAGTTTGTTTACCCTATCATTAATCTTTTTCTCTTCACATAAGCTTGTAGAACAAAGACCTAGTTCTTAAACTAACTAGTGGTCTAAACATGTAAGCCAGTATGGATTTATTTTCCTCACTGTACAAAAAGTTTTGTAACTGAACAGGTGTATATGGCTCTGGGGTGTGTCTTTGTCTGTTTCTTTTTATAAATTTAAATATGTAAAAATTCCAAATGATGAAATTTTGGGAAGTTAGAACTGATGCAGCCAAGATTATTTTCTGAAATCGATTTGTGAAATTATCAAAATGAATGAACCCTTAAGATATTCTAATGTCATGTTCAAACGATATCTGTCTTCAACATATGTTAAAGGAGGTAGAGCATGCATTTTTGCTGGGTACTATTTCAGGCTCTGGCATGGGTCTGCAAACTGAACTTTACAAAGCTGAAAAATCCCATTTTACAAAGTGCTTTATGAAGTTGGGATCTGGTTTGAGGCTTAAGTGACATAATTGAAGGTGTAGATGGAGTGACTGTTGATAGTTACTGTGATACTTTGGTCACTGGATATTCTCTGCTCATGCTAATACTACGATATCCTTTCACTCTTACATTTTTATTTTATTTTTCAGTAATAGAATTTTAATGGGAAACTGATTTTATTGCACTCTTATTAAATTTATTTCACAGGTGTATTATGTACCAGCAGGGGCCGCAATTGGTCTCCTTCAGTTGCTCAGTTAGTCGGTATGTGTAGTTAAGACAGATATACAATAGAAAGTAAATCTTGAGATTTTTCAATTCTTGATACTTAGCAATTTGTAAATGAAATGAACCACAGGATCAACAGAGACATACACACTATCATTAATTTCCGATTTCAGAGAAGGTTTTAGTGGAAGGAAGGGTGGAAGCATGTCAAAACAATCTTTAAAGCCAATAGAACACTTAGTAAATAATGTAATTATCATTATAATATAAATTCAGGTGACTATACATATAAGTTAATACATTTATAATAGCTGATCCCAGATACATTAAATAAAAATGCTTTTTTAAGTTCATTGTTATTGGTTGTAGATTCTCTGCACAGGAAGAAATCAGTGCTATGACAAAGCCAGACACTGAAGCTCTTTATTGCAATTAGCAGCAGAATTATTAAATGGTGAGGCTCATAGCTTGGTTGCATAGCAACTAATTCTGACACATCAGACAAGAAAAATGGAATGCAATAGTGCAGTGAGAAAAGCTGTGAGGTCTCCAGTGATTGGATTTTTGTGCTTCTTATTTCTGAAGACAAAGCCTGAAATGATATTTTTTTTTTCCAAATTATTCTTTTCCTGCTTCCTTCCAATTTAATAGTATAGTACTAACCTTTTCTTGGTTCTTTTGATATACAGGCTAGAAAATTATGTTACAAGAGCTATAATTTAAAATTTCTGCCATTTTAAATGATTTTCCTGAATTTGTCCCATGCATTTGTAAAGTATAGGTTAACTTAGCAGTAGGTATATCTAAAAAGAATACTAATACCACTCAAGAGAAATCCTAATCCATAGGGATTCGCTGTGTATGTTAGACATAATTTGAAAATTTGCCCTTCTTTACAGATCGTTGTGTCTTATAACCAATTTGATGAGTTAAGTTTGTCAGAAGTTTTATATTTATGTGCCTATTCCATTATGTCATTTTCCAGTTTTTAAAAGATTGTGTTTATCTTGGTGTATTTGAATCACAAACAACTTTCCTTCAATTATTGTAATTGGAAAATTATATTTTCAGCATTGTTTTACACAGGAAAAATCCGTCCTACCAGCACAAGTCTCCCCATTTTGTTTCTATGGTGGAAAAGAAGGAAGTTCCAAAATTTTCATTTTAGAAGGATGCTACTTGGGTCCTTCTTTTCAAGGTTCTTTGATTATAGTGCTATTTTTAGTAAATAATTGGGAATTTAGTTTCTCCACTATAATTTTCCTCAGTTTTTAAAGCTGGGCTTAACCACAAAAGTTGTAGCATTGTACATTTTTCATATATACTTGAGGAAGCCACAAGTTTTTCATGATCACTGAAGAACTTTACTGAATAGTCAAACCTACAAATTATATTTTTATCCTGGCTGTGGTGTATGTTTTTGTACTTCCTGTGTCCTCTAAATAGCTTCTGACCTGTTCTGTAACTTGGTTGCCACTGGTCACTGACAGGTACTAAATTCTTGTGACTTCTCTGAAGGCACAGCTGTGGAAAGAGGGTGTATAAATTTCATCACCAAGGAGAAGCTGCAGTTCATCTTGCAGAATTTTTTTTTTTGGTCAGGACCCTTCTATACAGTAGAACACTGTATTGTCTAATTGTTTCCTACTAAAATTTGCCCTATTAATAGTGACATGACAGGATAATATTTACAAGATTTTGGAGCACTATATAAAGCCTTAATAGCCAATGTTCTTGCAGTCAGCTTAGGGAGCATGTCTTTAAAGGTCAGACTTCTGATTTAAGATGTAACCAGTCTGCTGGAAGTTTTATTTGTCTCTGAAAATATCTGTGTAAATTTGCACTCAGGAAAATAAAAAAATAATTCCTGTAGACTGCTCCCAGCCCACCCTGATATTCTATCTGCAGGATTGCAGAGGAGTGCTGCATGACCTTGTGCACACTGAGAGATGATTTCACTTACAGCTTATTCTTCATAACAGGTGATTGCAAACCATACTTACCCAATCCTTGGCTAAACAGCATATGAAACTTATAAAAGCTTTATAGAAGCTAGGTTTTGCATGTAGCATGCACGTGAATTAAAAAATGTTTTAGAGAAAAAAACCACTTTAAAAAGTGAGGTTTAATACAGAAAATTAATACAGAAAATAGCACATTCTTGGATTTTTATGTTATTTTTTTTACTGATAAAGACCTGGTTTGGAATTACTGGTTTACACATGGGAATCTTTTTTTTTTTTAAGAAGTTGTTACAAAAATATCTCTTAAGATTACATAATTGGAAAGACTTCACTAGTTCTTCTATCTGTCTTTGTGAAACTCTGATTATCGCTTGAATTTTAGGTATGTTGGTTTTGAATGCTGATCCTTAATAACAGTAGTGTGTCTCTTTCCATTAATGTTATTTTCCAGAACGTAAATGACATATCAAGCACAAAGCAGTTCAGAAGTAGGACATGAACTCTAGCATCAAACAGTTTTCTGAAGTGGGTATACTTGGCCATACTCCCACTGTTTTATTTAAAAAAAAAAAAAAAAAGGGAGAAAGATTGAGCTTGTGAAGTCCAGAAGTCAGAAAATGCCAAATTGTATGGTTTCTGCTACAACTCTGATTTTTCAAACTTTTATTTATTCCTTTTTCTAACCCACACAATGAATGAGACATAAGTCTGCTGAAAAAATTAGGTTATAATCATATGATCATACACTGATCTCAGAGGAAAATCTAATACAAAAACTTATGAACAAAAGCTTATGAACTGTGGATGTTCTGGCAGATTTGAAGTGGACCTGCCGCAGTGGATGATACTGGATTTACTTTGTTTGCATTTAGCTGACTGTTCTGACATGCTGCTAAAATTTTTCAAGAAGCATATGTGAGAGTAAGAAATCATGATTTTTGAGTTTTGAATGTTATGCCTGAATTAAATAGGACAGTGTCCTTTTAGTTCTATTCAGTAACTTGCATCAGAAGATCATGAAATTAAAATTTCTGATTTTTTTTTTTCTAGGTAACTTTTTGTATATTGAATTACACTAGTGAATGTTTGACTCCTTGTATATATATACTGTGGATGGAGAGATTAAAGAAGTGTTGATGATAAACTAGATAGTTCTTGTGTTTGTTCTGAGTAATTGATAGAAAATGTGCCTCCTTAATACTCATCACTTCAAGAAGAAATAACATTGGTATAGCAATGAAGCAATATTGCTGCTAGGGTAAGCACAGGCTGTATAAGCCTTCTTGGAGTCCTGGGCTCCTAGTGCACATTAGTTGTTTGTGTTGATGCTTTCTTCCACATCTCCACAGCTATCTGTAGTTGAACTAAATTAGAAAGAAGTACTGACTATGAAGTGTGTTTTCTTTCATGGTCCTAAATTAAGCATTGATTTTTGTCCTATAAGTAATAATGAAATTTGGAGTTTCTGCTTTGCTGTGTCTCCACAGTATTGTCAGTTCCATAACTCCCAGAAAAAATGAGGCAAATGGAAATAAAAAGCATTTTAACATCTTTTATTGCAAAAGTCTTTTTTCTTCTTTTATGCAAACCATTGTCTTTAATAGAATGTTGTTTTCATGCTCTGCTTACCTATGTGTGGGTTGGAGATGGGGAGTGAGAGAAGATGGAATTTCAACTCCCAACTTGTAAAGAAGATTCTGGGTGGAATAAGAGAAAGAAGATTTAAGTTATTAGTCCAGTTAAGGTTACAATTTGAATAAGCTGGTAAAACTGGAAAAATGAAGACGATTTATAATACCTTCAACTGTTTAAATGTTAATAAATCAGTACACGTTTAAACAGACTGAGTATGCATACAGGCAATTAGAGTAGTCACTCCAGCATGTGTAGAGCCAGCGCCACAATAACTTGTCTGAGTAGCAGTGGCTTTTAATTTATTCAGAGCCAGAGAAATAATAGCAACTAACTCAGATTGTGCATTGTTGTATTTTAATGGCACTCTTGAAATATTTAAAATGCTATTGGCTTGATCCTTTCTTGAGGAGGATTCTGAATTCAACTTTATAGTTGAAGATCTTTATTTTGTTAGTGTTACTGTACTGAAAGCTTACTATGGATGTTTTTTACTTGTGTTATACACTTGTACAAGTCTTGAACACTGCCTGCATTATTCTATTCTTCTCATCCGCAGAACAATTTTTTTAATTTCACAGTTAGGCTGATGGATTATGGTCCATTTTCACAACACTATATATTTTTTTCAGGACTTATACAACCCACCAATTTTCCACCACCAAAAACCCCACCAACAAACCACAAAATCCAAACAAAAAAACCTTAAAACCCCCAACCTTTCCAGTCTGCCCTCAAAGTGACTGTCTTATCATGACAAAAAGAATACTAATAGTGTGTAGAGTTTCATGATCACAAAGTTTGATATTTTATAGCTAAATGTAACACTTAAATTGCAGAATGTGGGGTTTGGTGTGGGTTTCTCCCCCCCCCCCCCCCCCCCCCCCCCCCCCCCCCCCCCCCC